>NC_058082.1:537579542-537889240 GCF_014858855.1 Bufo gargarizans | reverse complement strand
TAATTTATCGCAAGGATATGCACACACCAACTGATGAAGTAGGTCATCGGCATGAAGCAGCAGTCATTTTCACAGCTTGAGGTATCCTACCGGAAGCTTGACCTTTGCACATCGACGGTCTGCATTGGAAAGCTTGTCTAAAAGAAAATTCCCGCAGTGCACTCCCTTGACGAAAACCCTTGATCCGGCTCATGCTGCTTTGCTCCTTCAAAAACAATGGACTTTGTACAGCGTGACACTGATGTATAATTTCTCATATACCAGACTGAAAGAGTATTCCAAGCTAACCCCTTAGAGCAGATCGCCGTACATGTACGGCGGGGGATGTATTGCAAGAATGCATTCCGCTGTACATGCATGGCGGGATGATCGGGCGGGCACCGGAGCAGTGCCTGCCTGATCACTGCAGGGGTCCGGCAGTCCATGGTAGCCAGGCCCCTGCTGTATCCGCCGGCATCGATGTTTACAGCGATGCTGGCGGATTAACCCCTTCTATGCCACGGTCCGCTCTGACAGCGACAGAAGTGGTTTGCGGCAGGAGAAGGAGCGCATCGAGTCCCCACGCTGTGACGGGACCCAATGCGTGACAAGGCAGCCAGATGCCGGGCAGAGGCACCCTCAGGCTGGGTCTCCTAGGCAACCTGTTAGTGTATGACTCAGTGTCATACACTAACAGGCAATGCATTACAATACAGATGTATTGTAATGCATTGCAGAGGGGATCAGACCCCCAAAAGTGGGACAGAAATAAAGGAAAAAAAAGTGTTTTGCATAAAAAATGAAAGTTTCAAGTTAAAAAACACCCAATTCCCCTGATTTTCTAATTAAAAAAAAGAAAGAAAAACCACACATATTAGGTATTGCCGTGTCCATAACGAACGGCTCTATAAATATGTAACATGATCCATCCGTCTGATAAACACCATAAAAAATTAGAATGCATGTAAAAAAGAAAATGCAATTTTTGTCAACTTACATCACTAAAAGTGCAACACCAAGCGATCAAAAAGGCATATGCCCCCAAAAGTAGTACAAATATAACCGTGACCTCATCCCGCAAAAAATGACCCTACATAGGACAATCGCTCAAAAACTGAAAAAACTATGGCTCTCAGAATATGTAGACACTAAAACATGATTTTTTTGTTTCAAAAATTGATATTATTGTGTAGAACTTGCATAAATAGAAAAAGTATACATATTAGGTATCGCCGCGTCCGTAATAACCTGCTCTATAAAAATATCACTTAACCTCACCCCTCAGGTGAATACCAGAAAAAAAAGGTGTAAAAAAAAAGCCATTTTTTTGTCACCTTACATCACAAAAAGTGTAATAGCAAGCGATGAAAGTCATATGCACCCCAAAATAGTGCCAATCAAACCATCATCTCATCCCGCAAAAATCATACCCTACCCAAGATAATTGGCCAAAAACTGAAAAAACTATGGCTCTCAGACAAGAGACACTAAAACGTGATTTTTTTTTTGTTTAAAAACTGTAAAACTTACATAAATAAAAAAAGTATACATATTAGGTATTGCCGTGTCCGTAATAACCTGCTCTATAAAAAAAATCACATAACCTAACCCTTTGGGTGAATAAAAAAGCAATTTTTGGTCACCTTACATCACAAAAAGTGTAATAGCAAGTGATCAAAAAGTCATATGCACCCAAATCAAACTGTCATCTCATCCCCCAAAAAATGAGCCCCTACACAAGACAACCTGTCCCATTATCTAGACCTTTTCCTACAACCATATGTCTGCACACTCCCCAGCTATTTACACGACTCCTGTCAACTCATCCGCGAACTAAGTAACCTCCCATACAAAGACACATACGCCCTGTTCACTATGGACGTCACTGCTTTATATTCAAACATACAACATGAGCTAGGGATAAAGTGTATAAATCAAGTATTATCAAATGACAAAACATTAAAACCACAACAGATAACCTTCCTTTTAGAAAGTCTAAAATTCATCCTAGAAAATAATTTTTTCATTTATAATCACACCACATACCACCAATGCAGGGGGACCGCGATGGGGACGAAGGTGGCACCGTCGTTCGCAAATCTCTTTATGGGCGAATTCGAGAAGGAACACATCCTAAACATCTCCAAACCAAACAAACACATCATCTACTATAGGAGATATATAGATGACCTGTTCATCATCTGGGACGGTAGTTATAAACAAGCCCAAGATTTCTGCACCCAGCTAAACACCACAGACTGGGGCATCTCCTTCACCCCAAATTTTAACAAGACAACAATAGATTTCCTCGACATCCCAATCACCAGTGCTAATAACCATCTGACAACCAAAACATACTTCAAAACAGTTGACACGAACAGTTACATACATTTCACAAGCTTCCATCATAAAAAATGGCTCAAAAACATCCCTTACAGCCAATATAAACGAATCAGACGGAACTGCACACAAGGGGAAGATTTCATTCTACAAGCAAAAATAATACAAAAAAGATTCAATGAAAAAGGGTACCCTAAAAAACTAATAAAAGACGCATACGAAAAAACCGCACAAATACCACAAAAAACCTGCCTAAAAAAAAAGGACTAAGAACGAACAAAAATCAGAGATGCACTTAAGCTTAATCACCCAATACAACACATCCAATAAAACCATCCGCTCAATACTAGCCAAACACTGGCACATTTTACAACAAGACCCTTACCTCAATAAATACCTTTCAACACAACCAAGAATTATTCACAGAAGAGCCCCCACTATAAAAAATATGCTAGCCCCCAGTAAACCTAGACAACATGAAAAAACTGCAGAAAGAGATAAGCCAGACCAAAAAGGCAGTTTCAAATGTGGAACAAAAACCTGCCTATGCTGTAAGGTCATCACACACAACCGTACACATTTCTCCTCAAACAAAAATGGATCCACATTCACGATTAAACACCATATGACATGTCAATCCTGCTACGTAATATACCTAATCGAGTGTAAATGTGGCCTCCAGTATGTAGGACGCACAACCCAGGCCCTACACAACCGTCTAAACCAACACAGATACAATATACGCAGACAATACCTCAAACACAGCCTATCCAGACACTGCACATCCACAATTGACAAAGACAAACACCCCCTAACCATCACTCCAATTGATTTCATACCTGAAAACCCCTTCAACAGATTTAATGCCCTGCAAAAGAGAGAAGTATACTGGATATACCAGCTGGACACCCTTGCACCATATGGACTCAACGCAGTTTCAGAAACCATACTGTAAACACACATCTTCCAACTCATCCACCAAAAAATATTCTCTAATACACAGAACACCCTACCTTTCTCCCCTCCCCACTACCTTCTCCATCCAATAACCAAAACACAACCAATAAGACATCTGATCCCTGCTCTAAGCATATAATATGGTAACAACATTTTTACAAAATGTTGCCACATGAAAAAATATATATACAAAGACACAACATCCTTCCTTTCTTGCTACAGCATCGCTTGCTAAAAAACAAATGACAAATACAGTGATATCACCTGCGGATGATGTGACCATCTCCAACCGGGCATTAACATCAACACACACAAACATAATAGATTTACCGGCAGTACCTACATTAGACACAAATACAATAAGACATAATCTTCGGCCTATATATACACATATATATACATTCACATCACAAATAAAAACATAAACATAATCCCAAACCAAGAAGAACTACTACACCCCTTGCCTCTTCACCTGGCCAAAAATGCCAGAAAATAACTCATAAAGGACATACCTTTGCACCAAAGGAGAACAAATACAGGGATCCCGCCGCATCCACATACGCAAAAATACGGCTAACTGTAATGTGCTCCCTGTGGCTGCCTCCTAACAAAATATCTCTTTACCCACAAGAACACCCAAACCGTGCAGTAGAACACCGTCCGCCCCTTATACACCAACACAAGAAAGAACCATAGCGCCAACATAGTCCGGCATCTCCTTACAGAATAAACATATAATCCCAGCAACAGACCACAGTCTGCCTCCTACACATAAAATAAAATACCCATAGCGCCAACATAGTCCAACATTCCCTCACAGAAGGATCATCCAAACACCAACAGCAGACCGCGGTCCGCTCCCTACAAAACTTAAAAACCATAGCGCCAACATAGTCCGGCATTTCCTCACAGCACACTGAGAGGTCAGGCGGGACGGACCACCTCTCCTCCTCTCCCACCTCTCCTCTTCCCCCACTCATTTTACAATGATCCCAACTACCGTGCCTGACAACTACAGGCAGTCCGGATTTCTGCCGAGCCACTTATCCTCCCTACTTTACAGTGCCGACAGCAGCCCATAATGCGCACGAAAAACCTGATCATATTACCGGAATATGCCACACACCAGCGCAATATGAAAAATGGCAACATATACCAATACCAAAAAAGATATGAATATCACATATCTAGCAACCAGCCGCTATTAAAATTAGCAACCACAGTATCTCTATCAACAGCCAGAAAATGAGGGGCGTTCCTCAAAGTGACGCCACAAATGACGTCATACACATCTGCCTTCTTGCCCAACCACTGGCCTGCGCGCCAAAATACCCCTTTTAAAAGACGATGTTTTAATGTGTACAACATATGCTTTTATTGTCCTGACGAAGAGGGCTGGATGCCCTTGAAACGCGTTGACAAAAAATAAACAAGCTATTTTACTTTCATTCTCGAAAAAAGTATTTTATGAAAATCCGCCTCCTGTTTCCAGCGCCGCAAAAAAGGGTTCAATACGATTACTTTTTATCCTCCTACTTACCTCTTCTGCCACCCCTGGTGCAGAGAATAAGGAACCCTTGGCAGCAGCACAGGACCCCGCATGCTGGACGGGAGAATACCAGCACAAGCCTTCTACAGTTGTTGTGGCTATACACAACAACATACGGTAAGCGCTTCTTGTATAGAGTGAACTAAGACCGTAAATACAGCCACACACACGAGGCGCGGCCTCCTGTCTCTTTTTCTCTCCTTTCCTTTACCCTACACAAGACAGTCACCCGAAAAATAAATAAAACTATGGCTTTCAGAATGTGGAGACACTATGGAATCTTTTTTATTTTATTTTTAAAATGTTTTGTTATGTAAAACTGTAACAAACAACCAAAAAAAGTTTAGCATTGTCGCGTCCGTGACAAGCTGCTCTATAAAAATACCACATGATCTAACCTGTCAGATGAATGTTGTAGATAACAAAAAATAAAAACGGTGCCAAAACAGCTATTTCTTGTTACCTTGCCTCACAAAAAGTGTAATATAGAGCAACCAAAAATATGTACCCTAAAATAGTACCCCAAAAACTGCCACCCTGTCCCGTAGTTTCTAACATGGGGTCACTTTTTTGGAGTTTCTACTCTAGGGGGCTTCAAATGGGACATGGTGTCAAAAAAACAGTCCAGCAAAATCTGCCTTCCAAAAACCGTATGGCATTCCTTTCCTTCTGCGCCCTGCCGTGTGCCCGTACAGCAGTTTACAACCACATATGGGGTGTTTCTGTAAACTACAGAATAGGAGACATTAAATATTGAGCTTTATTTGGCTGTTAACCCTTGCTCTGTAACTGGAAAAAAAATATTAAAATGGAAAATCTGCCAAAAAAGTGAAATTTTAAAATGTTATCTCTATTTTCATAAATTCTTGTGGAACACATAAAGGGTTAAAACAGTTTGTAAAACCAGTTTTGAATACCTTGAGGGGCGTAGTTTCTTAGATGGGGTCACTTTTATGGATTTTCTACTCTAGGGGTGCATCAGGGGGGCTTCAAATGGGACATGGTGTAAATAAACCAGTCCAGCAAAATCTGCCTTCTAAAAACCGCACGGCGCACCTTTCCCTCTACGCCCCACCGTGTGCCCGTATAGTAGTTTACGGCCACATATGGGGTGTTTCTGCAAACTACAGAATCAGGGCAATAAATATAGAGTTTTGTTTGGCTGTTAACCCCTTGCTTTATAACTGAAAAAGGATTAAATGGAAAATTTGTAAAAAAAATTAACATTCTCAAATTTCATCTCAATTTGCCAATAAGACCCCTTTCACACCAGCGAGCTTTCCACACGGGTGCAATGTATGATGTGAACGCATTGCACGAACACTGAATCCGGACCCATTCATTTCTATGGGACTGTGCACACACTTGTGTGTTGCGTGAAAATCGCAACATGTTCTATATTCTGCGTTTTTCACGCAACGCAGGCCCCATAGAAGTGAATGGGGCTGCGTGAAAATCGCAAGCATCCGTAAGCAATTGCTGATGCGGTGCGATTTTCACGCATGGTTGCTAGGAGACGATTGGGATGGGGACCCGATCATTATTATTTTCCCTTATAACATGGTTATAAGGTAAAATAATAGCATTCTTAATACAGAATGCATAGTACAATAGGGCTGGAGGGGTTAAAAAATAATAATAATAATAAATTAACTCACCTTAATCCACTTGATCGCTCAGCCCGGCTTCTCTTCTGTCTTCTTCTTTGCTGTGCACAGGAAAAGGACCTTTGATGACGTCACTTCGCTCATCACATGGTCCATCACCATGGTAAAAGATCATGTGATGAACCATGTGATGAGCGCAGTGACGTCATCAAAGGTCCTATTCCTCAAAGAAGAAAACAGAAGAGAAGCAGGCCTGCGCAATAAAGTGGATTAAGGTGAGTTCATTTTATTTTTTTTACTATGCATTCTGTATTAAGAATGCTATTCGTTTCCCTTATAACCATGTTATAAGGGAAAATAGTAAAATCTACACAACACCTAACCCAAACCCGAACTTTTGTGAAGAAGTTCGGGTCTGGGTACCAAACATGCCGATTTTTCTCACGCACGTGCAAAACGCATTACAATGTTTTGCACCCGCTCGGAAAAAAACGCAAACATGCAACGCAATCGCTGTGAAAACTGACTTGTTTTTGTGTCAAAATCTCGCCATTTTTCCTGAACGCATCTGGCCCCAATCCGCAATGCCCGTGTGAAAGAGGCCTAACTCTTGTGGAACACTTAAAGGGTTAAACAAAGTTTGTAAAACCAGTTTTGAATACCTTGAGGGGTGTAGTTTCTAGAATAGGGTCATTTTTGGGTGGTTTCTATTATGTAAGCCTCTAAAGGGTCTTCAGACCTGAACTGGTGTTTAAATAGTGGGTTTTTGAAAATTTCTAAAAAATGTCAAGATTTGCTTCTAAACTTCTAAGCCTTGTAACGTCCCCAAAATATAAAATTTTATTCCCAAAATGATCCAAACATAGAGTAGACATATGGGAAATGTAAAGTAATAACTATTTTTGGAGGTATTACTATGTATTATAGAAGTAGAGAAATTTAAACTTGGAAATTTGCTAATTTTTCCTTTTTTTTTTTTACATTTGGTATTTTTTTTTTATAAATAAACGATTTTTTTTTTTTACTCCATTTTACCAGTGTCATGAAGTACAATATATGACGAAAAAATTATCTCAGAATGGCCTGGATAAAAGTATGGTAAAAGCGTTTTAAAGTTATTTACACATAACGTGACACTGGTCAGATTTGCAAAAAATTGCATGGTCCTTAAGGGGTTAAATCTTGTGGTTTTGCCCCTTCTGTGTTGTATTTTATGTGTGTTAATATCCTGTTTGTTAAGCAAAAAAAGAATTCTCCCCCTTTAAAAAAAAAAAGAATTGGCTTATGATTTGGTAGGCAAAAGCAGGAGTGGGTACAAAGCACAGAATACATGCAACTACTTCGTTCACGTGTCATCTCTGTTTTACATCCACTTCTGTTTTTTTTTGGGCATTAGCAATACTGATGGATTACTGACCAAATGCTGACCGAGTGAAGGCGGATGCTCCACAGACAGGATCCGTTTTTGGGGTTTATTGTTCTGATGGATCAGAGGAAGGGCAAAATCAGTGACGTTAACACAATTATTTGGTCAGTTTTGGTCTGTGACTGCCCAAATAAGTAAAGTGTGCAGTAATTCTAAATGCAACGCCTGTCATCTGCGTGTCATACGGACTCACAGTATTATTTCACTTCCAAAACAGACTCCATATGCGTGTTGCTGCAAGGCACAGTGTTGTACACCATTATAAAGGCTATCTGCATCCAGGAAATAGCTGTTTTTTAACGTCATTTGATGCAAATTTATTCAGATCGAAACAAATTTTTCCAAAATAATTTGGCGAACCAGCGAATCATTTTTTTTTTAAATTCGGTCATCTCTATTGATCACCTATATGCTGGTTTAGTTAAATTGAACAAGTCCCAAAAAACATTTAAAGGGAACCAGTCAGCAACTTTATGCTGACCTCACTGTGGGCAGCATAAAATAGTGACAGAAATGTTGGTTTCAGCGCTGTGTCATTTATGAGTTAAAGTAAGTGGTTGCAGAGAACCAGCATCATAATCATTGCAGCATAGGCCTTGAAAAGAGTCAAATCTACCTAAGAAGAGTAAGAGTTCTTCATAATCTCCTGCTCTGTCCATCTGCTGATGATTGGCAGACCTCTCCTAGACAGAAAGGGAGAAAACTCAGTAGAAGACTGTCAATCATCAGCAGGTGGGCATGGAGAGCAGGAATTTATGAATTTATGAATAACCATGACTCTTCTCAGGTGGCCGTGACTCTTTCCAGGCCCAGTCTGCAATGATTGTGATGTTGGTTCTGGGCTAACACTTACTTTTAAGTTAAAAAATGACAGACTGCTGAAATCAACTGCACTGTTTCTACTTCATGATGTAGTTAGTATAGGCAGCATAAAGTTTATGACCAGTTCCCTTTAAATTCAAACCGTGCTGATATAGAATTCCTGGAAATGGACAATTAAGGCCTGATACTCATCTTCTTGTTAATACACACAGGTAGATTGCTGCTATACTGTACATTGTGTCTTGTAGTAAATATATATATATATATATATATATGCAGAGAATCGGACAGCACTCCAAGACTTGAAAAAAGTAGAAATCTTTATTCACCCATGTGAAAAATAATTGCAACGTTTCAGCTCACAATCGAGCCTTTCTCAAGCAATGAAACACAAGACTGTGCATGTCTTATACAGCTTTTTCAAAAATCAGACAACCAATGAATTTTACAAATCAAGACATGTGACTGGTGAACATGTGAAAGTAGTTCACCTCATTAGATCATGTGAACAATTACTTATGCAAAGTACCATACTGCTGGATACACAGGGATGTGTCCATTAGTGTTGTATCCAAGCTTGTAACATTTAAATAACGTATACTACAAAGTGCATATGTGCATAAATAAAGTGCATGAAGATACAAAAAAATTAAATCATGTATTAATGTTTAAAATCATACACCACAGAGGCTGAGGGAAAACAGTGAAGGTTTGATCATGTTCGACAAAACCGCATGTTCATGTGAATACTGGCCAAAAACAGCCCTGTTAACTAATACTGTCAAAACCACAGCATGTCAAAGACAAACCTCCACCCACAATGTGCGCTCGCAACTGCGCTCCAATATATCCTCGGCAGCCAGATATCATACTATTGCCGTGTGGGAGCTATTGCATACGCACAATGTGACATTATTAAAGGCATCGTCTTTGTAGCAAAGCGCTTGACACTGTATATGCTTCACTGTCAGGACCAATCAGAGAGGGATCCAACCTTCCGGGTAGATCAACCCCTCCAAAGTTGTGGTCAGGTAAGGGGGACACCACATGCAAATGTAGTGCACCCCGAACCGTCCCATTATAACGGTCCATAGACAGTGTAATGGGGATCTCCCATATAAATCACTTGATAGCAGAAAAATGGTTTTGACACATCGTGGATGCAGTAACAGAAAAAATTCTATCCAGTTAAATTCATACACATAGAACATCACAAGCTGTCGCATGTATCCAGACTTCTATGTTCACTGTTTCCGCATCAGTCTGTGTGGTGTCTAAAAAACAAATAAGAGAAAATTACTCATATGCTTGTGAATCTTATCTAAATTCCATCATCACAACAGGGATCATGCCAGAAAGCATAAAGAGTGGGATATCAGGCAAACAGTAATCTAGAAGCATCCAGGATTATATTCCACATTTAACCCTTTAGGTTTTAGGCTATCTAAAGTGTAGATCCACCACATTTCTTTGTTTTTCAATATTTTTATTCGATTGCCCCCTCTCCTGGGGGGAGGTACATGATCTACAATCCAGCATGTTAATTCACGTTCTGAATGTTTCTGCTCAGAAAAATGCTTCGGTACTGGTAAATCATGTCGTTTTTGGCGAATTGAGCGACCTCATACATTCAAGACACGACCGATTTTTTGTGTAAACTCAACGCAATTGAGGTGGATAGAGAGCAGACATATATTCTTGCATCTTTCGATGTAGTCTCTCTCTACACCTCAATTGACCACACGTTGGGCATAACGGCTGTTGAATGTATGTTGGCACTCTCCTCAATGACTGAATCAGCTATACATTTCATTTTATCTCTTTTGCGCATTGTTCTACATTGGAACTATTTTCTGTTTCAAGATTCCTTTTATAAGCAATTAAGGGGAGTAGCGATGGGGTCGAATGTGGCCCCAACGTTCGCAAATATTTTTATGCGAAAATTTGAGGAAGACGTCATCTATGTTTCACACCACTTCAGACATGTTCTGCGGTGGTGGCGTTATATCGATGACGTCTTCCTCATTTGGACTGGCACGGTGAAGGAACTAATTGACTTCCATATGTATTTGAATAGCATTGATAGTGATCTCCAATTCACTTTGATTTTCTCACACACTGAGGTACAGTTCCTTGATACCACGGTTGTCTGGTCTGGGGAAAAGTTCCTTACTAAACTATACACTAAACCTACTGACAAGAATACCATATTAAGATATGATAGTAATCACCCGAAAAATATGGTTAGGCATTTACCGTACTCGCAATTTTTGCGGGTGCGTAGAATAACATCAGAGGAGAGCAATTTGACGGAGGCCCTTGAGGATATGTCAAGGAAGTTTGAAGATAGGGGTTATCCGCCAAAGTTGCTACAGACACATAAATATAAGGCCCTGGAGATGGACAGAGAGTTGACCTTAGTGAGGAAAGATAAGGAAAATCCCCAACGTCGGATTCCTTTTATCTCTACTCATACGGAGGAAAGTGCAGCTATCAGCAAGATTATTAGAAAACACTGGAGTATACTGGGCAATACCTTCAGTGATATTGAAGAATTTAGACTGCCTCCCCTGTTTTCATACCGGAGAGCTAGCAGTCTGAAAGACCAATTGGTGAGAGCAGATTGTGGCTCAAGGCAGCGAGCACGTCAAATGAAATTGTCAAAATATGGATTGGGCAGCTTCCCATGTTTAAGCTGCGTAAATTGCAAATACATAGGCAAGGGACGCAGCTTTATACATCCTGCCACTGGTAAAACTTATCCTATTAATTTTCATTTGACGTGCAATTCTAATTTTGTAATCTATGTGTTAACCTGCCCATGTAAAATTCTGTATGTGGGAGAAACCTCCACTGATTTGAAAACCAGGTTAAATAACCATAGATTTTCAATTCGCCAAAAACGACATGATTTACCAGTACCGAAGCATTTTTCTGAGCAGAAACATTCAGAACGTGAATTAACATGCTGGATTGTAGATCATGTACCTCCCCCCAGGAGAGGGGGCAATCGAATAAAAATATTGAAAAACAAAGAAATGTGGTGGATCTACACTTTAGATAGCCTAAAACCTAAAGGGTTAAATGTGGAATATAATCCTGGATGCTTCTAGATTACTGTTTGCCTGATATCCCACTCTTTATGCTTTCTGGCATGATCCCTGTTGTGATGATGGAATTTAGATAAGATTCACAAGCATATGAGTAATTTTCTCTTATTTGTTTTTTAGACACCACACAGACTGATGCGGAAACAGTGAACATAGAAGTCTGGATACATGCGACAGCTTGTGATGTTCTATGTGTATGAATTTAACTGGATAGAATTTTTTCTGTTACTGCATCCACGATGTGTCAAAACCATTTTTCTGCTATCAAGTGATTTATATGGGAGATCCCCATTACACTGTCTATGGACCGTTATAATGGGACGGTTCGGGGTGCACTACATTTGCATGTGGTGTCCCCCTTACCTGACCACAACTTTGGAGGGGTTGATCTACCCGGAAGGTTGGATCCCTCTCTGATTGGTCCTGACAGTGAAGCATATACAGTGTCAAGCGCTTTGCTACAAAGACGATGCCTTTAATAATGTCACATTGTGCGTATGCAATAGCTCCCACACGGCAATAGTATGATATCTGGCTGCCGAGGATATATTGGAGCGCAGTTGCGAGCGCACATTGTGGGTGGAGGTTTGTCTTTGACATGCTGTGGTTTTGACAGTATTAGTTAACAGGGCTGTTTTTGGCCAGTATTCACATGAACATGCGGTTTTGTCGAACATGATCAAACCTTCACTGTTTTCCCTCAGCCTCTGTGGTGTATGATTTTAAACATTAATACATGATTTAATTTTTTTGTATCTTCATGCACTTTATTTATGCACATATGCACTTTGTAGTATACGTTATTTAAATGTTACAAGCTTGGATACAACACTAATGGACACATCCCTGTGTATCCAGCAGTATGGTACTTTGCATAAGTAATTGTTCACATGATCTAATGAGGTGAACTACTTTCACATGTTCACCAGTCACATGTCTTGATTTGTAAAATTCATTGGTTGTCTGATTTTTGAAAAAGCTGTATAAGACATGCACAGTCTTGTGTTTCATTGCTTGAGAAAGGCTCGATTGTGAGCTGAAACGTTGCAATTATTTTTCACATGGGTGAATAAAGATTTCTACTTTTTTCAAGTCTTGGAGTGCTGTCCGATTCTCTGCATATATTACAAGGTGGAAAGCTCATTCCTTTGGACACAGCACCTGAGCCAACAGACTGGTGCCGCCAAATCTCCTTTTCTGCTATATATATATATATATATATATATATACTTGTGTAACCCTTCCCGACTGCCATACAGCTATATACGTGCTGGCTGCACATACCCCGTGCAGTTAGCACGTGTATAGACGTAATGGCAGCTCTTTAATCCAAGCGCTGCAAAACGCTTGGATTAAAGCTTCTGCCCCTGGCCTGCTGCTGTCAGAGTGGTCCCTTGCCGTTAATCGATCTGCTTGGTTAGTCTGTGCAGACTAACCAAGCGGATCGCGACAGTGTAAAAGTGCCCTGCCTCTTTGCTGGGGAGGCGCTCTCCCGTCCCGCTATCTGTCCCTGCCTGCCCTGATGCGCCCCCCATGTATCTGGCCCCCAACTGTGCGCCTGATGCGGTCCACCTGCTGTATTTGATGGCGGCACTCTGCTGCAACCCCCTTAGATGCCAAGGCAGCAGCATCCATGGGGTTAATAGAGGGAGGGGGCTCCCTCTCTCAACCATCAGGGCTGCCACGCTGCAATGGCAGCGCCCGATGGTTCCCATGGCAACCGGATGCTTTGCAAAGGCGTCCGGTGTTGCCATCTACAGGAAGAGCATTGCAAAGTATAGTACAGCCATAAGCCCCACTGGATCTTCAAGATCCAAGTGAGACTTGATAAAAAAAATTAAAATTGAAAATAATAAAAGTAAAAAATAAATAAAAATGTAAATAGAAAATAAATTGCCTTTTTCTATAAAAAATGCAAAAAAAACTAGACATATTAGGTATCACCGCATCCCTAACGACTGGCTCTATAAATATATCACATGATCCACCCTGTCTGCTAGACACCATAAAAATAAACTCTCAAAAACTGTCACCTTACATCACAAAAAGTGCAACACTGAGCGATCAAAAAGGCGTATGTCAAACAAAATGGTACCAATGAAACTGTCACCTCATCCCGCAAAAAATGAGACCCTACATAAGAAAATCACTCAAATTTTTTTTAAAAACTATAGCTCTCAGAACATGGAGACACTAAAACATATTTTTATTTTTTGTTAAAGTGAAATAAATAAATAAAAATGTATATATTAGGCATCGTCACGTCTGTAACAACATGCTCGATAAAAATATCACATAACCTAACCCCTCAGATGAACACCGTAAAAAAAAAAAATTAATAATTAAAACAGTGTCAAAAAAGCAATTTTTGTCACCTTACATCACAAAAAGTGCAACACCAAGCGATCAAAAAGGCGTACACCCCCCAAAATGGTATCAATCAAACAGACACCTTATACTGCAAAAACATTATACCCTACTTAAGACAATTGCCCAAAAAATTAAAAAGCTATGGCTCTCAGACTATGGAGACACTAAAACATAATTTTTTGGGTTTCAAAAATGCTATTATTATGTAAAACAGATAGATAAATAGATAGATAAAATCATACATATTAGGTATTGCCACGTCTGTAACAATCTGCTCTATAAAATGGTCACATGACCTAACCCCTCAGATAAACGCTGTAAAAATAAATAAATAAAAACTGTTACAAAACAATCAATTTGTTTGGTCACCTTGCCCCATAAAGTGTAATAATTAATGATCAAAAAATCCCCAAAATGGTACCAATAAAAACCTCAACTCTTTCTGCAAAAAACAAGCCTCTGTACAAGACGATTGGCAAAAAAAAAAAAATGGCATTCAGAAAATGGAGACAATTTCTTTTTCAAAAATGCTTTATTATGTAAAACTGAAACAAACAAACAAAGAAAGTAGACATATGTGATATCATTGCGTCTGTAACAACCTGTGCAATAAAAATAGCACATGATCTAACCCAGTGATGGCTAACCTTGGCACTCCAGCTGTGGTAAAACTGCAACTCCCAAGATGCTCCCCTTGCTTGGCTGCTCTCAGAACTCTATAGAAATAAATGGAGCATGCTGGGAGTCGTAGTTCACCACAGCTGGAGTGCCAAGGTTAGCCATCACTGATCTAACCTGTCAGATGAATCTTGTAAAAAATAAACAGTGCCAAAACAACCATTTTTTGGTTACCTTGCCTCACAAAAAAGTAATATAGAACATTTAAAAATCATATGTACCCCAAAATAGTACCAATAAACCTGGCACCATATTCCCTAGTTTCCAAAATGGGGGGACTTTTGGGGAGTTTCTACTGTAATCAGGGGGGGCATTCAAATTGGACAAGGCATCTAAAAAACAATCCAGTAAAATCTGCCTTACAAAAACCATATGGCGCTCCTTTCCTTCTGCTCCCTGCCATGTGCCCTTACATCAGTTTACAACCACATGTGGGGTGTTTCTATAAACCACAGAATCAGGGTTATTAATATTGAGTTTTGTTCGGCTGTTAACCCTCAATGTGTTAAAGAGAATTTTTTATTAAAATTGAAAATCTGCCAAAAAAGTGAAATTTAGAAATGTAATCTGCATTTTCCTTTAATTTTTGTGGAACACCTAAAGGGTTAACAAAGTTTGTAAAATCAGTTTTGAGTAACTTGAGTGGTGTAGTTTCTACAATGTGGTCATTTTATGGGGGGTTTCCACTAGGTAAGCCCCGCAAAGTGACTTCAGACCTGAACTGGTACTTAAAAAGTGGGTTTTGGAAATTTTCTAAAAAAGTTTAAGAATTGTTTCTAAACTTCTAAGCCTTCTAATGTCCTAAAAAAATAAAATTACATTTACAAAATGGTGCAAACATGAAGTAGACATATGGGAAATGTTAAGTAATAAATATTGTATGAGGTATCACTTTCTGTTTTAAAAGCAGAGAAATAGAAATTTAGAAAATTGTGATTTTTCTTATTTTTGGGTAAATTTGTATTTTTTTTATAAAAATTTAATATATTGATTCAAATGTATGACTATCATGAAGAACAATGTGTCACAAGAAAACAATCTCAGAATTGCTTGGATAAATAAGTGTTCCAAAGCTTTTACCACATAAAGTGACACATGTCAGATTTGTACATTTTGACCGGGACACTGGGGTATCGATGACCCTTGGTCAGGCTTAATTACATTTAACAATCCCCCCCCCCCCCCCCCCAAATTTTTTTTATTCCAACCATGTAGAAACTACGTGGTGCAAATACGTAAATGGACAATTGAGGCGTGATGCTCAATTTCAACTTAACACATATAGGTAGATTGCTGCCACACTATGCATATTTCTGCAGTAATAAAAAAAATATATATATATATCTATATATATAGATATATATATATATATTTATACACACTACTTGATTAAATTTAAAACACCCACCCAAAAAAAGTATATTGCGACCATGGGGAAACTGAACATATGTAAATGAACGACTAAGGCTTGATACAATTTTAACTTAACACACACATGTAAATTGCTGGCAAACTGTGGATATTGCTGCAGTAAGCACGTACATATACTGATTAATTTAACTGATAGCACCTCCCAATTTTTTTTATTGTGACAGTGTGTAAACTGAAAATACGTAAATTGAGAATGGATGATTGAGGCGTGATGCTCAATTTCAACTTAACACCCAGAGGTAGATTGCTGACACACCGTGGGTATTTCTTTAGTAATGAAGTATATATGCTGCTTAAATAAATTGAAAACATGTCCCAAAAGAAAATTAAATTATGACCACGTGGAAACTAAAAATACATAAATAACTATGTGATGTTGCCTCAGTAATGAGTGTTGTTACTAGGGAAACCATATACGCACTAAAAGAAAAAGTAATGCATGCAAACAAATTAGCAAGGACAAATAGTATTGCAAAACAACGCCATTTCCCTACGATTAGCGCTCAAGAAAACATACTAGAATGCTTGATGTATAATTAGTGGATCAAACAACTTTGCTTCTACACTGCCATCAGATACATTCAAGTGGGTTTTCTAAGTCTTCAAGGGTCAAAGTAAATTAACAAGTAGAAACACTTTGTTAAAATGAAACAACTTAACACACTCATCCATTATGTTCTCAAGAGTCTTTGAAGCAAAAAGTTGATTTCAAAATAAAGCACCCATTCTAAAAAAGCCTGAAATTAATCACTTAATGGCCGGCCTTAGAGACCTGTCTTTTGTTTTCAATTTTTCATCCTCACATATATTTTTTAATTTAATTTAATTGCATAATGGCTTCAGGACAAGATAACATTTTTCAATGACATTATTTTGTGGCAAATATAGTTTATTGATTAGGTTTTATTTTTTATTTTTTGCTATTTACTGACTTTTATATGATTATTAGCAATATATATATTTTTTTTATCAAGGCCCCTGGCTGCCATAGTGACCATGCAATCAATCTTACCACTTAGCTCCAATCCCAACAGTTTAACCCTTTATATGCTGGGGTATCTAGGTCTGATTTTTTCAGTTGGGGCAGAAGCAGGGTTTTGTTAAACAGCCATGCTACTGCTCTTGATCTTGTTGTTGCACTGACCTAAGTTCAGCAGGGGTGTATCTTTAGGGGAAGCATGGATTTTATTTTCTGTGCCCCCTCAACAGTATTATAGCATGACATTATATACATAAACACTGTTGGAAATGGACTGAGCAGCTGCCAGGCCTCGTCTGAGAGAGATCTTGACTAGCCACAGGAGTGGTAGTTGCACGGGAGAAACGGCCCAGTAATTTCTAGTTACCACTGAAAGTCAGCATGACAAAAACTCACACAGGTCTGGAAACTAGCATCCTAAAAATAGGCAGATTTTGCCAAATACAAGTATTTATTTGCCACAGTTGTAAACAAAGGGAGAAAAGGGACATGTATGCTTGAAACACTAAGATCAAGGGAAATGTAGAGTAAGGCAACTCTGGAAGAATACTCGTCCTGTAAAAAATGTTGTTTCTACAGCTCTTATGGACTATAAGGCTAGGTCTACACGACAACATTTGTCGCGCGACATTTTGTTGCACCAATGTCGCGCGACAATTTTTATAATGGCAGTCTATGGTGTCGCACTGCAACATGCGACATGCTGCGACTGCGACGCGACAGTCGCAGAAAATCCATTCAAGATGGATTTTTCAGCGACTGTCGCGTCGCAGTCGCAACATGTCGCATGTTGCAGTGCGACACCATAGACTGCCATTATAAAAATTGTCGCGCGACATTAGTGCAACAAAATGTCACGCGACAACTGCTGCGCCCTATCTGTCGCGCGACTTTTTGTCTCGCGACAAATGTCGTCGTGTAGACCTAGCCTAAGGCTACATATTTGCAAAGAGTATGAAATTAGACAAATTTTATGTACTGTACACTTTGCCTTTTTTCTTTCTTGCGGAAATTGATTTGCGATGCACATTTTGAAATCCGAGCCTGTTTATTGTTTATGAGATTTTTTGTGTGTACGGCTTTCACCCTTTTCAATGATAGGGTGAGGTCTGCATCAAATCTGAGCCAAAAACCACAAGTAGGAATTGCGTTTTTTGGCACAGATCTGGCTCGGAAATGCATACAGTAGTTTTTCATGAGAATATCTGTATTGATTTTCTGTTCTAAAATGTGCACTCGTGTGCAGGTACACGCTAAGAAAACGTTCACATGATGGATTTTACAGTGGAATTTTGCTATGGACAGCTGTGCCAAAATGCAGCTCAAAACCAGTTACTGGCCGCGTCCTTTCTGCCTCCCAGACATTTCAATGGAAGTAGAGCTAAGGATCACAGACATGTCCCTTCTCGGCATGGATGTGGCTTTAAGCTGCCTCTCCACACTCCTCAGCACTGCATCTCATTGAAATGAATGGGAGGCAGAAAGGACATGGCCACCAGTTGTTTTTAGGTGAATTTTTTTGGGCCTCAGTGACCTAGCAATTTTTTATTTATTTTTTCGTTGAATTCCTATAGCTGAATTTTTTATTTTTTTCCATCAATATTAGTTTGATTCGAACTTCTGCTTGTCTGGGCCATTACAGCAGGAGTCTTGATCTCATGTGAAAGCCAAGCCATGGCTCTTCACTGCGTGGGAGACTCGTGCAGCAAATTAGACTGGGCTGCCGTAAAAAAAAAATATATATATATATATAAGACCACTCAATGACCACCATAAAATGGTCACTATGGGGTTAAGAGAGCTGCATACATACATAGCCAGCTATTTTCCACTAAATAGGTATAAAAAGATTCTGCAAAAAAGGAATAAGAAGTTTGCCAGAGGTGAAATGACCCACCCCCCATATATTCTTCTATTATATATTTTATGGAGTTTCTACAAATGGATTAGAAAAAGATGACTACTTCTGAAAACAGCATGATATCTGTCAGTGGGTTTTGCAGCCAAGATTAGTTTGGGCCAAAGTTTGGGAAAGGGTGGGATTTTAAGCACTGAAATTTCGGCATATAGCAGCTGCCCCATGCAATTCAGTATCTGGCACAGGTTCAGTACAGGAAAGAGGCTCAAAGTACAGAAGATAACTGCTGACTGCACTGCGACTGTGCTTGATACTGACGCGCATGGTGCATTGCAAGACTTTAAGAGAAGTCAGGGCCAGACATGATTAAGTTTAGACTGCCTGACCCTGTCAATCAAAGTGCAGAGGGTGCAGCAGTTGCAGAGGAACTTCACTCTGCCCAGCCACCGTGATGACACCGCTCCTTCACTTCGGTGCCACTGGCGCCCTTCGAAAACTTCGGAGCAAGGACATGCACACCTCCTTAGCGTGGTCTGCATCCTCCGCTCCCGTAGTTTCAGCGAAAAGTCTGAGCGCTGAACTGGACACTCGGCACTCAGCAGGGTGCAGCGGGATGAGTTATGTGACGCTGCCCACGTCACATTACTCCTTTGCTCCCCTATTTAACAGGCAGCTGGCCATAGGTTGCCTGGGATTGAGGTGCATTTACCTGTCATTTGTTACAGTCAATTATTACTATGCACACGAAGACATGAAGCAATATATAGGGCAGTACAAAAATGCACAGCACAAAATACATACTTTCACATAAAGTGATAGAAATTTTGTGTAACTATTGTGGGACGAGACCATTCAGACAGTCTCTTTTCCCAGGGTTTATTAGGCATACGCGGCAAAACGATACAGGCTTGCTTCAGCAAACAAAATACCAGTTCATGGAGATAACTAAAAAAATGCAATGATATAGGCTTCTCCCCAGCTGGTAGGTTTTCACCTAGAGATTCCACTTTGCATAGAGGTCTGTCCATGGGTCTTCCTCTCAGACCAGCACACACACTGCTCTCTGGCAGTGTGCTTTTTAATTAGTTTTCCACCTGGTTGAGGTAGGAACACCCAGGATGAAGTATGATAGTGACCTTCCCACCCAAGCTCTTCAGTCACTCTTAGGGCTTGTTCACACGACTGTATGGCTTTTTCAGTGTTTTGCGGGCCATTTTTAATGGATTTGTTTTTCCGTTTTTTGTTTCAGTATTGTTTCCGGTTCCGTTCCGTATACAGTATACAGTAATTACATAGAAAAAATTGTGCTGGGCATAACATTTTCAATAGATGGTTCCACACAAACGGAACTGATACGGAAGACATATGGAGTACATTCCGTGTTTTTTTTTTTTGTGGACTTCAATGGAGCCATGGAACGTGATTTGTGGACAATAATAGCACATGTTCTATCTTGGAATGGAAAAACGCATACTTTTTTTTTGCGGAACCATTGAAATGAATGGTTCCATATACAGAATGCAAAAAATGGCCTGTATACGGAATGCAAAAAACGTTCATGTGAACGAACCCTTAAACCCCGGACCCAAACTCCAGCTACCACAAATTCAGTGATCTAGCCTCACTGGTCACAACCTACCTCCAGGACTTATATAACTGAGAGTAGCAGCCTAAGGCCTCCTGCACACGACCGTTGTGTGCATCCGTGGCCATTGTGCCGTTTTCCTCTTTTTTTCACGGACCCATTGACTTTCAATGGGTCCGTGGAAAAATCGGAAAATGCACCGTTTGGCAGCCGCATCCGTGACCCGTTTTTCCTGGCCGTGAAAAAAATAGGACCTGGCCTATTTTTTTCACGGCCAACGGTTCACGGACCCATTCAAGTCAATGGGTCCGTGAAAATCACGGATGCACACAAGATTGGCATCCGTGTCCGTGATCCGTGTCCGTGATCCGTGTCCGTTTTTTCCTATCATTTCAATGGCAAACTTGACTTAGATTTTTTTTTCATTTTTCATGTCCGTGGATCCTCCAAAAAACAAGGAAGACCCACGGACGAAAAAACGGTCACGGATCACGGACCTACGGACCACGTTTTTGCGGACCTTAAAAAAAACGGTCGTGTGCATGAGGCCTAAGTGATACATACCTGCCATCTATGACCTCACCCATTGAATGCTTACACTATATTCCCATTGAAAAGAAAGCACAAATGACAATAATATGAAGTACAGATAACGACAGCAAGCCTGTTAGCCAGTTGGTCACACACATACACCTCTCTTACAGTAGATCACGTTTCACTTACCGGTGAGTCACTGATTCATAGGTTGGTTACAGAAGAGGTGCTCTCTGACTGCTACCGTTATTCTGCGGTTCACATTCAGTTCCAGGAAGAAGTTTTCTTTATTTTTTTCTGTTATCGAGTCATTACAGCGCAGGAAGGAAGGTGCTGAAACTTTGAGACGCACGAAAAACACAGCAAAACGCTTCCTGCCTTGTGCTGATAATAGTTTATATCAGGTCTTTGCAGGAAAGGCATGGCAGTAAATAAAAGTTGAAACGTATAATTATAATATAAATATATGATTATATTAGCATCTCACCACCATGGCTGCCCCGAATAAGGTGCTCTGTCTGTATGACTCACCCTGTCATAAATGATAACTATGCATTGCTATAGGCAGGCACACCCATCCTTTACCTACAAAAAAACCCCTAAAAGTTCTAACTCTGCTTTGAGTCCCGACTTTGATACACTCTTACCTGGAAGACTCAATGCAGAGTTAGAACTTTTAGCTTTTTTGTAGATAAAGGATGGGTGCCCTTCACAGAATTAAATGAGGAATATATGGAAATAAAGAAAATACTGTATATGAGCCATAAATATAAGATAAATAATAGGAAACATACAATGATCAGTAAAAGATGATGTAACATGATTATTTAAATAATTTGATACCTTCAATAGAATACTCATTGGGAGATTTAAACCATATGTTTCCACTTTTTTCTATTTTTTATTTTTTTTAATTTAATTTTATTCATTTTTAAGGATTTTTACATGTTAAAATATACTAGGACAATTTTTTCCTACTGCCATTAACTGAAACAAGTAGCAACTAAATCTAAAAAAAACCCCTCAGAAGTAGATGATTGCATCAGAAATGCACTTAAATAGCAGTGCTTTTTTGAATGATATGAGACAGCATTATGTTAATGTATAAGAAGAAAAATGATACTTGATGTCTTGAAGTGAAAAATTAATGAGAATTGTGTTCCAAAGATAAGGGGAAGATTATATGCAATAATGATGAAAACAAAGTCCATTTAGGTGGAAAGGTGGATATATAAGTTGGAAGGATTTTATAAATTAATATGGCCACTGAAGAAGGAGCTGGATAGACTCCGAAACGTGTCTGGTTGCAATAAGGACATTTATAAAATCCAGGACCCACTTAAAAGAATCCATTATTCCGTTGGAAAAAAAAAAAAAGCTTATATTGGAGAAGCAAGGAAAAGTGTGGAGCTCTCCACGGACAGCATTGGTATGATCCTATGAAAACTCCGGCAACTTGAACATAGCTCGCTGTAACACGTGGAACGCCGAGATCGGGCTACGATACCAAGTGAGCCATTGCGATTCAGCAAGTGCCACTGCAGTATAGATATCGCCCGCACCCAGTGAAGGGATGCAGAGGTAAAGGTGAACGTGATTGTCTCCATGTGGGATGCCACGGTAAACAACTAACCACCAACAGTAAGTATATGATATCTACCAATAAGATGGACATACTACCAAAGAGGAACTATTAATAACCTAAAGGTGAATGGAAAAAACAATATAACGGGAATTGTGATATAAAAAAACATATATCAGTGAACATACAATATACCAACATATGCAAAAAGCACATTTACAAATGTGAACTATTTGAATTGAAAAACTGTGGAATTAGTATCCATACATTTATATAGACTGTATTATACTAGATTTGTGACAGTAACATACCGAAAACAGTTATACATACAGCCATATATAGGATGTTGATGGGAAGATAACAATTCATTCTATTTTACTTTATCTTAAGCCAAGCCATTGATTATTATTATTATTTTGTAATTTTTAAGGAATGTGTGATATTATTTTTTATTTTATTGGTGGTTCCAAATGAAAAGTGCCTGCCTATAGTAATACAAAAGTTGAAACATACTGAATGTCAGGGGTGGACTGGGAACTAAAAGTGGCCCTGGGAAAAAAAAAAAAACTTAAGTGGCCCTGTGTTGCAACAAACATAATTAGGCAGGGACAACAGAAGCAGGAGGGCCAGCAATACCATAGGGCAGAGAAATATACTTCCTCAGCTGAACCAAATACCACAGAGCAGCACAAAATACTGCCACCTATGCCACATTATTCAACTGTATAGCTGTCCTGAGGACATGGATACAGTTGAATTCAGGAGGACTGTGGGCCAGGTGAGTAGGAGAGAATGATATCATTGTATACCCAGCTTGCATCCGTAAGGGGGTCTTGGATGGCCATCCTAGACATCAGCTCACAGGGACATTTTCCTGTAGGGTCTATTGCCAATCTGCCCCCTGCTGTATGTACACAACTGAAAACTGATGCTTTTGGAATTACTTGTAACTGGATACACAACATTTTAGGCTTGAGTTCACACTCTAGTTATTTGGTCAGCTATTTTGATTGGTTATTGTGAGCCAAAACCAGTAGTGAAGTCTACAGAAATCAGGTGTAATTATTTGATTTGCACCTATTCTGTGTTTTTGACCCCCACCAAAATAACTGACCAAATAACTGAAGTGTGAACTCAGCCTAAGGGCACATGCAGAAGACCGCTGTTTTAGTCTGCATTTGATCCACATTTTTGCTGGTTCAATGCAGACCTATTTACTCCAATGGGGCTGCAAAATATGCGAACAATGCACCGTAAGCTGTCCACATTCGTATATCCGTTCCGCAGCCCTACAAAAAAATATAACCTGTACTATTCTTTTCCATATTAAGTATGACTGTTCTATCATGGGCTGGACATTCCATTCCACAAAAATGCGGAAAGCACATATCCGGTACCCTTGGTTTGCAGATCCATAATTTGCAGACCACAAAACAGGCTATGGTCGGGTGTATGAGCCATAACCTTGTTTTATAGACAGTAGCATGACTGCAAAGAAATCCAGGCAAACCATTTTGTGTCTGCTGTAAAAAAAAAATCCTTAACTTCGGAGTCCTCATGCAAACAACTGTGGATATCGCAGTCTGCAAACCACAGATCTGACATAAATGGATACCTTCTGTGTGCTGTCCGCATTTTTCTCCTTTCCATCACTAAAAATAACTATTCCTATCCGCACTACGGACTACCCGTGTGCTTTCCATTTTTTTTTTTCAGACCCATGGAATGGGTTCGTGTAAGACATGAATGCAAGATACAGTTGTGTACATGAGGCTTTATGCTATATTATTTTTTTTGGACCTTCAGGTTCCTTCATCATTTATTTCTTTTATATTGCAGCTAAGATGTACATATAGTCGTTGCATTCTGGGATTCCTCGCCCTTCTTCCTTCTTTTCTACCTTTCAATTATTATCATCCTTACTAATTCATTTTGGTTTCCAATGTATGGCTTCTTTCACACATAGGCCCTGATTTATTAATATGTCTGTGTCTAAAAAGTGGTGCTAATTGGCACATGATTTGTGCATTTTGGCGCAACTAGTGTTTCTATACTTTTTTCCAACTTGCTTGAGAGGTACAGGGCTTATCAGAAACGGGGCTGAGCTTCACAGGAAAGGGGAAGTGGCCTAATATGAGCTGTTTTGCACCAAATTGCAACACAATTCTGGCATACAATTCTGTCTCAAAGTAAGCCAAGCAATAGTTGATATAAAGCTAGACAAAAGTGTCTATCCCTGAATTACATTAGCAAGAGCCCCATGATAATTTGGTGCAGGTCTAGATGGCCTGTGTAACGGGGTGCCGAAGGCGCACTCTGTCTCCCATCAGCCACAGACCTGCTGCTTAGCTTCGGGAGCGAGGATCTGTGTTTGACCTCTTTCCCAGGGCAGCTTTGCTAGCTGGGAGGCTCCCTGCTCCTAGGTCTGCCTTGAGCGCCGAACTGATCACTCAGTGCTCGACAGGTCGGTCTGTCGGTCATGTGATGCTGGCCACGTCACATGACCCTCACTCCCCACTATAAATTCAGGCAGCCTGCAGGCCACAGGTTGCCTGTTAATTTAGGTTCCTGGTGTTTGTTGGATACCTGTATACTTACCTGATCCTGTTCCCTGACGATCCTTTGCCTGCTCCTCCTGTACTGTGCATCTCTCCTGGTATCCTGACCCCGGCTTCCATCTGACGATTCTTTGTGGACTCCTGTTGTACTTTGTTTCTTTCCTGGTATTTGATCTCGGCTTTTCCTGACTAGAAATTCTCTGCTCATTCCTTAGTACTGCGTAGCTCTCTAGGTATTGACCCGGTCCGTTCACTATCCGTTATTTGTCTTGTCTGTCCTTCCCGCACGTATCCTAAGTTAGGGACTGCCGTCCAGTTGTCCCCTGTCATCAGAGGGTGAGAGTGGAGCGCAGTGGTCACTATCCTCCCCCCTGTGTGTGCGTGTACGTGACCGTTACAGCCTGTCTATGTTTATTCCATTTTAGGATCAGTAAATCTGGGGATTTGGGCCATGTTTTTATTTTTTATTTTTTCTCTCTTGCAGTTAACTTTTGGTCAGGAATATTTTGAGGGAAAAAAGCCATAAATGTGATATGTTTAATGTTATATGTGAAATTATATAACCTGTAATATTTTTTAAAGTGGTCTTCTTTCAAGTCCTCATGAGGAACCTAATGTAAAACACCATGAAAGTGTGTGGAACCAGCCTAAGGCCTCTACCACTCGTTAGTGTCTGTGATGGTATCTGTGACAAGATGGTTAGCGTTTTATCCATGATAATGTCTGTGAAGGGTTTGTTGGTGGTCTGCATCTGTTTTTTGTCCTTCACCTGTCACCCACATTCCACGAATTGGAATTTCATTGAACTGGATTTCAATGAAATCTATTCTTTTTCCTGCCCTAAAGGGGGAAAAGAATAGAATGGTTAGTTCCATTCTAATCGAAGGCTCTGCCAGAGCATATGCCACCTGCTGGAAAGCCAGGCACATTACCTGTTACAATAGTTGCATAAACACATCAGCACAGTATTAGAGGAACTGGAAAATACTCTCTACATGTGTTGTTTTTCCACTGACTCATGGACAGTAGGAAAATAAGGATGTCTTAATAAACACATTAAAATCAATGGGGACGTGTGCTGTCCATGGAGAACATGGAAAGCACTAGAGATGAGTGACTTTCTTGAATTTCATATAGGTTTTTATTCTAAAGGAATGATTAGAAAATTCAGTTCAAGATTCAGTTCTGAATTGATTCTACCCGACTCGAAAGTACTCCAGTTGGAGTTTATTTATTCAATAGCATAATACAAAATATGAAATTTCAGACAATACATAATATACTTTTGTATCCTATATCTATAACCCACCCCCAACCCATCATTTTCCAGAGCCCCTGTTACCAGTGAAAACCATTGGCCGAACTTGTATACCATCTGTATTGTGTTACTGGTTTTCACAGGCTCATAGACTTCAACTAGCATGCTTGGTCCACACTCCACACTTATACTGCATGTGTAGTACCCTGGAGTAGGACATAACAAATTCAATACCTTGCTACTGTCTCTAATGTCTAGCAGAGAAAGTAATTTTTGTATTATTTTCCAGTTCCTCTAATACTGTGCTGATGTGTTTATGCAACTATTGTAACAGGTAATGTGCCTGGCTTTCCAGCAGGTGGCATATGCTCTGGCAGAGCCTTTGATTAGAATGGAACTAACCATTCTATTATTTTCCCCCTTTAGGGCAGGAGTGGGCCAGTCCTGCTTCCCCTCCTGCAGCAGATGTCTTCCAGGGGAATCAGCTTGGAGAGCACTCCGACTCCCTGAATTTAATAGACTCAAAGGTAACAGAACCTCTAGAAAGCATAGTAAACATCCTGAAGCCTGAGATTAGCACAGTAGAGAGAGCAGAGTGCTAAGGCCTGCCACCATATTGCATCCTGCTGGAACCAAGTAAAGGAGAATTGCACTTAACCCTTTGAAACCAATTACATTGTCCAGTTCAAGTAATTGAAGTAAACAGGACTCAAACTTTTTCAAGTCTGGACTTCACTTTATTCTTCAACTCAATCTCTGCAACAGAGACTGACCCCCAGGAAGTGACAGCCGGAAGGTAGGAGCACTGTAACACAAACATTAGGCTACAGTATACCACTCAAATCCTACACTCCTGGACTACTCCACCTGATGGGGAAGCTCGCTCCACATGTGTTGTTTTTCCACTGACTCATGGACAGTAGGAAAATAAGGATGTCTTAATAAACACATTAAAATCAACGGGGACGTGTGCTGTCCATGGAGAACATGGAAAGCACTAGAGATGAGTGACTTTCTTGAATTTCATATAGGTTTTTATTCTAAAGGAATGATTAGAAAATTCAGTTCAAGATTCAGTTCTGAATTGATTCTACCCGACTCGAAAGTACTCCAGTTGGAGTTTATTTATTCAATAGCATAATACAAAATATGAAATTTCAGACAATACATAATATACTTTCTATCCTATATATATAACCCTCCCCCAACCCATCATACCCAGGAGAAAGAAAGAGAGAGAGAGAAAAAAAAAAAGAGAAAAACACCAGAATATTATGTATTATTATTATTCAACCGGCAATTCCAAAGTTTGAAGAACAAAACATTTTTTCCCCTATCATCATATATTATTTTCTCTTTCTTTATAGTACGGTCCACCGCTCTCTTCCACTCTATCACGGGGGGGGGGGGGGGGGGGTCTTTTTTTACCTCCTAATATACAAGCCAGTGGATCCCCCTCTATTTGTATGCCGATTATCTTTTTAATAATAAGCACTATCTCTGACCAATATCGTAACAATTTAGGACATCTCCATACCAGATGGAAAAGGCCTGCTTGCTCCCCACCGCATCTAGGACAATCATCTGTGGACTTTATCCATCCTTTTAAATTGTATAGGAGATCGATATAGCCTATAAATACATAAATAAAAATTGAGAATCCCCATATAAGTCCCTCATTGAGACCATGGGTCTATTCCTCAAAACATCCTCCCACTGTTCCTCTGATATCCCCACAATATATTTTTCCCATTTTTATTTTCCCATTATGATAATCTTACTTTGTTTAACTTTCAGCAATAACCTATATCTTCTTAAAACAGAACCTTTTACCTTTCTATTATCAAGAAGTTGATTAATATTCTCCATAAGGGCCTTTTTATATTTCTGGGATTCTGTTATTGATGAATTAATTGCCTCTCTTAATTGTAGATATCTGAAAAATTATTTATTCGGAGTCCCAAGTTCTTTTTATAAGTGTTTCAAAATCTTTAATAAATTCCCGTCAAACAATTGAACCAACAAACTAATACCTTTATTTTCTCAATTTACATAGTGTTTAAAGGGAACCTGTCATCAACTTTATGTTGACCTCACTGAGGGCAGCCTAAATTAGTGACAGAAATGCTGACTTTAGCGGTGTGTCACTCATGAGCTAAAAATAAGTGGTTGCTGAGAACCAGCATCATAATCATTGCAGCCCGGGCCTGGAATGAGTCAAATCTACCTGAGAAGAGTCATGGATTATTTATAATCTCCTATCTGCTGATTGGCAGTTCTCTCCTGGAGAGGAAGGGAGAAAACTAGGTATGGTAGAAGGCTGTGAATCATCAACAGGTGGGCAGGGAGAGCAGCAATTCATGAATAACCATCACTTTTCTCAGGTGGCCGTGACTCTTTTCCAGGCCTAGTCTGCAACGATTGCGATGTTGGCACTCGGCAACCACTCACTTTTAACTCACCTGTCTCTACTTTATTCTGCCATTACTATGGGCAGCATAAAGTTGATGACAGGTTCCCTTTAATTTTCTAACAAATGAATATTGTTCCATATAGGAATGAAGTCTGTATATCCTTTAATGTCCATCATTTTTTAATCGCTCTCCAAATGTGATCCATTAATTTGAAAAGATAATTATCAATATTTATATTCCCCAATATTCCCAATTCCAAATACCTCCATCATCCTTAGTTGATTCTCCTTCCAACCCAATTTCTTTAAGTGCCAAAATAAAATAGGTGACATATTTCCCTCGTTCCAAAAAAACCTAACTGTGCAACTAAAAAATATACAGTACAGACCAAAAGTTTGGACACACCTTCTCATTCAAAGAGTTCTCTTTATTTTCATGACTATGAAAATTGTAGATTCACATTAAAGGCATCAAAACTATGAATTAACACATGTGGAATTATATACATAACAAAAAAGTATGAAACAACTGAAACTATGTCATATTCTAGGTTCTTCAAAGTAGCCACCCTTTGCTTTGATTACTGCTTTGAACACTCTTGGCATTCTCTTGATGAGCTTCAAGAGGTACTCACCTGAAATGGTCTTCCAACAGTCTTTAAGGAGTTCCCAGAGATGCTTAGCACTTGTTGGTAGGGATGAGCGAACTCGAACTGTATAGTTCGGGTTCGTACCGAATTTTGGGGTGTCCGTGACACGGACCCGAACCCGGACATTTTCGTAAAAGTCCGGGTTCGGGTTCGGTGTTCGTCGCTTTCTTCGCGCTTTTGTGACGCTTTCTTGGCGCTTTTTGAAAGGCTGCAAAGCAGCCAATCAACAAGCGTCATACTACTTGCCCCAAGAGGCCATCACAGCCATGCCTACTATTGGCATGGCTGTGATTGGCCAGAGCACCATGTGACCCAGCCTCTATTTAAGCTGGAGTCACATAGCGCCGCCCGTCACTCTGCTCTGATTAGCGTAGGGAGAGGTTGCGGCTGCGACAGTAGGGCGAGATTAGGCAGATTAACTCCTCCAAAGGACTTGATTAACTGATCGATCTGCAGCTGTGGATCATTGAGCTGCTGATCCTCAATTGCTCACTGTTTTTAGGCTGCACAGACCGTTTGTCAGTCACATTTTTCTGGGGTGATCGGCGGCCATTTTGTGTCTTGTGGTGCGCCAGCACAAGCTGCGACCAAGTGCATTTAACCCTCAATGGTGTGGTTGTTTTTTGGCTAAAGCCTACATCAGGGTGAAGCTGTCACACCAAGTGCATTTAACCAGCAATAGTCTGTTCATTTTTTGGCCATATACAAAATCAGGGGCAAGCTGCGCCTGTCACCAAGTGCATTTAACCCTCAATGGTGTGGTTGTTTTTTGGCTAAAGCCTACATCAGGGTGAAGCTGTCACACCAAGTGCATTTAACCAGCAACAGTCTGTTCATTTTTTGGCCATATACAAAATCAGGGGCAAGCTGCGCCTGTCACCAAGTGCATTTAACCCTCAATGGTGTGGTTGTTTTTTGGCTAAAGCCTACATCAGGGTGAAGCTGTCACACCAAGTGCATTTAACCAGCAATAGTCTGTTTATTTTTTGGCCATATCCCAGTCTAATTCTGTCACTAAATCCATACCGGTCACCCAGCGCCTAAATACTAGGCCTCAAATTTATATCCAGCTAAATCTGTCCCTAGTGCTGTAGCTGGGCGAGTTATTTAGTGTCCGTTCAAGCACATTTCTTGTTCTGGGTTGAAATACAATTCCCAATTTAGCAATTTCATAATTTAGTGGTTTCTGCTATATCAGAGCTATTTGAAATCTATCCCTAAAAGGGTATATAATATTCAAGGTGCACATTGGGTCATTCAGAATAACTTCACACACACCCGCTACTGTGTATTTCCAAGTCTAATTCTGTCACTAAACCCATACCTGTCACGCAGCGCCTAAATACTAGGCCTCAAATTTATATCCAGCTAAATCTGTCCCTAGTGCTGTAGCTGGGCGAGTTATTTAGTGTCCGTTCAAGCACATTTCTTGTTCTGGGTTGAAATACAATTCCCAATTTAGCAATTTCATAATTTAGTGGTTTCTGCTATATCAGAGCTATTTGAAATCTATCCCTAAAAGGGTATATAATATTCAAGGTGCACATTGGGTCATTCAGAATAACTTCACACACACCCGCTACTGTGTATTTCCAAGTCTAATTCTGGCACTAAACCCATACCTGTCACCCAGCGCCTAAATACTAGGCCTCAAATTTATATCCCGCTAAATCTGTCCTTAGTGCTGTAGCTGGGCGAGTTATTTAGTGTCCGTTCAAGCACATTTCTTGTTCTGGGTTGAAATACAATTCCCAATTTAGCAATTTCATAATTTAGTGGTTTCTGCTATATCAGAGCTATTTGAAATCTATCCCTAAAAGGGTATATAATATTCAAGGTGCACATTGGGTCATTCAGAATAACTTCACACACACCCGCTACTGTGTATTTCCAAGTCTAATTCTGGCACTAAACCCATACCTGTCACCCAGCGCCTAAATACTAGGCCTCAAATTTATATCCCGCTAAATCTGTCCTTAGTGCTGTAGCTGGGCGAGTTATTTAGTGTCCGTTCAAGCACATTTCTTGTTCTGGGTTGAAATACAATTCCCAATTTAGCAATTTCATAATTTAGTGGTTTCTGCTATATCAGAGCTATTTGAAATCTATCCCTAAAAGGGTATATAATATTCAAGGTGCACATTGGGTCATTCAGAATAACTTCACACACACCCGCTACTGTGTATTTCCAAGTCTAATTCTGGCACTAAACCCATACCTGTCACCCAGCGCCTAAATACTAGGCCTCAAATTTATATCCCGCTAAATCTGTCCTTAGTGCTGTAGCTGGGCGAGTTATTTAGTGTCCGTTCAAGCACATTTCTTGTTCTGGGTTGAAATACAATTCCCAATTTAGCAATTTCATAATTTAGTGGTTTCTGCTATATCAGAGCTATTTGAAATCTATCCCTAAAAGGGTATATAATATTCAAGGTGCACATTGGGTCATTCAGAATAACTTCACACACACCCGCTACTGTGTATTTCCAAGTCTAATTCTGGCACTAAACCCATACCTGTCACCCAGCGCCTAAATACTAGGCCTCAAATTTATATCCCGCTAAATCTGTCCTTAGTGCTGTAGCTGGGCGAGTTATTTAGTGTCCGTTCAAGCACATTTCTTGTTCTGGGTTGAAATACAATTCCCAATTTAGCAATTTCATAATTTAGTGGTTTCTGCTATATCAGAGCTATTTGAAATCTATCCCTAAAAGGGTATATAATATTCAAGGTGCACATTGGGTCATTCAGAATAACTTCACACACACCCGCTACTGTGTATTTCCAAGTCTAATTCTGGCACTAAACCCATACCTGTCACCCAGCGCCTAAATACTAAGCCTCAAATTTATATCCCGCTAAATCTGTCCTTAGTGCTGTAGCTGGGCGAGTTATTTAGTGTCCGTTCAAGCACATTTCTTGTTCTGGGTTGAAATACAATTCCCAATTTAGCAATTTCATAATTTAGTGGTTTCTGCTATATCAGAGCTATTTGAAATCTATCCCTAAAAGGGTATATAATATTCAAGGTGCACATTGGGTCATTCAGAATAACTTCACACACACCCGCTACTGTGTATTTCCAAGTCTAATTCTGGCACTAAACCCATACCTGTCACCCAGCGCCTAAATACTAGGCCTCAAATTTATATCCCGCTAAATCTGTCCTTAGTGCTGTAGCTGGGCGAGTTATTTAGTGTCCGTTCAAGCACATTTCTTGTTCTGGGTTGAAATACAATTCCCAATTTAGCAATTTCATAATTTAGTGGTTTCTGCTATATCAGAGCTATTTGAAATCTATCCCTAAAAGGGTATATAATATTCAAGGTGCACATTGGGTCATTCAGAATAACTTCACACACACCCGCTACTGTGTATTTCCAAGTCTAATTCTGGCACTAAACCCATACCTGTCACCCAGCGCCTAAATACTAGGCCTCAAATTTATATCCCGCTGAATTTGAATACAATACATTGGGCCAAATAATATATTTGTTGTTGTGGTGAACCATAACAATGAGAAAAACATCTAGTAAGGGACGCGGACGTGGACATGGTCGTGGTGGTGTTAGTGGACCCTCTGGTGCTGGGAGAGGACGTGGCCGTTCTGCCACATCCACACGTCCTAGTGTACCAACTACCTCAGGTCCCAGTAGCCGCCAGAATTTACAGCGATATATGGTGGGGCCCAATGCCGTTCTAAGGATGGTAAGGCCTGAGCAGGTACAGGCATTAGTCAATTGGGTGGCCGACAGTGGATCCAGCACGTTCACATTATCTCCCACCCAGTCTTCTGCAGAAAGCGCACAGATGGCGCCTGAAAACCAACCCCATCAGTCTGTCACATCACCCCCATGCATACCAGGGAAACTGTCTCAGCCTCAAGTTATGCAGCAGTCTCTTATGCTGTTTGAAGACTCCGCTGGCAGGGTTTCCCAAGGGCATCCACCTAGCCCTTCCCCAGCGGTGAAAGACATAGAATGCACTGACGCACAACCACTTATGTTTCCTGATGATGAGGACATGGGAATACCACCTCAGCATGTCTCTGATGATGACGAAACACAGGTGCCAACTGCTGCGTCTTTCTGCAGTGTGCAGACTGAACAGGAGGTCAGGGATCAAGACTGGGTGGAAGACGATGCAGGGGATGATGAGGTCCTAGACCCCACATGGAATGAAGGTCGTGCCACTGACTTTCACAGTTCGGAGGAAGAGGCAGTGGTGAGACCGAGCCAACAGCGTAGCAAAAGAGGGAGCAGTGGGCAAAAGCAGAACACCCGCCGCCAAGAGACTCCGCCTGCTACTGACCGCCGCCATCTGGGACCGAGCACCCCAAAGGCAGCTTCAAGGAGTTCCCTGGCATGGCACTTCTTCAAACAATGTGCTGACGACAAGACCCGAGTGGTTTGCACGCTGTGCCATCAGAGCCTGAAGCGAGGCATTAACGTTCTGAACCTGAGCACAACCTGCATGACCAGGCACCTGCATGCAAAGCATGAACTGCAGTGGAGTAAACACCTTAAAACCAAGGAAGTCACTCAGGCTCCCCCTGCTACCTCTTCTGCTGCTGCCGCCTCGGCCTATTCTGCTGCTGCCGCCTCGGCCTCTTCCTCCGCCTCTGGAGGAACGTTGGCACCTGCCGCCCAGCAAACAGGGGATGTACCACCAACACCACCACCACCACCTCCGTCACCAAGCGTCTCAACCATGTCACACGCCAGCGTTCAGCTCTCCATCTCACAAACATTTGATAGAAAGCGTAAATTCCCACCTAGCCACCCTCGATCCCTGGCCCTGAATGCCAGCATTTCTAAACTACTGGCCTATGAAATGCTGTCATTTAGGCTGGTGGACACAGACAGCTTCAAACAGCTCATGTCGCTTGCTGTCCCACAGTATGTTGTTCCCAGCCGGCACTACTTCTCCAAGAGAGCCGTGCCTTCCCTGCACAACCAAGTATCCGATAAAATCAAGTGTGCACTGTGCAACGCCATCTGTGGCAATGTCCACCTAACCACAGATACGTGGACCAGTAAGCACGGCCAGGGACGCTATATCTCCCTAACTGCACACTGGGTAAATGTAGTGGCAGCTGGGCCCCAGGCGGAGAGCTGTTTGGCGCACGTCCTTCCGCCGCCAAGGATCGCAGGGCAACATTCTTTGCCTCCTGTTGCCACCTCCTCCTTCTCGGCTTCCTCCTCCTCTTCTTCCACCTGCTCATCCAGTCAGCCACACACCTTCACCACCAACTTCAGCACAGCCCGGGGTAAACGTCAGCAGGCCATTCTGAAACTCATATGTTTGGGGGACAGGCCCCACACCGCACAGGAGTTGTGGCGGGGTATAGAACAACAGACCGACGAGTGGTTGCTGCCGGTGAGCCTCAAGCCCGGCCTGGTGGTGTGTGATAATGGGCGAAAATCTCGTTGCAGCTCTGGGACTAGCCAATTTGACGCACATCCCTTGCTTGGCGCATGTGCTGAATTTGGTGGTGCAGAAGTTCATTCACAACTACCCCGACATGTCAGAGCTGCTGCATAAAGTGCGGGCCGTCTGTTCGCGCTTCCGGCGTTCACATCCTGCTGCTGCTCGCCTGTCTGCGCTACAGCGTAACTTCGGCCTTCCCGCTCACCGCCTCATATGCGACGTGCCCACCAGGTGGAACTCCACCTTGCACATGCTGGACAGACTGTGCGAGCAGCAGCAGGCCATAGTGGAGTTTCAGCTGCAGCACGCACGGGTCAGTCGCACTACAGAACAGCACCACTTCACCACCAATGACTGGGCCTCCATGCGAGACCTGTGTGCCCTGTTGCGCTGTTTCGAGTACTCCACCAACATGGCCAGTGGCGATGACACCGTTATCAGCGTTACAATACCACTTCTATGTCTCCTTGAGAAAACACTTAGGGCGATGATGGAAGAGGAGGTGGCCCAGGAGGAGGAGGAGGAGGAGGAGGAAGAGGGGTCATTTTTAGCACTTTCAGGCCAGTCTCTTCGAAGTGACTCAGAGGGAGGTTTTTGGCAACAGCAGAGGCCAGGTACAAATGTGGCCAGCCAGGGCCCACTACTGGAGGACGAGGAGGACGAGGATGAGGAGGAGGTGGAGGAGGATGAGGATGAAGCATGGTCACAGCGGGGTGGCACCCAACGCAGCTCGGGTCCATCACTGGTGCGTGGCTGGGGGGAAAGGCAGGACGATGACGATACGCCTCCCACAGAGGACAGCTTGTCCTTATCCCTGGGCAGCCTGGCACACATGAGCGACTACATGCTGCAGTGCCTGCGCAACGACAGCAGAGTTGCCCACATTTTAACCTGTGCGGACTACTGGGTTGCCACCCTGCTGGATCCACGCTACAAAGACAATGTGCCCACCTTACTTCCTGCACTGGAGCGTGATAGGAAGATGCGCGAGTACAAGCGCACGTTGGTAGACGCGCTACTGAGAGCATTCCCAAATGTCACAGGGGAACAAGTGGAAGCCCAAGGCCAAGGCAGAGGAGGAGCAAGAGGTCGCCAAGGCAGCTGTGTCACGGCCAGCTCCTCTGAGGGCAGGGTTAGCATGGCAGAGATGTGGAAAACTTTTGTCAACACGCCACAGCTAACTGCACCACCACCTGATACGCAACGTGTTAGCAGGAGGCAACATTTCACTAACATGGTGGAACAGTACGTGTGCACACCCCTCCACGTACTGACTGATGGTTCGGCCCCATTCAACTTCTGGGTCTCTAAATTGTCCACGTGGCCAGAGCTAGCCTTTTATGCCTTGGAGGTGCTGGCCTGCCCGGCAGCCAGCGTTTTGTCTGAACGTGTATTCAGCACGGCAGGGGGCGTCATTACAGACAAACGCAGCCGCCTGTCTACAGCCAATGTGGACAAGCTGACGTTCATAAAAATGAACCAGGCATGGATCCCACAGGACCTGTCCGTCCCTTGTCCAGATTAGACATTAACTACCTCCCCATAACCATATATTATTGGACTCCAGGGCACTTCCTCATTCAATCCTATTTTTATTTTCATTTTACCATTATATTGCGATGCTACCCAAAGTTGAATGAACCTCTCCTCTGCCTGTGTGCTAGGCCTAAATATATGCCAATGGACTGTTGCAGTGGTGGCTGACATGAAGCCTGATTCTCTGCTATGACATGCAGACTAATTCTCTGCTGACATGAAGCCAGATTGTCTGTTACGGGACCTCCCTCCTCTGCCTGGGTGCTGGGCCTAAATTTATGACAATGGACTGTTGCAGTGGTGGCTGACGTGAAGCCTCATTCTCTGCTATGACATGCAGACTGATTCTCTGCTGACATGAAGCCAGATTGTCTGTTACGGGACCTCTCTCCTCTGCCTGTGTGCTAGGCCTAAATATATGCCAATGGACTGTTGCAGTGGTGGCTGACGTGAAGCCTGATTCTCTGCTATGACATGCAGACTGATTCTCTGCTGACATGAAGCCAGATCCTCTGTTACGGGACCTCTCTCCTCTGCCTGTGTGTGTGCTGGGCCTAAATATATGCCAATGGACTGTTGCAGTGGTGGCTGACGTGAAGCCTCATTCTCTGCTATGACATGCAGACTAATTCTCTGCTGACATGAAGACAGATTCTCTGTTACGGGACCTCCCTCCTCTGCCTGGGTGCTGGGCCTAAATATATGCCAATGGACTGTTGCAGTGGTGGGTGACGTGAAGCCTCATTCTCTGCTATGACATGCAGACTAATTCTCTGCTGACATGAAGCCAGATTGTCTGTTACGGGACCTCTCTCCTCTGCCTGTGTGTGTGCTGGGCCTAAATATATGCCAATGGACTGTTGCAGTGGTGGCTGACGTGAAGCCTCATTCTCTGCTATGACATGCAGACTAATTCTCTGCTGACATGAAGACAGATTCTCTGTTACGGGACCTCTCTCCTCTGCCTGTGTGTGTGCTGGGCCTAAATATATGCCAATGGACTGTTGCAGTGGTGGGTGACGTGAAGCCTCATTCTCTGCTATGACATGCAGACTGATTCTCTGCTGACATGAAGCCAGATTGTCTGTTACGGGACCTCTCTCCTCTGCCTGTGTGCTAGGCCTAAATATATGCCAATGGACTGTTGCAGTGGTGGCTGACGTGAAGCCTCATTCTCTGCTATGACATGCAGACTAATTCTCTGCTGACATGAAGCCAGATTGTCTGTTACGGGACCTCTCTCCTCTGCCTGGGTGCTGGGCCTAAATTTATGACAATGGACTGTTGCAGTGGTGGCTGACGTGAAGCCTGATTCTCTGCTATGACATGCAGACTAATTCTCTGCTGACATGAAGACAGATTCTCTGTTACGGGACCTCTCTCCTCTGCCTGGGTGCCGGGGCCTAAATATCTGAGAATGGACTGTTCCAGTGGTGGGTGACGGGAAGCCAGATTCTCTGCTATGGAACCTCTCTCCAATTGATTTTGGTTAATTTTTATTTATTTAATTTTTAATTTAATTCATTTCCCTATCCACATTTGTTTGCAGGGGATTTACCTACATGTTGCTGCCTTTTGCAGCCCTCTAGCTCTTTCCTGGGCTGTTTTACAGCCTTTTTAGTGCCGAAAAGTTCGGGTCCCCATTGACTTCAATGGGGTTCGGGTTCGGGACGAAGTTCGGATCGGGTTCGGATCCAGAACCCGAACATTTCCGGGATGTTCGGCCGAACTTCTCGAACCCGAACATCCAGGTGTTCGCTCAACTCTACTTGTTGGCCCTTTTGCCTTCACTCGGGGTGAGCGGTCCAGCTCACCCCAAACCATCTCGATTGGGTTCAGGTCCGGTGACTGTGGAGGCCAGATCATCTGGCGCAGCACCCCATCACTCTCCTTCATGGTCAAATAGCCCTTACACAGCCAGGAGGTGTGTTTGGGGTCATTGTCCTGTTGAAAAATAAATGATGGTCCAACTAAACGCAAACCGGATGGAATAGCATGCCGCTGCAAGATGCTGTGGTAGCCATGCTGGTCCAGTATACCTTCAATTTTGAATAAATCCCCAACAGTGTCACCAGCAAAGCACCCCCACACCATCACACCTCCTCCTCCATGCTTCACGGTGGGAACCAGGCATGTAGAATCCATCCGTTCTCCTTTTCTGCGCTGCACAAAGTCACGGTGGTTGGAACCAAAGATCTCAAATTTGGACTCATCAGACCAAAGCACAGATTTCCACTGGTCTAATGTCCATTCCTTGTGTTCTTTAGCCCAAACAAGTCTCTTCTGCTTGTTGCCTGTCCTTAGCAGTAGTTTCCTAGCAGATATTGTACCATGAAGGCCTGAGTCACACAGTCTCCTCTTAACAGTTTTTCTAGAGATGTGTCTGCTGCTAGAACTCTGTGTGGCATTGACCTGGTCTCTAATCTGAGCTGCTGTTAACCTGCGATTTCTGAGGCTGGTGACTCGGATGAACTTATCCTCCGCAGCAGAGGTGACTTATGGTCTTCCTTTCCTGGGGAGGTCCGCATGTGAGCCAGTTTCTTTGTAGCGCTTGATGGTTTTTGTGACTGCACTTGGCGACACTTTCAAAGTTTTCCCAATTTTTCGGACTGACTGACCTTCATTTCTTAAAGTAATGCTGGCCACTCGTTTTTCTTTACTTAGCTGCTTTTTTCTTGCCATAATACAAATTCTAACAGTCTATTCAGTAGGAATATCAGCTGTGTATCCACCTGACTTCTCCATAACGCAACTGATGGTCCCGACCCCATTTATAAGGCAAGAAATCCCACTTATTAAACCTGACAGGGCACACCTGTGAAGTGAAAACCATTTCAGGTGACTACCTCTTGAAGCTCATCAAGAGAATGCCAAGAGTGTGCAAAGCAGTAATGTGGCTACTTTGAAGAACCTAGAATATGACACATTTTCAGTTGTTTCACACTTTTTTGTTATGTATATAATTCCACATGTGTTAATTCATAGTTTTGATGCCTTCAGTGTGAATCTAGAATTTTCATAGTCATGAAAATAAAGAAAACTCTTTGAATGAGAAGGTGTGTCCAAACTTTTGGTCTGTACTGTATATAACAATTTGGAAGTGCTATTCTCTCTGCTTTAACCGGTAACTGTAGAATCTCTAACCTAATCCTTGGATTCCCCTCTTTCCAAATAAAATCCCTCATTAACCTATCAAAACAAGTGAAAATCTTACTTGGTAACCATACTGGAGCACATTGGATTACATAAAAAATCTTAGGGAGGAAAACCATCTTTATCAAATTAATTTGTCCCATCAGAGATAATGGTAACCTTTTCCAGATGTGTATTTTCTTTTTCAAATCATCTAAAAGAGCGTACACATTTAACCTAACATATTCTGTCAGATACTTTGCAATATTGACTCCCAAATACTTAAAACTACTTTCCCTATCCACCAAGTGAACATCAGAAATCCTCTCACCTACCCCATCCTCTAATAACATCAAGTGAGGTTTTTTCCAATGTATTTTGAGTCCCGAATAATATCCAAATCTCTCAATTATCCCATCACTTTGACCCTCTACTCATCAATTGGTTGGATTAACAGGCACTCTATCATTCAAGGCTGTACTGAGAATGTGTATATAAAATAGTGCAAAAAGTATTATGGAATTCTATAGTGAAGAAATATGAAGAGAACCGATTTAATGTAACCACCTTAGTAATTCTTCAATATCAACTGATATAATTAAAATAAATGAATAAAATGATTAATTATCAGTAGAGATGAGCGGACCCGAACATTTCAGTAAAAGTTTGGGTTTGGTGTTCGGCAATTTCTTAAAACTTTTTGAAAGGCTGCAGAGCAGCCAATCAACAAGCGTTTAACTGTGTGCCCTTAGAAGCCATTACAGCCATGCCTACTAATGGCATGGCTGTGAGTGGCCAGTGCAGCATATGACCCAGGCTCTATATAAGCTGGAGTCAGGTAGCGCTGCACGTCACTCTGCTGTGCTTAGTGTAGGGAGAGGATGCTGCTGTGAGGGAGAGAATAGGACAGAATCTGTTATCAGAACTCCAATTGAACTACACAGATTTAGTTGTGTAGGTGCAGTGCACAATCTTTTTACCCTGCCCTGAGCCCAGTGACAGAGAAAAATAACTTTTATCCATCTGTTAGTTAGGTGGGCGACGGCGGCCATTTTATGCAAAGTCAGTGCACCAGCACTGCATCTGTGCTTTTGTGACATTCAAATCCAAGCTTAAAATACTGCAATAATAATCCTACTCCATATGGATCTCCACCTCATAAATCAAGGTTTTTTGGTTTGTTTTTTGTACGTATTTTATGTCATTTCATTTATTTGTCAGTTACATTTTAGGGTGAAATTCAGCAATTTTGGGGTGTGATATACCAATGCTATACCTAGTAGACAGGTAAAAAAATTCACTAAATTGTCTTAAATTTTCGCATGAAATTAACAAATGTTTGTCTGTGATAGACCCCTGCTCTAGCTAGTAGACAGGTTAATACATTTCACAAATTTTTCTGTTACATTCTTGGGTTGACATTTTACAATTTTTGACGTGAATAAACCCCTGCTCTGCATAGGTGACAGGGACAGAAATTTTTACAAATAATCTGTTCCATTGGTGGGTGACATTAACCCATTTCTGGCAATGAAAAACCCCTACTCTGCATAGGCAACAGGGACCTACATTTTTAAAATTCACCCTTTCCTTCGATCCTTCTGCTATAATTATTTGTCCCACATTTCCGCTTCATCCCATTGCAGCCATTGACCTCCCTTGGATGAGGATTTGCCGATAACCGTGATCAACATGGTAGGCTGAGAAAAGAACATCGAAAGTTGATAGATAAGATATCCAAATGGATGGTGGATGTCACAGGGGGACCTCTGCATAGGTGACAGGAAATTTCAGAAAATCATCTGTTACATTGTCAGGTGACATTTTACAAATTTTGCCGGATAGAAACCCCTGCTCTGCATAGGTGAAATTCTTCTTTAATTGATGTGTGCCGCCTCCTTTCATTCAATGCTTAAACTTTAACAATTTGTCCCACATTTGTGCTTCAATAGTTTGTCCCACGTTTCCACTCTATCATATTTAATTTCCAACAAATAACCTCACTTGGATGTGGTCTCACATTCTCATGCTCCCTCTCCGGCGTGGAACCCTTATTCGCCGATAACCGTGATCAACATGGTAGACTCAGAAAAGAACATTGAAAGTTGATAGAGAAGATAATCTCTAAATTGATGTTGGACGTCACAGGAACGTGCGACATGGTGGGGAAGTTTGTTTGCACACGCCACATACGATGGTTCTGCCCCCTGCAACTTCTGGGTCTCCAAATTGGGCACATGGCCTGAGCTTGCCCTTTACGCCTTGGAGGTGATGGCCTGCCCTGCAGCCAGTGTATTGTCTGAGCGTGTGTTTTGCACGACTGGAGGGGGTTATCACAGGTTATTTCCCAATGTTTTGGGGTGTACCATAATTTAAAAAATAAAAAAAAAATATATATATATATATATATATATATATATACAGAGGAAAAATGGCAGCACTGGCTATAAATGGGAAAAGTAGGGTGCACGTGCCTGGGGAATAGACTTCTCACCCCTCAATAGAATCCAGAAAAAGAGACGGCACTCCAGTAAAATGAAAAAAATCGATGTTACCTTTATTCAACCATCCGGTGCAACGTTTCGGCTCTAAATGAGCCTTTTTCAAGCAGAGATACAATGTGAGTGAAAACAAACTTATAAGCGAATCAATTAACACAGACACACCCATCTCTGGGGGTGGCTACACAATTACAAACATCTGAGCAAATCATGAAGACACATCCCACATCGGGTGTGTTCACAAAACAAATCAGTGTCATGATGACATATAAAAAAGTGCAAAACACTGAGTGCTAAAGTGAAAAACATATGTATCACAAAATTACACATTACAAGTGCATTTATCAATTGCATATCCCATGTGGATCCATGGACACACGCATCGATCAGGTAAACATAACTAATCGATGCGTGTGTCCAGTACCGCATGCGTGTAGAGGACGGAGCCGGAGAAAGGAAATCCGGACACATCCAACATCACCTGGAGACATATTCCATGTGGATATACGACATTGTGGTCATTCCAACACTCAGGCACGGCGTAACCTTCATCCCGGACTAGAAACGTCATCAAAGCTTGCCAACATCGTTGCGTCATCAAGACGCCCTTGACTGGTCACGGCGCATGCCCAGTATCGATCCATGTTATAAGGCGCCATCTTTAAAGCTGGAGAAATACCCTTGACCTGTGTAGCAGCATACTAAAGTATATTTGAGCATCAAACCTGTATGGAACCAGAGTGTGGCGGTCAAGACAGGTAGTGGCAACAAGGAGAACCAATGTGTCAACAACCCATACCCAGGTATCAATCCTGTACACACACGGAAACCCCAGTGTGTAAACAGGTACATACCATGGGTGTCATACCGCAACTTTCACTCAAGAGGGCTCTCCGCTCCAGGTATACAGATGCCACAGGGGGTAAATCCAGCCGGCCAAAGGAGAGAATCTGGGCTGCATCGCCGCAAACCAGTACAACAGAACATGTGTACAGGTCCCAGGAGGTTTGCCGGTCCTGGCGATATGGAAAAATATATAAAAAAACACAATAAAAATATAATAAATGATAATGTTATATACACATAGCCCATGGAAATAATGCTCCTATGCATGATGCCGTGTCCAATTCCTCCACTTGCTCCTGCCCAGAGAAGTGCTGAAGTGTAAAATGGTGATCTAGAGACAAAATGGAAAAATATATGAATATATATTTTTAAACATATATATTTTTAAACAAAGAAAGAAAAATCTTGAAACAGATGTTAATAATCTCTTAGTGTGCACACACTTGTTGCCACTACCTGTCTTGACCGCCACACTCTGGTTCCATACAGGTTTGATGCTCAAATATACTTTAGTATGCTGCTACACAGGTCAAGGGTATTTCTCCAGCTTTAAAGATGGCGCCTTATAACATGGATCGATACTGGGCATGCGCCGTGACCAGTCAAGGGCGTCTTGATGACGCAACGATGTAATTGTGTAGCCACCCCCAGAGATGGGTGTGTCTGTGTTAATTGATTTGCTTATAAGTTTGTTTTCACTCACATTGTATCTCTGCTTGAAAAAGGCTCATTTAGAGCCGAAACGTTGCACCGGATGGTTGAATAAAGGTAACATCGATTTTTTTCATTTTAGTGGAGTGCCGTCCCTTTTTCTGGAATATATATATATATATATATATATATATGTATAAATTTAAAACCAAAAAGCAGTGTAGGCTACTTCCTCCTCATCCACCGCCGCTTCCACCTACACCGCCACATCCACCACTTCCTCAAACGCCTACTCCATATGGACCTAGTCCTCAGATCAAGATTATATATTTTTACGTATTTTATGTTAAGGGTGGGTTAAGGATAATGTGGTCTGTGATTGGTTAGGAGACTTATTAGAGTAAAGAGGTAGTAGGATGATTGAAACTGATAGCAAAGGAGTAGTCATAGATCGCTACAGGAGGTTATATACCGATGTATGATAGATCTTTTTGAAATGTCCCTGTTTTAGATATTTTATGTATTTGCTATTATATGTATTTTACAGTGTTTTATTGAACATGTACAGTGGAGGAAATAATTATTTGACCCCTCACTGATTTTGTAAGTTTGTCCAATGACAAAGAAATGAAAAGTCTCAGAACAGTATCATTTCAATGGTAGGTTTATTGTAACAGTGGCAGATAGCACATCAAAAGGAAAATCGAAAAAATAACTTTAAATAAAAGATAGCAACTGATTTGCATTTCATTGAGTGAAATAAGTATTTGAACCCCTACCAACCATTAAGAGTTCTGGCTCCCACAGAGTGGTTAGACACTTCTACTCAATTAGTCACCCTCATTAAGGACACCTGTCTTAACTAGTCACCTGTATAAAAGACACCTGTCCACAGAATCAATCAATCAAGCAGACTCCAAACTCTCCAACATGGGAAAGACCAAAGAGCTGTCCAAGGATGTCAGAGACAAAATTGTAGACCTGCACAAGGCTGGAATGGGCTACAAAACCATTAGCAAGAAGCTGGGAGAGAAGGTGACAACTGTTGGTGCGATTGTTCGAAAATGGAAGGAGCACAAAATGACCATCAATCGACCTCGCTCTGGGGCTCCACGCAAGATCTCACCTCGTGGGGTGTCAATGGTTCTGAGAAAGGTGAAAAAGCATCCTAGAACTACATGGGAGGAGTTAGTTAATGACCTCAAATTAGCAGGGACCACAGTCACCAAGAAAACCATTGGAAACACATTACACCGCAATGGATTAAAATCCTGCAGGGCTCGCAAGGTCCCCCTGCTCAGGAAGGCACATGTGCAGGCCCGTCTGAAGTTTGCCAATGAACACCTGAATGATTCAGAGAGTGACTGGGAGAAGGTGCTGTGGTCTGATGAGACCAAAATAGAGCTCTTTGGCATTAACTCAACTCGCTGTGTTTGGAGGAAGAAAAATGCTGCCTATGACCCCCAAAACACCGTCCCCACCGTCAAGCATGGGGGTGGAAACATTTTGCTTTGGGGGTGTTTTTCTGCTAAGGGCACAGGACAACTTATTCGCATAAACGGGAAAATGGACGGAGCCATGTATCGTGAAATCCTGAGCGACAACCTCCTTCCCTCTGCCAGGAAACTGAAAATGGGTCGTGGATGGGTGTTCCAGCACGACAATGACCCAAAACATACAGCAAAGGCAACAAAGGAGTGGCTCAAGAAGAAGCACATTAAGGTCATGGAGTGGCCTAGTCAGTCTCCGGACCTTAATCCAATCGAAAACCTATGGAGGGAGCTCAAGCTCAGAGTTGCACAGAGACAGCCTCGAAACCTTAGGGATTTAGAGATGATCTGCAAAGAGGAGTGGACCAACATTCCTCCTAAAATGTGCGCAAACTTGGTCATCAATTACAAGAAACGTTTGACCTCTGTGCTTGCAAACAAGGGTTTTTCCACCAAGTATTAAGTCTTTTTTTGTTAGAGGGTTCAAATACTTATTTCACTCAATGAAATGCAAATCAGTTGCTATCTTTTATTTAAAGTTATTTTTTCGATTTTCCTTTTGATGTGCTATCTGCCACTGTTACAATAAACCTACCATTGAAATGATACTGGTCTGAGACTTTTCATTTCTTTGTCATTGGACAAACTTACAAAATCAGTGAGGGGTCAAATAATTATTTCCTCCACTGTATTTGTGTGATTTAATGTCTTGATTATTTAAACGTCTAATTGATTGGATCATGTGTGAGTGGGTAGGCGGGTGCAAACCAACCTGACCCGTTATAAGACCGCCCTGGAGTGGGTGGGATGAATACCCCTGACAAAGCTCGACTGAGCGAAACCTGGGTCGGGTGATTGATCCATTGTATACTGCCTGTATATACTTGTACATTGTGAGTATAATAAAACCATTTTCTACTCCAATCTGTATGACGGTACTTCACTATTGGATGCAATTTTGGTGTTCCATAGAAGCTTGGAAAGGAGAGGAGAGGCTTTGACTGGCCTGTTTGCTTCCCCATGTCCGTGATTATCTTGCTGGCTTCGATTGTGGATCTCCTGTGACTTCAGAGGCAGCGCGGTCCAATCAAAAGAAACGCTTTCACCTGTGTGAACTGTACCAACTTCACCATTGGGACCTGCGACGCCACTAAGCAACGTACCTTTTTGAGGCTTATTTATTATTTATAAACAAGAAATAGCTGTTTTGGCACTTTTTTTATTATTATTTTTTTATATTTACAACATTCATCTGACAGGTTAGATCATGTGGTATTTTTATAGAGAAGGTTGTCACGCATGCGGCGATACCTAATATGTATAAAAAAGTTTTTATATATGTAAGTTTTGCACAATATTTTCATTTTTGAAATTAAAAAAATCATGTTTTAGTGTGTTTGATCACTTGCTATTACACTTTTTGTGATGTAAGGTGACAAAAAAATAATTTTTTTTAACACCATTTATTATTATTTTTTTTTTACGGTGTTCACCTGAGGGGTTAGGTCATGTGATATTTTTATAGAGCAGATTATTATGGGCGGGGCTATACCTAATATGTATACTTTTTTTAATTTATGTTTTACACAATAATATCATTTTTGAAACAAAAAAATAAAACATCATGTTTTAGTGTTTCCATAGTCTGAGAGCCATAGTTTTTTTCAGTTTTTGGGCAATTATCTTGGATAGGGTCTCATTTTTTGCAGGGTGAGATGACTGTTTGATGGTACTATTTTGGGGTACATATGACTTCTTGATCGCTTGCTATTGCACTTTCTGTGATGTAAGGTGACAAAAAATGATTTATTTAGCACAGTTTTTATTTAGATTTTTTGCAGTGTTCATCTGAGGGGTTAGCTCATGTGATATGTTTTTAGAGACGGTTGATACGGACGCGGCAATACTTAATATTTCAACTTTTTTCCCCCCTATTTTTTACCAATTTTTTTTTACTTTATTTGGGGAAAATGTATTACTCATACAGCTTCCTGCCTGTGAGATCCAGGGGGCTGGATCTCACAGGCTCATCACAGTAAGGCAGCGCCGATGCTTAAGGAAGGCATTGCTCTGCCTTCCTTGCCATCGGGTCCCCCCAACAGCCGCATGGGGACCCGATGACACCTCCGATCACCGCCACCGCATAAGGTAAAAGCTGCAAACCGCAGGGACCCCCCCTTGCATTTACCCAAGGTGCCTGCTCAATGATTTGAGCAGGCACCAGGTTCCGCCCTGTGTCCTTAAGTACAGGTACGCAAAGAAGACAAAGAAGATTATAGCACTATATTAGCTAAACTGCTCTACATTAGTTTTTTAGAATATTCGCTATATTGCTATATATTCTTGTTTTTAGAATATTACGAATATTCTAAAAAACCAATATATAGCACTATATCGAATAAATTTAGTTTTTTAGAATGTTCGTCATTGCTTGAGAAGCAACTTAAGCAGGGAGGAATCATAACTTCAGATGGAAAAAAATTACGAATATTCAAAAAAATATATATATAGCAGTATATTCTATAGTGCTATATATGCATTTTTGACCAATGCCTGCATTGATTGCGTAATATTTGCATATTCCGCGATCATTACCTTGCCAATTTTTTTTGTAATTTTTTTTAGTATATAACAAATATTCAAATTCGGAAATATTCGACAAATATTCTACAAAATATTTGCGAAATATTGCGAATTCCAATATGACCCATGACGCCTATCACTATTCAGCAGTGTAAGACAAATAAATTCTTTAAAAATCATGCAATGTGATTTCCTGCGTTTTTGTTTTAAAATTCTGGGGATGCACCTACAATGTGAATTTCAGACCCCTCCATGATTTCTAAGTGAGAGAACTTGCAAAATTGCAGGGTGTTCAAATACTTCGGTTCCTCACTGTATATACAGTACAGACCAAAAGTTTGGACACACCTTCTCATTCAAAGAGTTTTCTATATTTTCATGACTATGAAAATTGTAGATTCACACTGAAGGCATCAAAACTATGAATTAACAAACCGGATTCCCAAAAAGTTGGGACACTAAACAAATTGTGAATAAAAACTGAATGCAATGATGTGGAGATGGCAAATGTCAATATTTTATTTGTAATAGAACGTAGATGACAGATCAAACGTTTAATCCGAGTAAATGTATCATTTTAAAGTAAAAATACGTTGATTCAAATTTTCACGGTGTCAACAAATCCCAAAAAAGTTGGTACAAGTAGCAATAAGAGGCTGGAAAAAGTAAATTTCAGCATAACGAAGAGCTGGAAGACCAATTAACACTAATTAGGTCAATTGGCAACATGATTGGGTATAAAAAGAGCTTCTCAGAGTGGCAATGTCTCTCAGAAGCCAAGGTGGGTAGAGGATCACCAATTCCCACAATGTTGCGCAGAAAGATAGTGGAGCAATATCAGAAAGGTGTTACCCAGCGAAAAATTGCAAAGACTTTGCATCTATCATCATCAACTGTTCAAATCATAACATCATCCGAAGATTCAGAGAATCTGGAACAATCTCTGTGCGTAAGGGTCAAGGCCGTAAAACCATACTGGATGCCCGTGATCTCCGGGCCCTTAAACGACACTGCACCACAAACAGGAATGCTACTGTAAAGGAAATCACAGAATGGGCTCAGGAATACTTCCAGAAACCATTGTCAGTGAACACAATCCACCGTGCCATCTGCGGTTGCCAGCTGAAACTCTACAGTTCAAAGAAGAAGCCATTTCTAAGCAAGATCCACAAGCTCAGGCGTTTTCACTGGGCCAGGGATCATTTAAAATGGAGTGTGGCAAAATGAAAGACTGTTCTGTGGTCAGACGAGTCACGATTCAAAGTTATTTTTGGAAATCTGGGACGCCATGTCATCCGGACCAAAGAGGACAAGGACAACCCAATTTTGTTATCAACGCTCAGTTCAGAAGCCTGCATCTCTGATGGTATGGGTTGCATGAGTGCGTGTGGCATGGGCAGCTTGCATGTCTGGAAAGGCACCATCAATGCAGAAAAATATATTCAGGTTCTAGAACAACATATGCTCCCATCCAGACGTCATCTCTTTCAGGGAAGACCCTGCATTTTTCAACAAGATAATGCCAGACCACATTCTGCATCAATCACAACATCATGGCTGCGTAGGAGAAGGATCCGGGTACTCAAATGGCCAGTCTGCAGTCCAGATCTTTCACCTATAGAGAACATTTGGCGCATCATAAAGAGGAAGGTGCAACAAAGAAGGCCCAAGACAATTGAACAGTTAGAGGCCTGAATTAGACAAGAATGGGAGAGCATTCCTATTTCTAAACTTGAGAAACTGGTCTCCTCGGTCCCCAGACATCTTTTGGGTGTTGTAAGAAGTAGGGGAGATGCCACACAGTGGTGAAAATGGCCTTGTCCCAACTTTTTGGGGATTTGTTGACACCATGAAATTCTGATTCAACATATTTTTCCCGTAAAATGGTACATTTTCTCAGTTTAAACTTTTGTTCTGTGATTTATGTTCTTTTCTGAATAAAATATTAGAAGTTGGCACCTCCACATCATTGCATTCAGTTTTTATTCACGATTTGTATAGTGTCCCAACTTTTTTGGAATCCGGGTTGTATATACATAACAAAAAAGTGTGAAACAACTGAAAATATGTCATATTCTAGGTTCTTCAAAGTAGCCACCTTTTGCTTTGATTACTGCTTTGCACACTCTTGGCATTCTCTTGATGAGCTTCAAGAGGTAGTCACCTGAAATGGTCTTCACTTCACAGGTGTGCCCTGTCAGGTTTAATAAGTGGGATTTCTTGCCTTATAAATGGGGTTGAGACCATCAGTTGCGTTGTGGAGAAGTCAGGTGGATACACAGCTTATAGTCCTACTGAACAGACTGTTAGAATTTGTATTATGGCAAGAAAAAAGCAGCTAAGTAAAGAAAAACGAGTGGCCATCATTACTTTAAGAAATGAAGGTCAGTCAGTCTGAAAAATTGGGAAAACTTTGAAAGTGTCCCCAAGTGCAGTCACAAAAACCATCAAGCGCTACAAAGAAACTGGCTCACATGCGGACCGCCCCAGGAAAGGAAGACCAAGAGTCACCTCTGCTGCGGAGGATAAGTTCATCCGAGTCACCAGCCTCAGAAATCGCAGGTTAACAGCAGCTCAGATTAGAGACCAGGTCAATGCCACACAGAGTTCTAGCAGCAGACACATCTCTACAACAACTGTTAAGAGGAGACTGTGTGAATCAGGCCTTCATGGTAGAATATCTGCTAGGAAACCACTGCTAAGGACAGGCAACAAGCAGAAGAGACTTGTTTGGGCTAAAGAACACAAGGAATGGACATTACAGACCAGTGGAAATCTGTGCTTTGGTCTGATGAGTCCAAATTTGAGATCTTTGGTTCCAACAACCGTGTCTTTGTGCGATGCAAAAAAGGTGAACGGATGGACTCTACATGCCTGGTTCCCACCGTGAAGCTAGGAGGAGGAGGTATGATGGTGTGGGGGTGCTTTGCTGGTGACACTGTTGGAGATTTATTCAAAATTGAAGGCATACTGAACCAGCATGGCTACCACAGCTTTTTGCAGCGGCATGCTATTCCATCCGGTTTGCGTTTAGTTGGACCATCATTTATTTTTCAACAGGACAATGACCCCAAACACACCTCCAGGCTGTGTAAGGGCTATTTGACCATGAAGGAGAGTGATGGGGTGCGCCAGATGACCTGGCCTCCACAGTCACCGGACCTGAACCCAATCGAGATGGTTTGGGGTGAGCTGGACCGCAGAGTGAAGGCAAAAGGGCCAACAAGTGCTAAGCATCTCTGGGAACTCCTTCAAGACTGTTGGAAGACCATTTCAGGTGACTACCACTTGAAGCTCATCAAGAGAATGCCAAGAGTGTGCAAAGCAGTAATCAAAGCAAAAGGTGGCTACTTTGAAGAACCTAGAATATGACATATTTTCAGTTGTTTCACACTTGTTTGTTATGTATATAATTCCACATGTGTTAATTTATAGTTTTGATGCCTTCAGTGTGAATCTACAATTTTCATAGTCATGAAAATAAAGAAAACTCTTTGAATGAGAAGGTGTGTCCAAACTTTTGGTCTGTACTGTATATTTGCTATTACATTGTATAGTTAATGATATATTGATGGTAAGAAGAGATATCTGCCGCCACCATCTGCCTTATATGAAATAGACTCAAAATTAACTTTATTATGTACTAATATAGAAACTCCCCTTGAATATGATACTGAATGATAGGACCTAGGGACTTTTTTTGTGCAGGTGGCATTTCTCCGCCGCCCTCACCACTTTCCCAAAAAGGTGGTGTGGCAAGGGAGGCAAAGAAGTAAAGCCAAAGGGCCTGGCACATTTATATTCTTTTACAACAGTTTTCAGGGGTAAAAGAACACTGAAATCTATGTTAGCTAAATTAAATCTGCTGATCAATTTCTTCTAAATGAACCTGAAATTAATTGCAAGAAATTGGCTCATCTTTAGTCACTGTGCCTACCTTTTGTAGACCCAAAGACCACAAGGGCCAATACAACCCATAAGGACAGATCCTTTTAGTTAACTGACTTCCTATAAAACTGTCCTTGTTTTGTATGTGTGTCATTAAAGGGGTTTTCCCATCTCGCTATTTCATCCTCACCTGCAGCCAGCTCTGCTGTTCACTTCCTGGTATCCTGCTTCTAAGGCTGGGGGGGCTTAGGCAGTTTGAGTTAAGGCCGGCCACACCTCCGTATGAAATCACACTGAGAACTCAGTCCTTGCCTGCTCGTTCATGTGGATAGTATGAGTCATCAGTCTGGCAGCATGCAGTGTCTGTGAGGCCCACCCCTCCTGCTGGGGAATCATCACTCAGAGAGTAGTGGTCAGTGAGCTCAGTAGACAGTAACATGTTGCTGTCCTGCATTCTAATACAGTTTTACACACAGAACCTGTCTTCTCTTTTTTAAACCCATTCTGTGCAGCAAAACGATTCGCTACTATACATTAGCCTAAAAGAATGTTAGCTAGTAGCCATATGATCTGTGCTTTTGACTCCCATAAAACATGACCAACCCCCACCGTCCAGCACTGATGCAGATTTGTTTCCATTACAGTTGTTTATAAAGCTTAGACCATGTATCTGTATAGATGCATATACAGCTCTGCTACATCTGTCTTCCCCAGTCCACTACCAGCACTGTGTTTGAATCACTTCATAATACAGCTCTGCTACATCTGTCTCCCCACCCCTTACTATCACTGTGTCTGAACAGCTTCATATATAGCTTTGCTACAGCTGTCTATTTCTCTCTCCCACCAGTACTGTGGCTACACCTGTCTTCCCTGAAACGCTATATATACAGCTCTGCTACATCTGTCTTGCTCTCCACTACCAGCTCTGTGTTTGAATCACTTCATATACAGCTCTGCTATCTGTCTATTTCTTTCTCCCACCAGCACTGTGGCTGAACCTCCTCATATACAGCTCTGCTACATCTGTCTATTCCCCTCTCCCACTAGCACTGTGGCTGAACCTCATCATATACAGCTCTGCTACACCTGTCTTCCCTGAATCACGATATATACAGCTCTACTAGGTCTGTCTTGCTCTCCACTAACAGCACTGTGTTTGAATCACTTCATATACTGTTCTGCTAAATCTGTCTATTCTCCTCCCCACTAGCACTGTGTCTGAACAGCTTCATATATAGCTCTGCTACATCTGTCTAAATCTCTCTCCCACCAGCACTGTGGCTGAATCACCTCATAAACAGATCTGCTACATCTATCTTCCCCTCCCCCACTAGCACTGTGACTGAACAGCTTCACATACAGCTCTGCTACATCTATCTTTTACCTTCCTTCACCAGCACTGTGGCATTGTAAGAATAGCTACAAATACTGCGCTGCTGTATGTCATAGACAGAAACCTACTAACTCATACTAGTAAAGTAAGGTGTTACATCACAATGCACAGTACTGCTTTCTTCCATCAAGAGAAATAGCTATGTCTGGCAATATAGCTATATGGGCATCTGCCAAACTGAGGCTCCATTCACACGTCCGCAATTTGTAATCCGCACAATTGCGGAACAGATGCGGATCCAGTCATTTCAATGGGGCCGGAAAAGATGTGGATAGCATTCATTATGCTGTCTGCATCCGTAGTTCAGTTCCGTTCTGCGGATCCGAACAAAAAATAGAGCATGTCCTACTTTTGGCAGTAAATTGTGGTACGTGGCCCCATTGTAGTCAATCGGTCCTCAAAAATGCAGATGGCATGAGGAAAGGTGCCAAATGTCATCCGCAATTACGGTTTCGCAGGAAATAGAAAAAAAATAATAGGCCTGCCCCCTGTGACTTTCAGAACCAGGGAAAGTAGTGTCTACAGAAGGAGAAGTAGAAGAATAGAGAGCTGATAATCAAAATGGCATAATTTGATGTTGAAAGGTTGATTGTCTTAATTCAGGAACTCCCAGCCCTATGGGACACCTGTGCTGAGGTCTATCATGACCGTGTGAAAAAGGACCGTTGTGGGAGGAAATTGGAAAAGAACTACTAGTGACAGCATGGTGCTCCCTCAGTCCAGAAGAAAGATAAAATCTGTGAGTATATGCATTTTTTAAAAAGTATGTTTATTTTAAATTGCTTCATACACACATCCGCGGAGCACGGTCCGTGAAAACCAGGCCGGGAGTGCACTGCGTCATTGATTGCTCTCCCGTGCGCTCCTGCACTCAGCAGCATGGCAGGCCGGGTTTACAAGGACCATGCACCACGGGTGTGTACGACGTCTTATGGTCCGTGAGTAGGCCATATGTCCTGGAACAGCATAGATAGTGTACTTTTAAGTGATACAGTACTTTACATGCTCATTTGCACATATTCTATGCTTCTTCATGACAGATGCCAACTCACTTTTGTGTATATATTGTAAATTTAATATATTTTGTGCAAGAGGCTTATTCAGAAAATGTTTGGCATAGCATACATTTTAAATTCCCTTTCAGCAATGCATAACGTATTGCATAGCAACCGATGAACATGTAAAAACATATTTTTTATACTTTAATAACCACATTTTTTATTCTATATTTCTTAGATATGAATTGATAATAGGCCTTTTTTTTTTACAAAAATTGATTATTAGGGCTCATGCAAATGTCTGTTGAGTGGCCATTCCATGCATTGGGGAGTGCCGTATGCGGCCCGCAATACGGCCATGTACATGAGCCCTAAAACTAGAAGGATGTTTGTATCAGCCCTCATACACACGACCATATGTCCTCTAAGACACATGGTCCGTGAGCAGGCTTTTATTAAAATTTTGTCTAGTAAATTTGTATTAATAATAATAAATTTATAAAAAATGTTTTTATTATTATTCTCTTATTAGTCCAATAACTAAAAAAAAAGAATGAACACCTGCAGGGACCAGTTCCGCAGGGAATTAAATGCAAAGCAGAGGAGGGGTGAAGGTGAGAAAAAAAAACATGTACACCAGACATCTCAATTTTTTTAAACAAATAATGGAATTGAGAACTTAAGTAATTTTTATATTATATTTTAAATATTTTAATACATTTTTATATAAAAAATGAATTATAACTTTTTTTTACAGAACTGTTGTCAATCTGTCTGCTGGGTCTCAACCACTGTCCACAGAAGTAGAGTAAAGAGAGGTGAAGGAAGAAAACCAGGATGTCATAGGAGAAGAATCGGTTTCTCAAGCACCTTTTGAAGAAATCAATGCGATGCCCAACCCAGAAGTCAGCCCTGTAGCAGCTGCTGCACCAGTTTGCCTTTCATCTGGCAGACGAGGGTGACGTGTCATGATCGATTCGGTTTAGAACTTTGAGGCCAGGTTGATACTCTGGTACTCGAATATCTAAACCGGAATCGATCCGAGGCAAGGAAGAAGTGGCTTTAAAAGGGCTAGCTTCTTCCTTGCATCGTGTGCCGATTGCCATGTTGACTCTATTTTTCCCATCGACAAAATCAAGAATTCGAGAGAGTATTGGCTTTAGAAATTCTTGCAAACGTGGTTCGTAGAGTATCTTCACCACCCAGGCTTTACTATACTCAAATCTGTATCTCTTCTCTGGCTCATCACCCTCTGCGTCACTAAATCATTTTAAAACTTCTTGTACTCTTCCCACATTTGAATTATGGTCCAAAACTGCGAGCGTTGCTTAAGCAACCAAGGCATCACAATAAAAATGTACCCGTTTTGGATGGTACTTGAGTACACTTGAATGGAAAACCTCTAATTCTCCGGTGTGGCAAAAAAACTAAGATGTTTGATGTCCCTCAGAAGTGATTTTTATAACAATACTTTTTAGTTTGTCATATGCAGTGGAGTCGGCACTGAGTCACTTTATATCCGGAATACTGGTTTGATGATGGCACCTTGAGTACTCATTTTTAGAATCCCATTCATTAATATTTATCACTTGTTTTAAAACAGACTTCCATCTTACTACTAATTCAGCTGGGTCGGTCTGCATCACAGTTTCTTGAGCACCACCAAAGATGATTTTTTTATGGATGGTATCCATGGTGACAGTGAGGCACAATGTTTGCTTTATGAAGCAGTTAGGAGCTTCTGTCCAACCAACATTTACCTTGCTTTCAATAATTCGGTCAATAGTATCTTTAAAACCTTGTTTTTCAAGGCTTACAGAAGTGGTCGTTGGAATTATTTGTTGTACACTGAAGTCCAGTATTTTTCCAAGGTCTGTCTGCATCATTGTGTAGATGCAATATTTTGCAGAAAAACAAGGGCTGTAGGATTGACCGCCCCCTGCTAAGCATACCGGTGTGCTTTTCAGTGTGGATATTATTTGGACATGTTATTTTTGCCATCCTTCGCTTATGATGAGAAATATATACTTGTGCTGGTGATGTTAATGAGTTGACTTTGATATCATCAACACATTGATTTAGGTCAAATATTTTATTTTATTTTTTTAGGAAATGGCTACTACTGCACTGCAAGATAAGATAAGGTTGCAAGCCACAATTTGATTTACTCACAGCTGGCTGGTCCACAGTTGTTAATTGTGTCCTCGTACACATTTTACATCTAAGTTTATAGCTGATCCTATCTGTCTGATTTTCATATGTGTTAGTTTTCTCCCACATGTTTTTCTGTACTGGCATGGTATCATAGAGATCATACTTTCCAGGCAACTTTGAAGACAATACATTTTTTATCTCCACCTATAATATCAATTTTATCAGGATCTGTAGTTACTTCCCCTAGTGGTTCAATCTCATCAATGAATGCAGATAAATCATCATCTTCCTCTTCTTCTGATTCTAAAATGCCAGCAATTTTTTTTTACAAAGTCCATTTTTTTTTATTTTTTTTTAAAGGTGACATATGTGGGATTTATAATCTGCTGCACATTTTGGATGCACTCAATGGGTTGGAGGAAAATATACTTTGCAACATGTCTATGGCTTCTAAGTATCTGTTACGGTTGCAGTCAGTGGTAGGTGCAGTTGTATCATGCTTCCAAGTAGATTCATTTCCCCTGTCTGAATGACATTACCTGTTGAAATAAAAGGATGTGACCCAACTTGGGTACTAGGCATATTTTCAAAATTTATTTTTTTAGTTCTCCTTCTGACAGATGGCCTAGTCTGTAACATGGGCACTGTTTCAGCTGCAGCGTGACTTTGTCTACAGACAATTTTTTCAGAAATATGTGCAGAGGGGTAGCAGATCGCGAGTCCGAACTCATGAATGATTCCGAAGTTGATGGGCTTTCTTCGGTTGTCCCTACAGTTACATCTGATGAATCCTAGGTACTATCAAGTGTTTTAGGGAAAATGTTGGGCAGAGCGTCAGGACATAATTTTTTACATAAGCCACCTTCTTCATAAGCAAAATAGTCAAAGTGCTTAGAGCACAATCGATAATTGTCATGTTTTTGTCTGGAATCCATATTTTTTTTTCTACCCATTCATCCAAGTTGGGAAAATGATCAGGAGCCTGCTTAATCCATTTACGGATAATTCTCAGATCTTTAGGAAAAACATGCATTATAATATTTTTCCCTTTGTCCCTCCAGGTGTGGTTACATCCCTTTATAATGCACCAGGGCAGAATTATCAATTCAGAAATTGGTTATCTATAACGGAAAAAGAAAAGAAAAAAGTATTTTTTTTTAAATATTAAAATGTTTAAAAAAATAGATATGTATTTAAATCTCAGACACTGGTGGCATCTTGATTGCATATGACCCCAGTAGACCATAGGTGTGTTTTTTTGCACCCATGGAGCCATGCATCCATCTGGTAAACAGATCAAGTAAAGTCATAAAGAGCCGACTCTGCTTACGCAGCCGCCCACTGTTCACAGTCGTGTGGACATTGAAAATAGGCAAGCTATGTGCGTGGGCCGCACCAAAATACATGGCGGTGGCATCCGCACAAGCCATCAGAACCACACCTATCATCCAATGGGTTAATATCCTAGCGATATATTTAATAAAATTATACAGATTTTCTCTATTTAGTTCAAATATTTGCAAAATGATTAGTGTCAAGTACAAAAATTATAATCAATTACCGTTGAAAGCAGGCACCAGGCGTACTGATTTCAGTTAGTGGATTGGTTTCACGACCCAGGACTATGACACACTGTAAAGTGAGCAGGAATCGCAGCAATCTGGTACTGGATTAGAATTTTTTTTTTTTAAATTAAAACAATGTATCTACATTCTATGCTTCCCAGCACTTTACATTGTTATCCAGCATTTCACTGTATTTTGACATACTAATCAAATGTTTCGTAAAGAAACACTTGTAGGGATGTTACTTAGAATAATTTTTGGCACAAAATGGTTTTATAATAAATAGTAAATTCACTGTATCTGACTGCAGCGTTCAAGATTATCAATTATATTTATTTTGGAGGGGGCTGTAGATAGAGAGGGATGTTATTTACATGGGACTGTAAATTGGAGGGGGCTGGTGAGATGGTGTGATGTTATTTACATAGGATTCTATGGCGGAGGGGGGGAATAGGGTTATTTACATGGGGCTGTATGTTGGAGGGGCTGAAGGGAGGGTAGTGATGTTCTTTACATAGGACTGTATTTTGGAGAGGGCAGGAGAGATTGTGTGATGCTATCTACATGGGACTGAATGGTGGAGGGAGGAATATAACTACAGTAGGTACTGCAAATCCAGGGGACATTATAGGTGTTCTTATTACTACTGGGGGCTCTATAGGAGGGACTTATAGATCCTCCTTATTTTTACTAAGAGTACTATGGGGGCCTTATTACTACTGAGGGGTCTGTAGGGAGCTTTATTACCACTGGGAAACAATAGGGGGGCTTATTTCTACTGGGGCTCTGTGAGGGTATTATTAATACTGGAGGGCTCTACTACTAATGGGGGCATTCTTGGGGAGCGTTATTACTGTTGGGGCACTGTAGGGGGGGAGTATTACTAATGGGGGCATTCTGGAAAGGAATTTCCTCCCCAGTGTCCCTCCATTTCATAATGTTTACCATCTGCCCCACAATTTTACCCTTCATCTGCGTCCCTCCACTCTATAATGTCCTCTCCATTGTCCCTCCATTCCATATGTAAAAATGATACTAACTTTGAAGTTGTTCCGGTCTGCCGATAGTTCTCCTGCACTTCCTCTCTCTCTGCACGTCCTTTCGCCGATGTCCGCGCTCCATACAGAGCATGCGCGGCTCTGTACTAGACTCGGCCAGGAAGAATTCAGCACTGCGCATGCGCGGTGGCATGAGCATTCAAAACAATGATGTGCGGCCCGGCCGGGGGAAAAGAATGTGTTCTGCGCAGGTGTGGCCTACTGATGCGGCACACAAGCGGTGGCTGTATCTAGTCGTTACCAGAAGACAACAGTGGGGTAGGAGTGCACAAATTTTCCCTAGATTGGTAGGGATTTGATAAAGAAACATAATTCGAAAAATTATAACAGGCACTTCAATAACACATTAAAATATGATCAATGAGATGGGAATACCCTTTTAAGATAGGGTATTGTGAACCCAAGTGTGGACAGTGACTGATGTGGATAACTACAATCTCTGTACAGCTCTGCAAAATGCTAAATACTAGCACTAAATAAGCTGGAGAAAAAGAACAGTCTTTCTGCCACAAGGAATCCCCATGACAATTCTCTGAGAACCACTCAAATTCAATTAGATTTTATTTTTTTTGACCAATAAGAACGTGTTAGAAAAAGGGCAAAATCACACCCGTATTTATACACAATTTATTTTTGCAAGTAAAATGATCACAATGCACACTGAATAGAACCCTTTTTCTTGATAAATGGAAAAATTGATTAACATCACTATGCCCTATGAAAAAGTCATATTCACTAACAGGGTTTTAAAAAATGTGAGGTCCCTGGCTAGATTCCATATCAGCTGTTGATCCCGATGCCATGTAGAAATGTTAATTTCCTTTCTCTCTTTTTCTAAATTCTATTCTGTATACATGTATACCCTTAATATAAGCTTATGATATGTACTGTATAAATAGAGACAGTCATATATATTTTATCAAGGTTTTAATTGGTCCTTCCCCTTTATTCTGAACAAATATAAATGGTTATAGATGTCCGAAACTTGGCCACATTTCTGCAGTATGAGGTAACTGTACATGTATACTGCATGTATACTGACTTTTAGGCATTTATCAAACTGGTGTAAAGTAGAACTGGCTTAGTTGCCCTTTCATTTTTGACAGCTCCTTTGGAAAATGAGACGTGGAATCTGATTGGTTGCTATGGGTAACTAAGCCAGTTCTACTTTACACCTATTTGATAAATGGCCCCATTAGTTTAGGAACATAGAGTTCAGCTCATCAGGGTAAGATGTCTTGCTACCATCTATGTCATATGGGCATTGGCCGAGCGCCATGTTAGGCGCTGGTCGAGTTGGAGCTGGCCCATCTGTTGGATGACTCTCGGTGACTCTTACTTTACTTTACCTTTTGTATATCATTGTATATATTTTCTATCACAGTTTAGTAAATTCCTTTTGCACCTAAGTTGTGTCAAGTATTTTTTTTTTTCCTCGAACTTCAGATCCCATGATAATACATATTTGAATGTAATTAACACGACTATATACTATTATATACTGTTATCTGTACTTTAATGTACTGTTTATCTGTACAACATGTTAAGTAAAATGACTTTAAAGGAAAATATTACTTTAAAGAGGAGCTAAGAGCAGCTGTATAAGCTTTCGACAAGTCATTTGGACTCCATTTCTGGTTTTCTAAAATGTGACTTGGGACAAACTAATGTGTCAGGCAAATCACACAGAAGCAAATATTCTGAGGATTCTGACCTCTGTAGCTAATCTTCACTATCTGGACATAAGCCTACGGACTTTAAGATCTTTCCAACCCTTCTTGTCACAGCTGTGATGTGCAGAATGACTATAAACATAAACAAACTGAAAAATAACCAATATTCAACCAGCTTCATCATGGGGCCCTAAACAGAGGGCCTTCACGACACACTGAAGACTTGTGTGAAACGGGTTAACTACGCGGCTGCCACACGATTTGTTCATATATTCTCAAAGTAAATAATGAAAATACCTATTAATTAAAATAAAAATTGAAGGGGGATTTGGCTGGCGCTGGAGTTAGACTGTTCCAGTATTCGAAGATAAAGCTCCATTAGCTTCACTGGTATTACAGCCATGATGGTATATTACAATTGTGAAAAAAAAGTTCCGCTTGTATGCTAAAAGTCTCTTATTCATTGCTATTTATCCCATCAGCAAAAAGCTATAGCACAGTACTATCAATCATAGACTGACCTTATAGCAATCACTGTTGTTTGTCTCTTGCCTGAAAATGAAATGCTCGTTGCAATTCAAAATGCCACAGGTTATTCATGTCCATCTCCCTCCCTATTAGGCTGTTAGCTTGTTCTACATCTTCGTTTCATGCATATTATGTAATCCATGGACAGAAACCCATGACTACAAAATGTATTTATTATTGATATTCAATTATATATACAGGTGAAACTCGAAAAATTTGAATATTGTGCAACGTTCATTTATTTCAGTAATGCATCTTAAAAGGTGAAACTAACATAGGAGATAGACTCATTACATGCAAAGCGAGATATTTCAAGCCTTTAGGGTCCATTCACACGTCCGTTGTTTCTTTCCTGATCTGTTCCGTTTTTTTTGCGGAACAGATCTGGACCAGATCTGGACCCATTCGTTTTCAATGGGTCTTGAAAAAAATTGGACAGCAAAATGTCCGATTTTTTTTCAGGACCCATTGAAAATGAATGGGTCCAGATCTGGTCCAGATCTGTTCCGCAAAAAAACGGAACAGATCAGGAAAGAAACAACGGACGTGTGAATGGACCCTAATTTGTCATAATCTGGATGATTATGGCTTACAGCTTATGAAACCCCAAAGTCACAATTTTGAGGTACCCTTTGCTCAGGGGGTATGGATTAATTAGCTGACTAGAGTGTGACACTTTGAGCCTAGAATATTTGAACCTTTTCACAAAATTCTAATTTTAAGCTGCATTAATGCAATTCCTTTTAATTGGCATTACTGAAATAAATGGACTTTTACACAATGAGTTTCACCTATATATATTTTTATTATTCCTAGTATTAGATTGAGTACAAAGTCAAACAATCACCAGATTATCCTGTTGCTGTTGAGATCATTCTTAGAAATGTTTGAATGTTTTTCTTGCGAGAGCAATCGTCTGTATGACACCTTACCTACAATTTCCCTCTCTTTGTATTAACAGAGAAAACATTGTATAGTATCTTTTTTTAGGGTCACATATAGTAAAAAGAAAATACAGCATAAACTAGTAGTTTCCAATTCAACTAATTATTAATCCTTCAGAGCAGTGGCGGTCTTTAACACTACACAAACCACTCAATTGTGTGGGGACCCCGCGATAACACAGCAATGCATCCTAAGGATCTTGGTTAGGACAGTTTTAATGGAATGATTGGGTCTGAAGCCAAAAAGTAGGTGGGTTGAGAGGTGGGAGGACAGCTCGAGATGGACATGTTGTTCTAGGAGTTTTGATGAGAATGGGAGTAGTGAGGTGTGGCAATAGCTGGATAAGGCCTCTTTCACACTACAGTATGTCCATTTCAGTGTTTTGCGGTCCGTTTTTCACGGATCCGTTGCTCTGTTTTTTTGCTTCCGTTGTGGTTCCGTTTCCGTTCCGTTGTTCCGTTCCGTTTTTCCGTATGGCATATACAGTATACAGTAATTACATAGGAAAAAATTGGGCTGGGCATAACATTTTCAATAGATGGTTCAGAAAAAACGGAACGGAAACGGAAGACATATGGATGCATTTCCGTATGTGTTCCATTTTTTTTGCGGACCCATTGACTTGAATGGAGCCACGGACCGTGATTTGCGGGCAATAATAGGACGTTCTATCTTTCAACGGAACGGAAAAACGGAAATACAATAACGGAATGCATACGGAACACATTCCTTTTTTTTTGCGGAACCATTGAAATGAATGGTTCCGTATACGGACCGTGTACGGAACGCAAAAAATGGACCGCAAAACGGAAAAAAACGGTAGTGTGAAAGAGGCCTAAAGAGGATGGGTCCAGAGAAGGTCTCTTGAGTATGGGTGGGATGGTTGCTTGTTTAAAAGAGGAAGGGAAGAGACACTAGTGGTTAGTGATAAGTTGAAGAAGTGGGTTAGGGCAGGAATAACTATAGTGGTGAGGTTAGGAAGAGGCGGAATGGGATTGGGTCAAAAGCACAGGTACTGAGGTGTGACTTGGAGATTAAGATGGAAAGGTTTTCTTTCGTGACCGTGTTAAACTGGGTTATTTAGGATGATCACTGGGTTGCTGTGTAGGAGGGAAGTAGGGGTAGCTTGAAGCTTTCACAGATTTTGTTGATTTTTTCTTTGAAATATTTAGCAAAGCCTTCAGCTGAGATGAGGGGTGTGGGGAGGGGACAGAGTAGAGAATTAAAGACAGTTGTTGTGTTGGGGATTGCAGGATAGAGATGATATGAGAGCAGTGAAATAGTCCTGTTTAGAAAAAATGATTGCAGACTTGTATTTGAGAATAGCTTTTTTGTCTAAGATGAAGTCTTCTTTAGCATGGGATTTCTTTCAGCATCGTTCTGCAGCTCTGGCTTGTCTCAGTTCCCTCAACAATGGTCCCTTAATTATCAGAACAACGTCATGGATGGAGAATGTGTCGTGTGTACAGTGTAACTGTGCAGGCATAGTCTGCAAAGGCCAGGGACGGAAGCGGCTTCTGTATCATTGGTAATGTCACATTTCTAGTGTCAGTTTGCCCCTGCTGCACATGGATTTAGCTTTTGCCACTAAAATGTAAAGTTTTTGAAAATGTTTTAGTTATCTCTTTAATTGCACTCAGCTCAGCCTTTCCCTTAAATTCCTACTGTGATGTGACTCAGCTCATACTATCAAATGAACCACACACGCCTTTCTTTGAATTTCTACGGTGATGTGACTCAGCACATAATCTGAAATTAATAACACACGCCTTTCTTTAAATTTCTACGGTGACCTGATTAGCTGAGTGCAAATAACTATCACCTTAATTGCATTTCTCAAAGATTTTCCCAAAACCTTAGTGGCAAAAGCTAAATCCATGTGCAACAGAGGTAAACTGATGGCAGGGGGCCCACAGCACCTTACTCAGTGTGAATACTAATCAGGTTTCATGCGATTTCCACACCTGCAGTAAGGAGGGATGGTATGCCATAGTTTACAGGACCTGCTCTAGCTGGATGCCGCTGCATTCACTGTTGGAACCTATTGACAATAATGTGATCTGACGAGGATTCTGCTAGTTTATGGCAAGAGTGATGGGTTTTGGACTGCATGCACCAGTTTTTCTGTGGCCAAAACCCAGCACTCATGTCAAAAACTGGCAGAGTCCCTGCCGGATTCCATTATTGTCAATGGGGTCCCGCGGTGCACAGCCTTATCCGGCTATGCCGGATATGGTGAACTCCAGCAGGCTGTTCCTTTTGTAGGAACAGCCTGCTGGATACCTTACCACAGGTGCACAAATAGCCTTAGTTGTTTAGAGCCACCTGCGGTAGGAAGGAACAGCCTGCCCAAGTTCACTGGAGCCAACTTAGCTGGATACCAATGCATGCACCACTTTTATTGCAGCAGAAACCCAGAACTCATGCCAGAAACTTGTTTTATCTCCACAAGTCCCATTATAGTCAATGGGGTCCGATGGTGCACAGCCCTATACGGCTATGCCAAATACAGTGAAGACTGGCAGGCTGTTCTGCAGGAACAGCCTGCTGGATACCTTACTGCAGGCTTGCAAGTAGCCTTAGATGTTCAGAGCCATAATATGAAGGTAAGTCAACAATTAGCTGTACTCTGGCTGTAGAATTTATTTGAATCAACTTACAGAAAAGGCAAATACATCATTTTTCACATGATCTCCCTAGGCACTGATGTGTAGGTTTGAACATGTTATGTCAGTTAATTTGTGACTACTGGAGATGAGGGAATTTCTCAAAAACTCAATTCGGCCTGTTCACTGAATTTTCCCAAAAGATTTGCTTAGATCCGAATTTATTTTCGACGAATCGCGTAAAAAAACATCTATTTTCGGGCTGCAGAGAGCCTTTATAGGGATGTAGAACACTATGCCTTGCAGTAACACACATAGAGAGTGTGCTGTGGTAGTAATATAATACTGTGAGTCAGTATGACATGCAGATGATAGGTGTCGCTCTTAGAATCACTGCACACTTCACTTATTTGGGCAGTTACAGGGCCAAATATCGACAAAATAACTCAAGTGTGAACTCAGCCTTACAGGTTGATGTTAGCATCAAGAAGAAGCACAGTCCTTTTACACTGTTGCCAGCAGATTCCACATAGATGTAAACAGAACCTGTTCTATTAAATGCTTATACAAGTAGAACCCCCTCCGACAGAATGGGGAGGTTGTCAGCAGTAAGTTTGTGCTAACGTCACTGATTATTTTGCCCTTCCTCTGATCCGTCAGAACAATAACCCACAAAAAAAGGATCCTGTCTGTGGAGCATCTGCCTTTATTCAGGTCAGCATTTGCTTAATAATCCATCAATATTGCTAATGCCAAAAAAAAAAAAAAACAGGAGTGGATCTAAAACAATTCCATGTGAATGGAATATTTGCATGTCTTCTGTGTTTTCTACCCACTCTTGCTTTCGGCTACCAAATCATGAGCCAATTCTGATGGGACCATACAGGCCTTACAGCTGCTACACAGACAGGATCCATTTTGCTTCTCATTTGTCCTTCCTTCTGACAGGTCAGAAGAAGGGTCAAACAAATGATGTCAGCCAGGCCGAAAGGCAAAATAGTGGCCCAGTCATGAAGTGGGGAGGGTGGGAACAGCATGAGGAGACCACAGAGTGGCCCAATGACAGTGTGGAGGTGGAGACAGCATCAGGAGGCCACAGATTGGCACAATGACAGATTCTGAAGGTGGCGGGAGTAGCAGCATCAGGAGAAGGCCACTGAGTGGCACAATGACAGAGCGTGGAGGTGGCAGGAGAATGAGGAAGCCACAGAGTGGCACAATGACAGAGCATGGAGTTGGCGGCAGTATCAGGAGGAGGCCACAGGGTGGCACAATGACCGAGTGTGGAGGTGCCGGAAGCATCAGGAGACCACAGAGTGGCAAAGTGACATAGTGTGGAGGTGGCGGCAGCATCAGGAGGCTACAAAGTGGCAAGGTGACATAGTGTGAAGGTGGCAGCAGCATGAGGATGCCAAAGAGTGGCACAATGACGAGAGATTGCAGAGGTGACAGCAGCATGAGGGGGCCACTCACTGTTAAAGGGGCAGTCACTGTGGAGGTCACTGTTAAAGTTACAGTCACTGTTAAAGAGGCGGGCATTGTGGAGGTCACTATTAAAGGGGTGGTCAATGTTGAAGAGGGGGCACTGTGGAGGTCACTATTAAAGGGGCAGACACTGTGGAGGTCACTGTTAAAGGGGCAAGCACTGTGGAGGTCACTGTTAAAGGGGTGGGCACTGTGAAGGTAACTCTTAAAGGGGAGGGCTCTGTGGAAGTCACTGTTAAAGGGGCAGGCACTGTGAGGTCACTGTTAAAGGGGAAGGCACTGTGGAAGTTACTGTTAAAGGTGCGGGCACTGAAGAAGTTACTGTTAAAGGAGCAGGCACTGTGAAGGTCACAGTTAAAGGGGTGGTCAATGTTAAAGAGGCGGGCAAAGTGGAGGTCATTGTTAAAGGGGCAGGCACTCTTAAAGGGGTGGGCATTATGGAGATCACTGTTAAAAGACAGTCAATTTAAAAGGGATGGGCAATGTGAAGGTCACTGATAAAGGGGCAGACACTGTGGAGGTGACCAAACGACTTGACTGATCTTCACCAAATTTGGCACACAGGTACATTAGGTGTCCGGGAAGGACATACCGTTCCTGAGATATTCCCAAAAAATGTTAAGGGGGCAGGGGCCACTATTAAAAGGGCAGCTGCTGTGGAGCTTGCTGTTAAAGGGGCGGGCACTGTGGAGGTCACTGTTAAACTGTTAAGGGGGAAGGCCACTGTGGAGGTCACTGTTAAATGGAGAGGGTACTGTGAGGTCACTGTTAAGGGAATGGGGTACTATGGCAGTCACTATTAAAGGGATGGGTGCTGTGGAGATCTCTGTTAAGGGGGCAGGGAACAGTAGAGGTCACAGATAAGGTGACGGTCCCCTATGGAGGTCAGTGTTAAGGCGCTGGGTGCTGTATAGGTCACTGTTAAGGGGGCCGGCCCCTGAGGAGGTCTCTGTCAAGGGAGTGAGGTGCTGTGAAACTCACTGTTAAAGGGGCGGGCTGCTGTAAAGGTGAAAGTTAAGGGGGTGGGCTGCTGTGGAGATTACATTTTAAGGAGGCGGGGCACTGTGGAGTTAACTTAAAGGGAACCTGTCACCAAAAAAACGGATACTAAACTGTTAATAGTACCTTATAGTGCTGCAGAGTAGTTTCTTAATGCACTATTTGATTGTTAAGGCTACTTTCACACTTGCGTTCAGAGCGGAACGTAAGTCTGGACGGATCTGCTTGCCTCCGCACGGCCAGGCGGACACCCGAACGCTGCAAGCAGCGTTCAGGTGTCCGCCTGCTGAGCGGAGCGGAGGCTGAACGCTGCCAGACTGATGCATTCTGAGCAGATCTGCGTCCACTCAGAATGCATTAGGGCTGGACGGACGCGTTTGGGGCCGCTTGTGAGCCCCTTCAAACGGAGCTCACAAGCGGACGCCCGAACGCTAGTGTGAAAGTAGCCTTAGCCGCATCTAGCCTCCTGGAGAAATCGTTGTTTTATTCGGCCGCTGCCCCCTGCTTCAAGTCAGGTTTGAAGTCAAGGGGGCAGCCGCCTAGGCATCTCCAATGCTGCTCTCCCCGCCTCCCGCCGCCTTTATTGACATGCCGGATCTCAGTGCCGGGACCGCGCTTCCAGCCCGCATGCGCAGTAAAGGGCTGCTGTAGCGCGATCCCGGCTCCGGCTCGTACACTCAGCCGGCTTCAGTTTCTACTGCGCATGCGCCCGCCAGCCTTACATACTAGCGCAGTTACAAAAGATGCCGGGTGCATGCGCAGTAGTGAAACTGAAGCCGGCTGAATGTACGAGCCGGAGCCGGGATCGCGCTACAGCAGCCCTTTACTGCGTATGCGGGCTGGGAGCGGGGTCCCGGCACTGAGATCCGGCATGTCAATAAAGGCGGCGGGAGGCGGGGAGAGCAGCATTGGAGACGCCTAGGCGGCTGCCCCCTTGACTTCAAACCTGACTTGAAGCAGGGGGCAGCGGCTGAATAAAACAACAATTTCTCCAGGAGGCTAGATGCGGCTAAACAATCAAAGAGTGCATTAGGAAACTACTCTGCAGCACTGTAAGGTACTATTAACAGTTTAGTATCCGTTTTTTTGGTGACAGGTTCCCTTTAAGGGGGCAGAGTGTTGTAGAGGTCACTGTTATAGGGGATACTGTCAATATCTTTTAGCAACACACACAAAAATTACATGAAATAGATTAAATATACCTGTGCGAAGTCGGGTCGTTCTGCTAGTATATACTCTGAACAAAAATATGAACGCAACACTTTCAATTTTGCTCCCATTTTGCATGAGCTGAAATCAAAGATCTGAAACATTTTCTGCATACACAAAAGAACCATTACTCTCAAATATTGTTCACAAATCTGTCTAAATCTGTGTTAGTGAGCACTTCTCCTTTGCCAAGATAATCCATCCCACTTCACAGGTGTGGCATATCAAAGTGCTGATTAGACAGCATGAATGATGCACAGGTGTGCCTTAGACTGCCCACAATAAAAGACAACTCTGAATTGTGCAGTTTGATCACACCGCACAATGCCACAGATGTTACAACGTTTGAGGGAGTGTGCAATTGGCATGCTGATTGCAGGAATGTCTACCAGAGCTGTTGCCCGTGCAATGAATGTTAATTTCTCTACAATAAGCCGTCTCCAAAGGCGTTTCAGAGAATTTGGCAGTACATCCAACCAGCCTCACAGCCGCAGACCACGTGTAACCACACCAGCCCAGGACCTCCACATCCAGCATGTTCACCTCCATGATCATCTGAGATCAGCCACCCGGACAGCTGCAGCAACAATCGGTTTGCATAACCAAAGAACTTCTACACAAACCGTCAGAAACAGTCTCAGGGAAGCTCATCTGCATGCTCGTCGTCCTCATCGGGGTCTGGACCTGACTGCAGTATGTCATCGTAACGGACTTGAGTGGGCAAATGCTCACATTCAATGGCTTCTGGCACGTTGGAGAGGTGTTCTGTTCACGGTCTTTTCCCGGTTTTCACTGTTCAGGGCAGATGGCAGACAGCGTGTATGGCGTCATGTGGGTGAGCGGTTTGCTGACATCAACGTTGTGTATCGAGTTGCCCATGGTGGCTGTGGGGTTATGGTATGGGCAGGCATATGTTATGGACAACGAACACAGGCACATTTTATTGATGGCATTTTGAATGCACAGAGATACCCATTGTTGTGTCATTCATCCATGACCATCACGTCATGTTGCAGCATGATAATGCACGGCCCCATATTGCAAGGATCTGTACACATGTCCTGGAAGCTGAAAACATCCCAGTTCTTGCATGGCCAGCATACTCACCGGACATGTCACCCATTGAGTGTGTTTGGGATGCTCTGGATCGGCGTATACAACAGCGTGTTCCAGTTCCTGCCAATATTCTGCAACTTCGCACAGCTATTGAAGAGGAGGGGACCAGCATTCCACAGGCCACAATCAACAACAATATTTGAGAGTAATGAGTCTTTTGTGTATTTAGAAAATGTTTCAGATCTTTAAGTTTAGCTCATGCAAAATGGGAGCAAAACCGAAAGTGTTGCGTTTATATTTTTGTTCAGTGTGTGTATATATATATATATATATATATATATATATAAATTTCAGTTAGTGTCAGTTTAGAATTTTGCCTGAATGCACCATCTGCGTACATGCATTTTGCAACCACTGAGCACCGATCAGTAGTGTCCATTACTGATCGCGTCTGCTCAGTTTGCACTGCAAGTTTTTTTGTGTTTTTTTTTGCAGAATAGACTTTTATAAAAAAAATTCTCCTAAATTAAATTTCAAGCTAATTACAAGCCCCTTCACATGTAGAAACACAACATACACACCCCTCACACTAAATAAAGTTTGAAACAGTTCACACCCCAATAAAATTAAAATGGCCCGTCCGTCCCAACGAGTATACTCAGCTGAAGAGGCATATGTCATGCTTGCCTCCGATACTGTGTCTGCCAGTGAGGGAGAAGAGGATGCCACTTTCCTCTACTTATCTACCCCCTCATCATCATCATCCGCTGATGAGTGACCCTCTAGAAGGTGCCCCAGGGTAGCAGCGGAGGCAGCCCCCCAGAGTGAACCCTTATGGACCCCAACCCCTGACGATTATCAGCCTCAAATTCCTGTTTTGAGGGCAGCTCTGGAATACAGATAGACTGTGCGGGCTTTACTGAACTAGATTTTTTCTAAATCTTCTTCTCTAAAGATTTGGTAAATTTAATGGTGGTCCAAACCAATTTATACACCCAACAATTTATTGATCATAACCCTAGTAAGTGCAGCAGAGATGATGAAATTTTGGGGACTCGTGTTGCATATGGGCGTTGTGAAGAAGCCAAATGTTAGACAATATTGGAGTTCAGACATTTTCTACTAGACTTCAATTTACAGTAAGACCATGACCCGAAAGTGATTTGAGTCAATTAGGAAATTCCTACACCACAACGACAATGCACAGTGCCCCTTCCAAAACGACCCAACATTTGACCGTCTGTTCAAAGTTAGGCCTGTCATTGACCGCTTTAACACCAAGTTTTCTGACGTGTACAACCCAGATAAAAATGTCAGCGTAGATGAGTCCCTATTACTTTTCAAAGGAAGGATTAGATTCCGCCAGTACCTGCCGAGCAAACAGGCAAGGTATGGCCTAAATATTTACAAATCTTGTGAGAGTAGCTCTGGGTGCACTCACAAGTTCCACATTTATGAAGGGAAAGATTCCCAGATAGAACCCCCAGAATGCCCCTTAATCCTTGGAGTTACGGAAAGATTGTGTGGGACTTACTGCACCCACTGCTGTAGGGTTACCACCTCTATGTGGTGACTATTATACCAGCAAACCCCTATTCATGTCCCTAACTGCCAGAGGTACTGTGGCTTGCGGCACAGTACGCAGAAATCTGAGAGGTCTCCCTAGATCCCCAATAGGGCAATCACTGAGAAAGGATGAAAGCAGGGCTCTCCTCCATGAGAACATGCTGGTGGTTAAGTACAAAGACAAGAGGGACGTCCTTGTACTGACCACCATTCACACTAACACCAGCTCCCCTGCTCCTGTACAAGGTACCACAACCGCTACCCCAAAACCAGTTTGTATCCTGGACAACAACAGGCACATAGGAGGGGTGGATCTTTCAGATCAACTTCTGAAGCCCTACAGTGCCACACAAAAAACGAAAGTGTGGTGCAAAAAGCTGGCCGTACACATTGTACAAATGGCAATGTGCTATTTCAATCTGCAGGCCACACAGGAACTTTCCTTCAGTTCCAAAAGGTGGTTATCAAGGCCCTATTTCAAAGTCAGGCCGGGGAGGGTCCGAGTACTTCTAGAAGTCATGGTGCCTGTGTTGTACCAGGGCAACATTTTCCAGGTCAAATCCCCAGACATCAAGGAAGGTAAGGAGCCAATAAAGATGCAAGGTGTGTCACAAAGGGGGATAAGGAAAGACTCCATTTACCACTGCAAAACCTGCCCTGTACATGCAGGAGTGTTTTAAAATCTACCACTCATCCATGGAGTATTAATTTTATTTTATCCATGATGTACACTGTAGTTTTACCACCTTATATCTTTGATTTAGTCCACATAGCTTACAGATCCACTTTTCACCAACCACTACGTATTACTTTCCGAGAAACACCTGTTAGGTCAAAAGTACCCCTTCAGCAGGGGTGTATCTATCACAAGGCAAACAAGGCATTTGCCTAGGGCGGCATTTGAAAAGGGGGCGGCAAAATGTCTTGTTTGCTTAGTGATAGTTACACAATATGCTAAATATATTTTTTGCCCCTTGTCCGATCCTTCATAATGCGAGCAGCATCGCCGGCGCCGCATAGTGAAAGAGTTGAAAAACTTACTTCCTCCCCCTCCTGACTTCCTCCCGACCTCCCCTGCCTTTTGTGTCCTCACGTTGCCGTCGTGACGTCACACGGAGATGGAGTCACGGGCCGGAAACTCTAGGGTGAGCCTTATCTCCTCCAACTGCAGAGCGGATCCTGCACACGGTCACCGTGAACACTGAGGCCAGGCCCCGGCCACCAATGCACTGATCCCTGAGCCTGCTGTCTTCAAAAACTGTAAGTACTTAAATTACAGTAATTCACAAAAAATCTATTACTTAGTTGTTTTATGGGGTAAGGGGGTTGGGACCCGTTGGGTGGTTAGAGGGGGGAGAATTAGGGAGGGATTAATACTGTACTAACTCTAGCTGCACATTGTTTTTTAACAAGGAAGGGATGGGTCAAATTTATATTAGGGGGGTGCCCGAGTTTAGTCTTGCCTAGGGCAGCACAAAACCAAGATACACCACTGCCCTTCAGCACTTAAAATGTTCGTACTGGGGTGCTCTTTCCAAAATAGGGTCATTTCTTGGGGGTTTTAATTTCTGGGGACCTCAAGAATTTTTTTAAATGCGACATTGCACCTAAAATCAATGTCTGCCCATTCAGGTCAGCAAAATCCATATTTTGATGTTTGAATCTAGAGCCCTGCTGTGCGCCTATACATTATTTTTTGAGCACATATGAGGTGTTACTATTTTCAGGGGGAAATTTGTAACAGAATGTGGGGTGCATTTTGTCCTGTTACCCCTTGTGAAAGTGAAAGATGTGGGTGAAAAGCAACTTTTTATGGAAAAAATAATAATTTTTCCTTTTCACAGCCAAGTGTTTCTTAATTCTGTGAAACACCTGATGGGTCAGTGCTCACCACACACCTTGAAGTATTCCTTGAGCGGTGTAGTTTTCAGAATGAGGTCACTTTTTGGGGGGTTTCCACTGTAGGGCCACCTCAGGGTGTTTTCATATGCGACATAGCTCCCAATTACCATTCCATTTAAATCCGCTCTCCAAAAGCCATATGGTGTTCCTTTCCACTCTGAAGTCTGCTGTGCGCCCAGACATCAGTTTTTGAGCACATAGGGGATGTTTCTGTAAACTCCAGATTCAGCATAATAGATTTTGAGTTTTGTTTGGCTGTTAACTCTTGATGTGTTGCATTAAAATCTTTTACATTTCATTCCCATTTTCTTTTAATTCTCATGGGGCACCTAACGAGTTAACAAAGTTTGTAAATTCAGTTTTGAATAGTTTGAGGGGTGTAGTATCTAAAATGGCGTGATTTATGGGTGGTTTCTAGTATGTAAGCCCCATAAAGTGACTTCATAGCTGAACTGGTCCTGAAAAAAATGGGATTTGGAAATTTTCATAAAAAATGTAAAGTTTTGCTTCTAAACTCCTTCTAACGGGGGGCGGAGCCTAGCCGTGACTGCAGATGGCTGTGTGAGACCTCGGCTCCTCCGCACTCAAGCTAATCAAGCCTCTTATACAGCAGTGACCCACTTAAAAATAGTCAAATATGGGAGAGACAGGGGTGCTGACGCACCTGACACCCCGAGAACCCAAAAGAGCCAACAAGCCATGCAGAGATTCCTCAAAAAGAAGGCCCTCATCTCCCCAGGCGCAGGGCCTAAGATGGCGCCGGCAGCAGCATGTGCCGAAGATGGCGAAGACTCCGACGCAGCTAGCTCTCAAGGAGAAGTGGAACTCCGCGACCCCTCACCAGTATCGAAGTCTTTCCTTACTAAGGTACTGGGACAGGCGCTGGAAAAGGCAATAAAGCCAGTGCTTTCTGAACTATCCGACATTAAATCGGAGATAGCACAAATGGGGCATAGAGTGGAGTCTCTAGAAACCGCAACACAGGAGATAGTGTCACACTCCGCGGGAGTAGCGGAATATCTGGACTTCCATACCACAGAGATCAATAGAGCAATGTTAATGCTCGAAGATCAAGAAAATAGAAGCCGGAGGCGAAATGTTCGTATTAAGGGGTTACCCGAAACCTGGGCCTCTGAATCCTTGCGCAAAGTCGCCCTAGAAATATTTGCCGATCTCCTGGGTGAGGAGTCCGTTGGAGAGATAATAATAGAGCGGATCCATAGGGCGCTGAGACCTGCCCCAAAGCCGGCTGAAAGGCCCAGAGACGTCATATGTGGACTGCTTTCATTTGTGGATACCGCTCGCATAATGGCGGCCGCTAGAGATAAAAAGCAAATAATCTATGGTGGAGCAGAAATAGCCCTATACCAGGATATCGCGCCTACCACGCTTGCAAAAAGACGCACGATGAAGCCACTCCTGGACGAACTGAGAGCACACAAGATTCCCTACATGTGGCTATACCCATTCGGACTTGCGATAATAAAAAATGGAAAACGCATTCCGATCCACACCCCAGATGACCTGGAAAGAGCCTGGGAAGCCATCGGTATTCGCCCAGTGGAAGTCGCCTCCTGGATGCCGCTGATACCATCTACAGACTTACCGAGCCTCCCGCAGATGGAATCCTGGAGGAAGATCCAGAAGAAGAAGTCCAAGTCAAACAGAGCGGCGGCCGAGGTGAGTTCCTCACCGACCTGAAGGTGATCTGCAGGTCACAATCCAGGTTTCATGAAGGACGGTCAGAGAAGTAATACCTGACTCCAGATCTCCAGCGAGCGGATACCTCTTACAGGGTTTGAGCTCGGAGTTATTTTCTAATGTTTTCTAATGTTTAGTATGTTTACTCACTTGTTATCTAACGTTATATGTCAGAGGGTGAGTCACTAAGACTCTGTGGCTTGCCCAAAAAATGGGGCCTGCGAATTTATTATAGGCCTTATGGTATGCTAACACTGTATGCGAATAGAGGAGTGACAATATTCGCATTTTGTCATCGCCCCATTATAGTGTGGCGTTCGTGTGCCACCTAGATATAGTACCACTAACATTCCCCCCCCCCATCTCCGTTTCCCTCACCTCCCCCCCCCCCCCTTCTTTCCTACCTCCCTTGCCCATATACACGTGTCTCTATATTAAAGAAAAAAAAAAGAGAAGAAGGCTTATATAATCCTAGCATGTTGATGACGAAATTAAAATACAGTGGTTTACATCTAATACTTGCCTCATATAAGTTTCTGACACATTATCAGGTTATTGATTTTAGAGAAACGTTTCTCCATCCCTAGAAGTAGGGAAAGACATGTTCAGCTTAGTGGGACCACCAACCAGCCTGTGAAAGATGGCCTGGTTTGCAGGCTTGAAGTGCGAGGGATAAGTCCATCCTCTTACACCCTCCTAACTCGCATACACTAGATTTTGTAGTACTGTTTATTACTTTTTTTTCTTTTTCCTTTTTTCTTCCATATATAATCTATTTTTCTTTTTCCTATTCTTCCCCCTTCTGTCTGTTTAATTCTACTACTCCTCCTCTTTTTTCTCCATCCCCCTCCTACCCCCCCTGTAGATCGATCTAACTACATTGTATAGACAACCAGAGATCTGTCACCTGGGAGATAATGGCGGAAGTGAAAATAACAACATTTAACGTAAAGGGCCTCAACTCGCCTCAGAAGAGAGGCCAGGTTATGTTAGCCATAAAAAAAATGGGTGCTCACATAGTCTTTCTACAAGAGACACACCTAAGGCAGAAAAAAATACCTAATTTTCCTACGCGCGTATTTGACCAATGGTTTCATGGCGCCCACCCTACTTCAGCTTCCAAGGGAGTCTCCATTGCCATCCATCACTCAATACCTTTCACACTACACCAGCAGCACAAGGATGATGAGGGTAGACTCCTGATCCTGAAAGGAGAGATTGCTTCCCGAAAATATACTTTAGTTAACCTATACGCACCTAACAAGGCTACGGTCCAATGGCTGCTTAAAACGCTGAATACCATTGACCACTATGCAGAGGGCCAAGTGATTCTGGGCGCTGACCTTAACCTGGTCCTGAATCCTGAACTGGACTCATCTACCACAAAATCACACATTGCCCAGAAACACATTAGCAGGCTACACAAAAAGCTACAAAATCTGAAACTGATTGATGTATGGAGGACTAGCAACCCTTCTGTGAAAGACTATTCTTTCTTCTCCATTCCGCACGGCTCCTATCAACGACTTGACCACATACTAATTTCTGCCTCTCTTTTGCCTGTCTCCAGCGCAGCCGAGATTGGGAACATCACCATCTCTGACCACGCTCCCTGCCACGTGACCCTTGCCCTCGCCTCCCTACCAAAGAGAGAATGGAATTGGAAACTAAACGAATCCCTATTGAACAACAGACTTCATATCGAACAGGTTAGATCTCAGCTGGAACTGTATTTCGAGACCAATTCCACCGCACATAGCACCTCACCTATAGAATGGGAGGCCCATAAGGCATACATTAGGGGCTGCTTCATCTCTATTGGGACACGGGTCAAAAAGGAGCAGCAGAAGACCCTAGAATCCATTCTAGACCAGATTTCTAAGATTTAAAAACTTAACAAATTATCTTCTTGTAAAAAAAAACAGGCAGACTTAGTAGAACTCAGAACCCAGCTTAAAAAACTGTTAGCTCAGAAAGTGAGGAAACAGTGGTTACACTTCCAGCACAAGGTGTACGCACATGGCGATAAGGGAGGTAAAATGATGACAGCAATTTGAAAAAAGGCTAAAAATGTGTCATATATCCCCAAGATAAGAAAGGTAGATGGTACTGTTACTCAGGAGACTCCGGAAATAGCTGAGGCTTTTGAAAATTTTATGAAGACCTCTATAATCTAAACAAATATATTCCCCTCAACCATGGTGATGCTAGGCGGACGCAGATCAAAAACTTCCTGGACTCACTAGAGCTCCCTGTAGTACGCACAGCCGATTTAGAATCCCTGACTACCCCAATTACGCTAGCAGAAGTGAAATCCATTGTGAGCAGTTTCCCACCAGGGAAGAGCCCTGGACCAGACGGTCTGCCCCTCCTCTACTATAGGACTTTCCAAGACATCCTATTACCCAGACTCACTAACATATGCAACACACTCTTACAAGGAGGTCAGCTACCCAGACAGACACAAGAATCTTATGTCACTCTCATACATAAAGAAGGCAAAGACCCTCAGAACTGCGGAAGCTACAGGCCAATTTCCCTCTTGAACCTGGACCTAAAGATATGGGCCAAAATCCTAGCAACCAGATTAGGCAAGCTACTTCCTTACCTAATAGGCCCAGAACAGTCAGGATTCATCCAAGGTAGAGAAGGGAAAGATAACGCCCATAGAATCTTCCATGCAATCCATGCAGCCAAGACAAAGAGGTTCCAGTTGGCTCTGTTAAGCATAGATGCGGAAAAGGCATTTGACAGAGTCAACAGGAACTTTATGGAAATGGTGCTAAAAAAGTTCGCCATACCAGAACCTTTCATTCACTCAATACTCACTCTCTATCAGCAACCCCATGCCAGGTTGAAGGTTAATGGAACGCTGTCTCCAACCTTTGAGATCTCAAACGGTACCAGACAGGGGTGCCCATTGTCCCCCTCTCTGTTCATCTTGGTTGTGGAAACGCTTATCCAGTTAGTCAGACAGACACCTGAGATCCAAGGAGTAAGTCGGGGCGAGGCAGACTTGAAATGTACTGCTTTCGCTGATGATCTATTATTCCTGGTGACCAACCCTGAGATAGGATTAGACCACTTGACCAAGAAAATAGAGATCTTTAGCCACATTTCAGACTTCAAGGTCAACCATTCTAAATCCGAAATATTAAATATTTCATTCCCTGAAGCACAAGCAGCTTCCCTCCGGACCCACCTTCCCTTCCACTGGACCAAAGGCCCCTTAAAATATCTTGGGATATTAATACCTAATAACCTAGAGGAATTATTTGCATGTAACGTCACTCCCCTCAAAAGCGATACTTCACGACTACTACAAAAATACAACCTGCCATACTTATCCTGGATGGGTAGAAAGAATGTGATCAAAGCCTATATTTTCCCTAAGATCCTGTATGTAATGCAAATGGTCCCGATCCACTTGCCGAATACATTTTTCCAGTAGACTTTTTTCACAGTTCTTCTGGAACGGTAGGCGATCTAGGCTATCGCATTCCCTCTTAATTAGACATAAACTTAGGGGTGGGCTGGGCCTCCCGGATGTGGCAAAGTACTACCAGGCAATGCAGCTAAACAGATGGCTAGAATCCGTTGACCCTAAGAGACGACCAGATGTGTATGATCTAATGCAACAAAATGTGGGACCTATGCTCCAGAGACTCCTCTGGCTGCCCGAAACAAGGTCAGGTAAGAACAAGGATCTCGACCCCTTATTGAAAGGGATCAGAGAGACTTGGAGAGAACTAAATAATACATTAGCTCCTAACCCATCTCCACTGTTGCCAGCAAACCTTATTCCCGACTTATTAGGTAAGAGTAGTGATATTCACCCCGAAATATGGGCCTCCTTGACTCAAACTAGAATAGGTGACTTATCTCTGAACACTGAAGAGACCATTTTGAGCAAAATACCGGAGCGAATTAAAGACTCGCCGGGTTTCTTTCTAACGAGAGCATACTTAGGTGCTGTGTGCGGTGGACTGGGAAAGAGGTGCACACCAGGTAGATCTTTAACCGATTTTGAAAAAGCAATACTCTCCCCCCTCCCTAACCAGAGGAGGATCGCATCACTCTATACCTTGGTGGGAGCCGAGGGCGAGGCGAAAAAACCACTATATATAAGGGAATGGGAGAAAGAACTTAACACTGTTTTTTCTGATCATGATCTTAAAAAGATTCTAGCATTTTCACATGGAACTTCACCGTGTATACGCCTACAAGAAAACCACTTCAAGCTTCTTACCAGATGGTATAGAACTCCAGAGTTCTTACATAGATGTGGTGTGGCCCCTGATCGACTGTGCTGGAGATGTGGCAAAGGCACAGGCTCACTGTCTCATATTTGGTGGTCGTGCCCACTGATCATACCATTCTGGGATAACATCACCAAGATAATTAAAAAAGTTACCACCCCTGAGTTCAAGCTCACTGCGGAAATGGTTTTCTTCTCCCTGCCAACTGACACATATAGGCCATCAAAGCATAACTTAGTGACCCATCTCATTTCGGCAGCTAAGGCCATTATCCCTCTACATTGGAGAGATACCAGCACCCCTTCCATACAGGAGTGGGAGGCCAAAGTAAATCTAATATCCCAATTCAAAGAAATGACAAGTTGGATCAACAGAAACCACGAGAGATATCTAAAAACTTGGCAACCTTGGAAGAAACTGAATGAGGGTGGGCGAGGTGCCTCGCTCTAGTGCTTATGCTGAGAGTAGGTCTGGAGACAAAGATCAGTGAGTGACCAACAGGGAAAACAGCTGCAAGTTGTTCAAGGATATTGACGGACTCAATTGTAGTAGGCTTCGATGTACTCCCCCTCCCCCTCCCCCCCCTCCCCTCTTCAGTTTTTCTCCTCTCTTCATCTTTCTTCTTTTCTTTTCCTTCTATTCTTTTCTTTCTTTTTGTCTTCTATTCATATTATTTCTTCATGCCATTGTCCAGGCCTTTACTGCATGAATGTAATGTATGACATTCGCATTGCCATATTGCCAGGATGCCTCTAATTAGTCAAAGTTGTTCAAATGACTATGATATTGTTATGCGATACTTAAAATGCCATGCCTGGATTTTGTATCCCTCCTTATGTGGAGGTAAATGATTGTCTACTGGATACTTATGTTTATATTTCTATTGAAAATTCTGAAAATAAAGAATTTATAAACTCCTTCTAACATCCCCAAAAAAATAAAATGTCATTTTCAAAATGATCCAAACATGAAGTAGGCATATGGGGAATGTAAAGTAATAACTCTTTTTTTTAGGTATTACTATCTATTATTAAAGTAGAGAAATTGAAATTTTGAAATGTGCTTTTAAACGTTTGGGTAAATTTGTTATTTTTTAATAAATAAAAATGAAATATTTTTTACTTAAATTTACCTGTAACGGTCCGGGTCTGGTTCAGAGTTTTTATAGCAACTACCTCAGGTAACATAGTCAGAAGGAAGCCAGTGTTCGATGCACAGGATAAAATCAGCAAGCAGGAGAAGGCAAATACTGTAGTCAGAAGGAAGCCAGTTGTCGATGCACAGGATAACGTCAGCAAGCAGGAGAATACCATCTGACCCCAATAAGGGACAATTTTTTGAACATTTTTAAAAGGCTTCTGTCACCCCCCGTCACCCCCCAAAGTCATATTTTTTTTTAGGCTAATTAAAATCCTTATACTGCGATTTTTCAATATATAGTGCTCTTACCCCTTTCTGTTGGCTAGTTTCTTTAAAAACCTCACTTTTATAATATGTAAATTACCTCTCTACCAGCAAGTAGGGTGGTTACTTGCTGGTAGCCGCCGAATCCTCCTTTAAAAAAAAACGCCCCCTCCTCCTGCTGATTGACGGGGCCAGCGAGTGCTCTCCTCCTCCGGCTGGCCCTGTCTGCAATTAAAATCCCGCGCCTGCACCTCATTTGGCGCAGGCGCTCTGAGAGAAGGACTCTCTCTTCCTCAGCACTCCCTCAGTGCGCCTGCGCTGATGACATCACCTCTAAACCTGAAAGAGAAGACGTCATCGGCGCAGGCGCACTGAGGAAGTGCTGAGGAAGCGAGCGTCCTTTTCTCAGAGCGCCTGCGCTGAATGAGGTGCAGGCGCGGGATTTGAATTGCAGACAGGGCCAGCCGGAGGAGGAGAGCACTCGCTGGCCCTGTCAATCAGCAGGAGAAGGGGGCATTTTTTTTAAAGGAGGATGCGGCGGCTACCAGCAAGTAACCACCCTACTTGCTGGTAGAGAGGTAATTTACATATTATGAAAGTGCATTTTTTAAAGAAACTAGCCAACAGAAAAGGGTAAAAGCACTATATATTGAAAAATTGCAGTATAAGGATTTTAATTAGCCTAAAAAAAAAATGACTTTTGGGGGATGACAGAAGCCCTTTAAATTTAAAAAGCTTAGTGGGGTTATCTCATTACAAAAAAATTGCATTTATCATATAGACAAAGATAATACAAGGCACTTATTAATGCATTGTGATTGTCCATATTGCTTCCCTTTCTGGCTTGATTAATTATACATTGTACACTGCTTGTATCCAGAAATTACAACTACCATGCAATCCTGCATCAGTGGCTGAGCTTGCACACTATACGGTAATAAAAAGTGCCTTGTATCAACTACAAACTACTATTGGTACTGGGTTTCCTTTATGGTTCTGATCTTTGCTTGGGTCTATGTGTCTTGTTTTTGTCCCAGGGTGTTGTTTGTCTCGCACCTTAGCAGAGTAGGGAACGTTGACCAGTTGCGGACTTGCCACTTAGAGCTTGCAATGCAAATAAGCAAGGAAAGTAGGCAGGGTTCTAGTTAGGGCCCAATGTCCATGTCCATCTCTACCTACTGACATTATGCACATTTTTTTTTACTTCACGACTACTACAAAAATACAACCTGCCATACTTATCCTGGATGGGTAGAAAGAATGTGATCAAAGCCTATATTTTCCCTAAGATCCTGTATGTAATGCAAATGGTCCCGATCCACTTGCCGAATACATTTTTCCAGTAGACTTTTTTCACAGTTCTTCTGGAACGGTAGGCGATCTAGGCTATCGCATTCCCTCTTAATTAGACATAAACTTAGGGGTGGGCTGGGCCTCCCGGATGTGGCAAAGTACTACCAGGCAATGCAGCTAAACAGATGGCTAGAATCCGTTGACCCTAAGAGACGACCAGATGTGTATGATCTAATGCAACAAAATGTGGGACCTATGCTCCAGAGACTCCTCTGGCTGCCCGAAACAAGGTCAGGTAAGAACAAGGATCTCGACCCCTTATTGAAAGGGATCAGAGAGACTTGGAGAGAACTAAATAATACATTAGCTCCTAACCCATCTCCACTGTTGCCAGCAAACCTTATTCCCGACTTATTAGGTAAGAGTAGTGATATTCACCCCGAAATATGGGCCTCCTTGACTCAAACTAGAATAGGTGACTTATCTCTGAACACTGAAGAGACCATTTTGAGCAAAATACCGGAGCGAATTAAAGACTCGCCGGGTTTCTTTCTAACGAGAGCATACTTAGGTGCTGTGTGCGGTGGACTGGGAAAGAGGTGCACACCAGGTAGATCTTTAACCGATTTTGAAAAAGCAATACTCTCCCCCCTCCCTAACCAGAGGAGGATCGCATCACTCTATACCTTGGTGGGAGCCGAGGGCGAGGCGAAAAAACCACTATATATAAGGGAATGGGAGAAAGAACTTAACACTGTTTTTTCTGATCATGATCTTAAAAAGATTCTAGCATTTTCACATGGAACTTCACCGTGTATACGCCTACAAGAAAACCACTTCAAGCTTCTTACCAGATGGTATAGAACTCCAGAGTTCTTACATAGATGTGGTGTGGCCCCTGATCGACTGTGCTGGAGATGTGGCAAAGGCACAGGCTCACTGTCTCATATTTGGTGGTCGTGCCCACTGATCATACCATTCTGGGATAACATCACCAAGATAATTAAAAAAGTTACCACCCCTGAGTTCAAGCTCACTGCGGAAATGGTTTTCTTCTCCCTGCCAACTGACACATATAGGCCATCAAAGCATAACTTAGTGACCCATCTCATTTCGGCAGCTAAGGCCATTATCCCTCTACATTGGAGAGATACCAGCACCCCTTCCATACAGGAGTGGGAGGCCAAAGTAAATCTAATATCCCAATTCAAAGAAATGACAAGTTGGATCAACAGAAACCACGAGAGATATCTAAAAACTTGGCAACCTTGGAAGAAACTGAATGAGGGTGGGCGAGGTGCCTCGCTCTAGTGCTTATGCTGAGAGTAGGTCTGGAGACAAAGATCAGTGAGTGACCAACAGGGAAAACAGCTGCAAGTTGTTCAAGGATATTGACGGACTCAATTGTAGTAGGCTTCGATGTACTCCCCCTCCCCCTCCCCCCCTCCCCTCTTCAGTTTTTCTCCTCTCTTCATCTTTCTTCTTTTCTTTTCCTTCTATTCTTTTCTTTCTTTTTGTCTTCTATTCATATTATTTCTTCATGCCATTGTCCAGGCCTTTACTGCATGAATGTAATGTATGACATTCGCATTGCCATATTGCCAGGATGCCTCTAATTAGTCAAAGTTGTTCAAATGACTATGATATTGTTATGCGATACTTAAAATGCCATGCCTGGATTTTGTATCCCTCCTTATGTGGAGGTAAATGATTGTCTACTGGATACTTATGTTTATATTTCTATTGAAAATTCTGAAAATAAAGAATTTATAAACTCCTTCTAACATCCCCAAAAAAATAAAATGTCATTTTCAAAATGATCCAAACATGAAGTAGGCATATGGGGAATGTAAAGTAATAACTCTTTTTTTTAGGTATTACTATCTATTATTAAAGTAGAGAAATTGAAATTTTGAAATGTGCTTTTCAAACGTTTGGGTAAATTTGTTATTTTTTAATAAATAAAAATGAAATATTTTTTACTTAAATTTACCTGTAACGGTCCGGGTCTGGTTCAGAGTTTTTATAGCAACTACCTCAGGTAACATAGTCAGAAGGAAGCCAGTGTTCGATGCACAGGATAAAATCAGCAAGCAGGAGAAGGCAAATACTGTAGTCAGAAGGAAGCCAGTTGTCGATGCACAGGATAACGTCAGCAAGCAGGAGAATACCATCTGACCCCAATAAGGGACAATTTTTTGAACATTTTTAAAAGGCTTCTGTCACCCCCCCCCCCCCCAAAGTCATATTTTTTTTTAGGCTAATTAAAATCCTTATACTGCGATTTTTCAATATATAGTGCTCTTACCCCTTTCTGTTGGCTAGTTTCTTTAAAAACCTCACTTTTATAATATGTAAATTACCTCTCTACCAGCAAGTAGGGTGGTTACTTGCTGGTAGCCGCCGAATCCTCCTTTAAAAAAAAACGCCCCCTCCTCCTGCTGATTGACGGGGCCAGCGAGTGCTCTCCTCCTCCGGCTGGCCCTGTCTGCAATTAAAATCCCGCGCCTGCACCTCATTTGGCGCAGGCGCTCTGAGAGAAGGACTCTCTCTTCCTCAGCACTCCCTCAGTGCGCCTGCGCCGATGACATCACCTCTAAACCTGAAAGAGAAGACGTCATCGGCGCAGGCGCACTGAGGAAGTGCTGAGGAAGCGAGCGTCCTTTTCTCAGAGCGCCTGCGCTGAATGAGGTGCAGGCGCGGGATTTGAATTGCAGACAGGGCCAGCCGGAGGAGGAGAGCACTCGCTGGCCCTGTCAATCAGCAGGAGGATGCGGCGGCTACCAGCAAGTAACCACCCTACTTGCTGGTAGAGAGGTAATTTACATATTATGAAAGTGCATTTTTTAAAGAAACTAGCCAACAGAAAAGGGTAAAAGCACTATATATTGAAAAATCGCAGTATAAGGATTTTAATTAGCCTAAAAAAAAAATGACTTTTGGGGGATGACAGAAGCCCTTTAAATTTAAAAAGCTTAGTGGGGTTATCTCATTACAAAAAAATTGCATTTATCATATAGACAAAGATAATACAAGGCACTTATTAATGCATTGTGATTGTCCATATTGCTTCCCTTTCTGGCTTGATTAATTATACATTGTACACTGCTTGTATCCAGAAATTACAACTACCATGCAATCCTGCATCAGTGGCTGAGCTTGCACACTATACGGTAATAAAAAGTGCCTTGTATCAACTACAAACTACTATTGGTACTGGGTTTCCTTTATGGTTCTGATCTTTGCTTGGGTCTATGTGTCTTGTTTTTGTCCCAGGGTGTTGTTTGTCTCGCACCTTAGCAGAGTAGGGAACGTCGACCAGTTGCGGACTTGCCACTTAGAGCTTGCAATGCAAATAAGCAAGGAAAGTAGGCAGGGTTCTAGTTAGGGCCCAATGTCCATGTCCATCTCTACCTACTGACATTATGCACATTTTTTTCTCATAACACAACGTGTGTTTAAACACTATCTGCCCCAGTAAGGAACAGGGAACTTTTTTATTTTATTTTAAAAGCAAAACAAATGTGAGGGCACAATGTGTTTTTAAATGTGCTGTTTGTTAACACCATCAAACGTGTTAACCAACAGTTATATATGTCAGTGTTATTTACTAATTGCTGGGATTGTTTCAATAGCTTAAAAGGGAAAGGGATCAAAAATTCTAAAGAGAATAAAAAAGATGAACACACGAGAGAGAAAATGAGTCCTTGGAGACCTCAGAGTGTCATATACCAATTTTAAGGCCTTTCACTTCAGGTAGAATTGATTCAAACCTGACAGATTCAACGAATCTCAAACAAAACAACATTTCTAAATATTTGCTCATCTCTTCTTAGGGCTAAAATGTTTTGAGGGATTTTTTTTTATTTTCATGTTATCATAGAGATAATGACTTTCTGGAGGAAATATTTAGGTCATGGCACAACAGCTAAAGTACCAAGCAAACTGTTCCCAAAGAGCACAATGGTTCAGAGGATATCACCTACTCAACATCATCATATCTCTGTGCACCTGAAAACATTTTTCTACAATTGTTCTAAATTTTACCAACCTGTTTTTGCTATAATAGCACACTAATGGAAAAATCATCAACTAATTACATTATTATAATTTCTCAATCTTTATGTAATATCTGTATTGTTTTTAGACGTCTTTTTCTAAAAGATTCTATGCTGCCTCAGATTCCATATTATAAAGCTAATCTCAAATAACCCTAGTGTACAGCCTCCAGAAATATTAGAGAAATCCCTTTCAATATACTCTCCATTTTAAAACACTTTCTTCCATTGTAGACCATAAAGTCCCATTTAACTTGTTTTTAGAATGATTTGTAAATTACTGCAATATAATACTTGCAGATACGACTGTGATTGTAAAAAAAAGATCTGATTTTATGAGGAAGACATAACTAATATTTGTAAGCAGATAAAAGTGAAATAAACAAGTAAATAAAGCGTGAAGCAGACCAGAGAGATGGCAGTTGGTTATTTCTATTTACACAGTAGAACAAATATTTAATGCATGTGGAGAAAACATTATGGAACAAAGTTAATCAATTATAAAGACGGCACCTGATTCCACTATAATATTGACTAAGCTGTTGAAGTTCTGCTTTTCGCAGTATTTATGGACCTACTGCTGTGTCAGATCGCGTTTTCATACTTTTCTTTGCTTTCCCATAATTCACTCTTTATAACTGAAGCATTTTTCATTTTAAATCAAACCTAACATGAAGAAATAACATGTGTTAATTCCATAATTACAGAATTATAGGGCTGTTATAGTGGTTTATGTTTCTGCATGCGGTTTACAGACAGGAAGCAGAAGGTGAACATTGCACACTTCTAAAAGTGACAGGTTAGCTTGAAGCGTGTAATAATTATGACATATGTATGGCACTAAGAACACAGAAGTGTAATTCAAGCAGTAATTTACAAACTATGTTTGGCGATTTGCTTCTTTTACTGACTTCAGTCTTTTGATTTACAGAATACTGATGGCAGGCTTGGATTTGGCCATTGAGTTGGAATAAAATGTAAATTAATAATTATTCAAACATAAATCATCAATAAGGCTTTAATTAAATTATAGATTACTGCACATACAAGGCAACCTCAATATTCCTCAATAGGGGGCACCAACTTGCAATAACTACAAGAACCATGGCACTCTGAATGATGTGTTGCATGAAGCCCTAGCAGTACAATGCAAAAGATTTTGTATTGGATTGATATGGGCTCTCTATGGCTTCTTTGTTACTTTCTATTTTATTACATGCCTTTCATTGTTTCATATATCACTTACAGTGAAGTACAGTATTGCCTTCCTAAACCTGATGACTTTGGCAACAAAAGTCGTAAACCTAAGAATTTTAGATGTTATTAATTAAGCTGAAATACACCTATATTAGGCGTATTTCAGGCGCAGACTGCAACGGTTAGGTGCTCTGCAATCTGCAACTTCTCCCCACTCATGCCAGGTCTAAAATTTTAGGTGTGGTGTGGGTGGGGAAGGGGACAGGCCAGCAGGCCCATCTCATTTACCATTTTCTACACCTGTTTCAGGTGTTCAACAAGGTCTAAATGTAAGACAGCTAGGAAGCTGTCTTAGATTTAGAACAGGCGGAGGTTCGGCAGAACCACCGCCAGCTTAGGGGTTTATTAAGGCCTCATGCACACGACAGTATTTTTTGACGGTCCACAAAAACGGGGTCCGTAGGTCCGTGATCCGTGACCGTTTTTTCGTCCGTGGGTCTTCCTTGATTTTTGGAGGATCCACGGACATGAAAAAAAGTCGTTTTGGTGTCCGCCTGGCCGTGCGGAGCCAAACGGATCCGTCCTGAATTACAATGCAAGTCAATGGGGACGGATCCGTTTGATGTTGACACAATATGGTGCCATTTCAAACGGATCCGTCCCCATTGACTTTCAGTGTAAAGTCTGGAGTCCCTTTTATACCAACGGATCGGAGTTTTCTCCAATCCGATGGTATATTTTAACTTGAAGCTTCCTCATCACCATGGGAACGCCTCTATGTTAGAATATACTGTCGGATATGAGTTACATCGTGAAAACTCATTTCCGACAGTATATTCTAACACAGAGGCGTTCCCATGGTGATGGGGACGCTTCTAGTTAGAATATACTACAAACTGTGTACATGACTGCCCCCTGCTGCCTGGCAGCACCCGATCTCTTACAGGGGGCCGTGATCAGCACAATTAACTCCTCAGGTGCTGCACCTGAAGGGGTTAATTGTACTATCATATCCCCCTGTAAGAGATCAGGGCTGCCAGGCAGCAGGGGGCAGACCCCCCCTCCCCAGTTTGAATATCATTGGTGGCCAGTGCGGCCCCCCCCCTCCCTCTCTCTATTGTAATAAATCGTTGGTGGCACAGTGTGCGCCCCCCATTGGACCCCCCCCCTCCCTCTATTGTAATAAATCGTTGGTGGCACAGTGTGCGCCCCCCATCGGCCCCCCTCCCTCTATAGCAGTAACAACATTGGTGGCCAGTGTGCGGCCTCCCATCCCCCCCCCCCCCCCCTGATCATTGGTGGCAGCGTAGTTCCGATCGGAGTCCCAGTTTAATCGCTGGGGCTCCGATCGGTAACAATGGCAACCAGGAAGCTACTGCAGCCCTGGTTGCCATTGTTACTTAGCAATAGTACAATAGTAGAAGATTCATACTTACCTGCTGGCTGCTGTGATGTCTGTGACCGGCCGGGAGCTCCTCCTACTGGTAAGTGACAGTTCATTTAGCAATGCGCCGCACAGACCTGTCACTTACCAGTAGGTGGAGCTCCCGGCCGGACACAGACATCGCAGCAGCCAGCAGGTAACTATGAATCTTCTACTATTGTACTATTGCTAAGTAACCATGGCAACCAGGACTGCAGTAGCGTCCTGGTTGCCATGGTTACCGAATCGGAGCCCCAGCGATTAAACTGGGACTCCGATCGGAACTCCGCTGCCACCAAGATCGGGGGGGGGGGGAGATGGGAGGCCGCACACTGGCCACCAATGTTGGTAATGCTATATAGGGAGGGGGGGCCGATGGGGGTGCACACTGTGCCACCAACGATTTATTACAATAGAGGGAGGAAGGGGGGGCGATGGGGGGGCGCACACTGTGCCACCAATGATTTATTACAATAGAGGGAGGAAGGGGGGGCCCGATGGGGGGCGCACACTGTGCCACCAACAATTTATTACAATAGAGGGAGGAAGGGGGGGGCCCGATGGGGGGCGCACACTGTGCCACCAACGATTTATTACAATAGAGGGAGGGAGGGGGGCCGCACTGGCCACCAATGATATTCAAACTGGGGAGGGGGGGGTCTGCTCCCTGCTGCCTGGCAGCCCTGATCTCTTACAGGGGGATATGATAGTACAATTAACCCCTTCAGGTGCCGCACCTGAAGGGGTTAATTGTGCTGATCACGGCCCCCTGTAAGAGATCGGGTGCTGCCAGGCAGCAGGGGGCAGTCTTGTACACAGTTTGTAGTGTATTCTAACTAGAAGCGTCCCCATCACCATGGGAACGCCTCTGTGTTAGAATATACTGTCGGATCTTCGGATCCGTCTGTATGAAAGCAACCTACGGCCACGGATCACGGACACGGATGCCAATCTTGTGTGCATCCGTGTTCTTTCACGGACCCATTGACTTGAATGGGTCCGTGAACCGCTGTCCGTCAAAAAAATAGGACAGGTCATATTTTTTTGACGGACAGGATACACGGATCACGGCCTCGGCTGCAAAACGGTGCATTTTCCGATTTTTCCACGGACCCTTTGAAAGTCAATGGGTCCGCGAAAAAAAACGGAAAACGGCACAACGGCCACGGATGCACACAACGGTCGTGTGCATGAGGCCTAAGACTGGAGTCAAAAACGCCAGTCTTATTAAATATGCCCCTTTATTCCTATATCTTATATCAATGGATGGAGCCCTTCATATTGTTCCTTTTCATCAGAGTGACTAACCATAAATTCAAATTTACTGCTTTATGTCATATATAAAATGCAAATAATGGAATAATTTCCTTCATATTAAAATATATAGCTTGTTGTTATTGGTAATATATAAGGAAACTATGGTGAAGTGAGCAACTACACAATATAATTAGAGATAAGCAAATTTCTAAAAAATTCTATTTGGGCGGTGTGCCGAATTTTCAAAAAGGTTTAATTCAATCCGAATTTATTTGTGACAAATCGCATTAAAAAACAGCTATTTACTGGCTGTAAAGAGACTGTATAGTGATGTAGAACACTGTGCCTTGCATTAAAACGCACAGGTAGACTCCTGAGGTAGTGAAACAATACTGTGAGTCAGTATGACATGCAGATTACAAGCGTTGCTCTTAGAATCACTGCATACTTCACTTATTTGGGCAGTTATGGGGCCAAAACTAACAAAATAACTCAAGTGTAAACTCAGCCTTACAGGTCGATGTTATCGTGAAGAAGAAGCGCACTCTATTTACACCGTCATCAGCTGATTCCACATAGATGTCTGCAGAACCTGTTCTATTAAATGCTTATACAAGTAGAGCCCCCCGACAGAGTGGAGCGGGTGTCAGCAGTAAGTTTGTGTTGATGTCACTGATTATTTTGCCCTTCCTCTGATCCGTCAGAACAATAACCCCTAAAAAACTCTCCTGTCTGTTGAGCATCCGCCTTCACTCGGTCAGCATTTGTCAGTAATTCATCAGCTCTGCTAAAGCCCCAAAAAAAAACAGGAGTGGATCCAAAACAGAGATGACACATGATTGGAATATTTGCATGTCTTCTGTGTTTTGTACACACTCCTGCTATTGGCTATCAAACCATAAGCCAATTCTAATGCAAAATAGGGACCATGTCATACAGGCCTACATAGACAGGATCAGTTGTGCGTCTCATTTTTTCTTCCTATATAGTGCTATAATGTAATGTAATGACAAGTGGAAGGCTGAAAAGTCAGCCTGAATTTGTGGGAGGGGCATCTTACCTTCTTAAGCTCCAGCCCCTAGCTCCTCAGGGCGCTTCTGTTCACACCTGGATAGGGAGTCGCCTGCTCTGGTACTGCATCCGTGCACGTCGTGAGTTGCTTTCATCTGGTTCGTTCGTTTCGTTTTCATACGCTGCCGTCACGTCTTCAGGAGAGGTAATTCTGTGCAAACAATGCGCCACAAGGGCTCCATCAGCAGCGGTCACATACCTCCGGCTCCCTGAGTCGGCATGCGTTCCAGCGTGGAACGCATGCCGATACACATTTCTGCCCCAAATTGTTTCTCTCTTCCTGTTTCTCTTTGCTTGTTTCTCTCCTGTCTTTCCCGTCCAAACTCCCTCCCGAAGACTGGTTCAGACTCGCTGTGCTTCTGCATCCCACTGATGTCATCCTGAGCCAGCCAGGTTGAACTGGTCACAAACTAAGCTACATAGGTTTAAAGTTTGCACTCCAGCTGCAATGCGCTTCCTATACAATTACACGGGAGAGGAATGAGCAGCAGGGGACAAGTCTGATGGAGGAAGACAGTAGGAAGCGACAATTAGCCCGAAGTTACACGTCTCAGCTACTTAAAGGGAGGCCAAAATGCAAACAAACTACTTTATCGTTACTTAAAATCAAGGGGACCACACTTGTAATCATCTATAAGAAATACAATAATTAGGAGCGGCTATGGTACTCACTGCTGATCTCGCCGAGTACCTATATCAATATACTGACAATGTTTGATCCTCAGGCTCCGCTGCAGGCCGGCGTGCGTTCCAGCATGGAGCGCACGCCGGAAATCCGCCGCCAGGCATGAGCCGGGTCACGTGGTCGGCGTGCGTTCCAGCTTGGAGCGCACGCCGGAGTCCCTCGGCCAGGCCTGGGCCTGGTCACGTATTCGGCGTGCGTTCCAGCTTGGAGCGCATGCCGGAGTGCTTCCGCCGGGCCTGAGCTTGGTCACGTGGTCGGCGTGCGTTCCAGCTTGGAGCGCACGCCGGAGTCCCTCAGCCAGGCCTGGGCCTGGTCATGGATTCGGCGTGCATTCCGGAGTGGAGCGCATGCCGGAATCTCCATTCAGGCCCGGCCGATTCATGCCATGGCGGCTCCGGTGCCTTGGCTCCTACCTAAGTCGTTCCTGTCCCCTCTGGGTCCCTCCCCTTCTTCTATTACTCCCTGATTCTGGCCTCACTATCAGGTCTACTGCCCCCAGGCTGGCACCCCCGCCGAAACAGGCCACACGCGGCAAACAGGGGTATCTAGCCCCTGGGCAACGACGGCCCATTCCCACAAACAGCAAAAAAAATAAAAAAATGTAAAAAAAAAATATATATATATATACAAATTAATCGGTAGGCTCAAATTCACCAGCCATTTCATACGCACTCCCGCCGTGCGGCAGCGGGTGGAAGGCAAGTCGTCCTCGGTTCCTCATTTAGGGGGAGGGCCCCGGGGTCCCTGCTGGGCTGGAAGGGACCTAGGTCAGCACAGTGTTCAAAAAAACCGGGGGTCTTACCACGAGTAGGCCAGGCCATCATTGCACGCCATACCCATTCAGCGGTCACTAAACGCTCACTGCAGTCATCTATTCTATGGGGGCGACAGTGCCATGTGTTATATGTATGTACTTCACGTTATATGCTGCTGTCTCATCTACTGGTTCGCCAGGCTCATACCTACTTCTGTCTCCTGGATCACCCAGGCTCACACCTACTTCTGTCTCCTGGATCACCCAGGCTCACACCTACTTCTGTCTCCTGGATCGCCCAGGCTCATACCTACCTCTGCCTCCTGGATCGCCCAGGCACGCACCTACCTCTGCCTCCTGGATCGCCCAGGCATGCACCTACCTCTGTTTCCTGGATCGCCCAGGCTCATACCTACCTCTGCCTCCTGGATCGCCCAGGCACGCACCTACCTCTGTCTCCTGGTTCGTCCAGGCTCATACTTACCTCTGCCTCCTGGATCGCCCAGGCACGCACCTACCTCTGTCTCCTGGTTCGTCCAGGCTCATACCTACCTCTGCCTCCTGGATCGCCCAGGCACGCACCTACCTCTGTCTCCTGGTTCACCAGGCTCTTACCTACCTCTGCCTCCTGGATCGCCCAGGCACGCAACTACCTCTGCCTCCTGGATCGCCCAGGCACGCAACTACCTCTGTCTCCTGGTTCGCCCAGGCTCACACCTACCTGTCTCCTGGTTCACCCAGGCCTGTCATCCTCCCCAGTTAGGTTCTCTTTCCCTTCCGAACTTTATGGATTTGTCCTCTCAGGAACGTGTTCTGACCGTTCACTTGTACGACATTTGGACCAAGGTCAGGTAACCCAAGACATCAGTACAGGTAGTAGCCTCTAATCCCAGGTACGTTACTCAGACCGACACAAGCCTTCTCGCAGTCGTACTACGTTCCGGTCACATATAGTTATTGCATATTTTTCCAGGAACAGTCTGGTTATGTATTCCCCTGAATCGCTCAGGCGTCTGTATTTTCCCGGGTCTCTCAGTGGGTAGGTGGTGGCCAGGTCCACCCAGGTTCAGGGTAATGCCCGACGCACCCAGGGTCCGTCATCTTCACGAAAGGTGTAGGTAAGCGCCTGATTCGCTCAGGATTCAATGTATTTGCCTGAATCGCTCAGGTTCCATGCGTCTGCCTGGAACGCTCGGGGGTTTCTCAGCAGGGTCCGGCTGGTTCCTGGTTACCCGGTTCGTGTCCGGCATGTCTGGATTTCTGTTTCCCGCAGGTCTTGTTGCATGCAGCGCGACTTCGGGCCCTGATTCTGGCAGTTCAGGGTCATCCAGCAGTTGGCCATGACGCCCAGGCTGCATCCTGGTTCTCCGTCGCTTCATTCCAGTGCCACCAGATCACACCTGGTAAGCAGGGCCCCAGGCCACCGGAATTTCGATCCATCCTCAATTGTGTCGCAGGGCGTCTCCGTGTCCGGTCATTCCACGGTGCCAGGTTTCAGGTAAGGTCCAGCCGGGTGGCGGCTTTACGCACCTCCGCAGCTCAGAGCCTTCCTTCATTCATCACGAGCCTCCATTCCTAGGTCTTTAGTGTCGCCGGAGAGTTGGCAGCACTGTCCGTGGATTCCGGTAGGTTGCGATCCTTTTTATACCATGGTCATTCCTGTTTCCTTTCCGCTCTCGCCCGGTCACTCGGCCACCGCTTAAAAAAAAAAGGGGGAATTATATATATATATTTTTGGGGGGGTTTTCCAGGGGGGGGGGGTTCTGACGCACCCCAGGTCTCATTTCCCTGAATCGCTCGGGTTTTATGTATTCCCCTGAATCGCTCAGGTTTCATGTATTTACCTGAATCACCCAGGTTTTATGTATTTACCCGCGTCACTCAGGTTTTACGTATTTTCCCTGAAATCACTCAGGTCATGTATTTCCCTGAATCGCTCAGGTTTGTATTTTCCTGTCTCTTTCAGGTTGACGGTATTTCCAGGGTGTATGTATTAATATTACAGGCTATAGCTACTAGAGAGAGATCGTTGATCCAGGGAGTTATTCTGATTGCCTGATTGGAGTCGGGAAGGAATTTTTATTCCCCTAAAGTGAGGAAAATTGGCTTCTACCTCACAGGTTTTTTTTGCCTTCCTCTGGATCAACTTGCAGGATGACAGGCCGAACTGTATGGACAAATGTCTTTTTCGGCCTTATGTACTATGTTACTATGTATTTTCCTGATTTACTCAGGTCACGTATTTCCCTGAAATCGCTCAGGTCTTATTTCCCACAGGTTGTTCGCATTTGACTGAATCGGTCAGGATCCAATATATTTGCCTGAAACGCTCAGAGGTTTTCCCGTACCATCAGGAAACTACCAAGCCGGCGTCAAGGTTTCCAAAGTTTTTCAAGGTCCCACACGCAGGTGGCTTGAACGATGTCTCCTACACCCTGGCGTTCATAGCCCACTGTCACCGCAAATCTCAGGCTGTCATTTAACACCATCGGGCTGTACCTAGCGGGGATACAGCACTGCGCCATGCTTCATAATCCAAATGGAGGTTCCATTTCTTCAGTGCAGGCAGTCAAGGCAGCCCTTAGGGGGATCCAGAGGTGCGGGGATGCCCCTACCGCCCGTAGAAAGCCTGTCTCCGGCGAGATGTTTGGGAGACTGTCGTCCGCGCTGGATAGACATTCTTTTGGGCACTCTCCTAGTTTAATTATTAAGGCAGCCATGTATCTCGGGTTTTACGGGTTCCTCAGGCCAGGTGAGTTTACCAGCACCTCCCCTAAACGTCAGGGGTTGCAGGTGCGGCAGTTGTCCTGGGCCCATGACCATTTTTGTCCTCTGGCTCCCTTTCACGAAGGCCAATCAGCATGGGCCTCCCTCGGAGGTCAGGTTTTAAACCTCGAACGATTGGTGGCCGGTCATGGTCCTCCGTCAATTGTTAGCCCTGTTGCAAGATGCCCCCCTAGATGGCCCGCTGCTTCCTTGGCGTGGGGGGCCCCTGACGTCAATTCAGTTCGTGTCCTGCCTCAGGTCTCAGCCATAACCGACTGGCCATCACAGGACACTCGCTCCGAATAGGGGCCGCGTCCTCAACATCAAAAAACGAGGTCCCGGCGCACGTGATCAAATGCATGGGTCGTTGGCGCTCTTCCTGCTTCACAAGATACATACCGAACCCGAATGTAGAGATTTCCCAGGCGTTTTGTAGTCTTGCCCTCTGAGTGGAATTAAAAGCTTTTGGTCACTACTCTGCTCTCCTCGTCTATCTTTGCCCACTACTAGGCTTACCCTCGCTCCTGGCTTCCGGCACAACACAGCCAGCTAGGTCAGGGGAGGCGCTTCACCCACTTATCACAGTTAAGCCTCTCCCATAAGTGGAAGGCTGAAAAGTCAGCCTGAATTTGTGGGAGGGGCATCTTACCTTCTTAAGCTCCAGCCCCCAGCTCCTCAGGGCGCTTCTGTTCACACCCACCCACCCCCCCTGTTCTCAAACACTCCCCTTAGGGTATGCCCACTACTAGGCTTACCCTCGCTCCTGGCTTCCGGCACAACACAGCCAGCTAGGTCAGGGGAGGCGCTTCACCCACTTATCACAGTTAAGCCTCTCCCATAAATATTTTTAGTTTATTTTTTTCAACACAGTACACATCAGGTGATCATCCCTCCCTTCTTCTAGCTTGTGGGCCAATGAGAAGGCTTTGTCACAGCTTAGCAACATCCCTAGCAACCAATAGAAAAGTTGCTTGCCCCTTACTATACAAGTTGCATGTATTGCAAAAAAAATATGCGCATCATTAATTGGCGAAAATTTGCGCAAATATATTGGAGCACTCTATCTGCATATAAAGCTATTCTAATGTTCTACCGTGTCAATCAATTTCTCCAGTCTCAGGAAACTTATACCAGCTTGAAAAATGTAGTATAAGTGACCGACGCCGGTATTACGCAAATAATACATTGCCGATTTTCACAATCAAAAATATAAAATTAAATTCTCAAATATATGACGAATATTCTACAAATTATTCGCTAAATATTGTGAATTCAAATATTGCCCCTGCCGCTCATCACTAGTGAGTATGCATCAGGCCATTTGCGCAAGTGACTCAGAGGGACTCCCTGCCTCCATCTCTACTGCATACTTCCACGGTGTGTCTTGGCCCTCTGCCTCATCTTCCTTATTGCCCTGTAGCTCCTCTGGCTGCTCCTGCTCTTCCTGATCCTCCTATCATGTCACTTGTGTAGATAAACCACCCATTTCTCTACACATTGCTGTCCTCCTCCTTCTCTAGTTCAGCTCCCACAAGACTCATGTGGCCGTGAGATGTAGTCTCCACATATCCTGTCACCTGGCCTGCCAGATTTAGCAGCATCTGTTCCAGGGCATGAAGCAGTGGAATGACGTTGTTCATCCCGTAGTCCTGGCGACTGACAAATAAAGTGGCCTCCTCAAAGCGCCCGAACAAACGGCAGGTGTCACGCATGAGCTGCCACTGTCTAACATCAAAGTTAAACAGGGGAATACCTCTGTCCACCTGTATCATCAATTATACGTTTATGGCCTTTCTCTATTCATATAAATCGGTCTAACATATGGAGGGTGGAATTCCAACAGGTGGAAATGTCGCATATCAGCCTATGTTGGGGGAGGCTGTTCTAATGCTGCAGTTCGAGGAGGGTGTGCTTTGCGGTGTACGAGTGGCTGAAGTGCATCCTGGCCATTTTCAGGATGTCTTGCAGATGGGTAGAAGACTTCAGGAACCACTTTTCAAACAGTGGCAGGGGCAATATTCAAATTTGAGATATTTTGCGAATATTTTGGTGAATATTCAAGATATATTCGTGAATTTGTGATCTCCGTTTATTATTTTCTTGATTGCGAAAATTGACAATTGGAAAATTTGCAATAAAAATGTAGCAATAAAAATTTGAGAAATGAAAATTTGCGATGAACACTACTCCTAAAGTCAAAGATATTTCAGCTTTCTCATTGGACCACAAGCAAGAAGCAGTGATAGATAATGTGTACTGATGAGAAAAATCTAGAATATTTGCGATTACTAAAATATAGCACTATATTCAAAATATTTGCAAATTCTCGAAGTGCCAATATTTGCGATAAAAAATTTGTGATTAGAATATTTGCGATCAACACCAATTGCCACACTGCTGGCTCACTCGCAAGCTGCCACCCTCTTCTCCTGATGATGATGATGATGAAGCCCCTTCTTCACCCAGCTCCCACATATGATCAGCTACATCATCAACTACTGTCTGCACGTCACTGATGTCTGCCTAAACGGTCTCAGGGCCAGGAGCCTGACCGCTCACAACACCTGCTCCCACACGATTCTCATCATCACTACTTGCCCACCTATCAGAGGAAGCAGCGGATGTCTCCTCCAGACATCGACTGGGCAGTAGCCCAAATTATACTTCTCGTGCTGAGGGAACTGAAAAAGACAGAGGAAGGTTCAGGACAGGTGGGAGCACAGGGCCTGCTCCCGGGCTATTCCAACTAAGTGTCATGTCAGTGGAACCCACTGACTCTTGGCTGAGGGTGTCTAATGTTATTTGTGACAAAGTCGAAGAACGAGTCAACCATTCAAGCACCACTGGGTTGCTGGTCAATACACGATTGCTAGATGACACTGGGAGCTCAGGCATCTCGTTGCAACTTCTGCTGCCATCCCCTACTTCTGTTGCCTGAGACAGAAACAAAATAAAGGAATATAACAATCACAATTCACCGCCAAACGGCTAATGGGACGTACGTATATTTCGTTTTTCTACACCACGTAAAAGTTTGTAGCACCATGTTTCTTCACCGCTGAATGGCAATTAAGGCATATATACAGTATATATCTATATAATTAGATATAGATAAATTTTCAGTATATATATATATATATATATATATATAGTTGTGTTCAAAATAATAGCAGTGTGTTTAAAAAAGTGAATAAAGCTCAAAATCCTTGCGTTGGGAACACTACACATTCTATTCCACAACAAAACATGAAGAAAAATACAGTATATCAAATATGTGTTGTTCCTCCAAAAAAAAAAAATTGAAAAGTGATTATACTGTTAAAAAAAATAGCAGTGTTTGTATTCTTCTTTACAAACTCAAACATTCACTATATAAACTGAAAAATGTTTGAAGATTTTGCTTTCCTTTGAATCACTTAACTAATATTTAGTTGTATAACCACTGTTATTGAGAACTGCTGTACATCTTTGTTGCATGGAGTCAACCAACTTTTGGCAACAAAGGTATTCCAGGCCAGGATGATTGGACTACAGTCCACAGTTCTTCTCTATTTCTTGGTTTTGCCTCAGAAACTGCATTTTTGATGTCACCTTACAAGTTTTCTATTGGATTAAGATCTGGAGAATTGGGCTGGCCACTCCATAACGTCAATCTTGTTGGTCTGGAACCAAGATGTTGAAGGTTTACTGGTGTGCTTGGGGTCGTTGTCTTGTGTGAACACCCTTTTCAAGGGCATTTCCTCTTCAGCATAAGGCAGTATGACCTCTTCAAGTATTCTGATGTATTCAAACTGATCCATGATCCCTGGTATGTGATACATAGGCCCAACACCTTAGTATGAGAAACATCCCCATATTATGCTTGCGGCACCATGCTTCACTGTCTTCATAGTGTACTGTGGCTTTAATTCAGTGTTTGGGGGTCATCTGACAAACTGTCTCCGACCACTAGACCAAAAAAGAACAATCTTACTTTCATCAGTCCACAAAATGTGCTCTTTGGCAAATTGCAACCTCTTCAGCACGTCAGTTTTTTTCAACAGTGGGACTTTGCGGGGGCTTCTTGCAGATAGCTTGGCTTCTCGTAGGCATCTTCTAATTTTAACAGTACTCACAGGTAACTTTAGACCTTCTTTGATCTTCCTGGAGCTGACTGTTGGCTGAGTCCTTGCCATTTTGGCTATTCTTCTATCCATTCGAATAGTAGTTTTTAGCTTTCTTCCAGTTGCCATTTTAAAACATTTGCGATCATTTTAGCTGAGCAGTCTATTATTTTCTGCACTTCTTTATTTTTTTCCCCTCTCCAATCAAATTTTTAATCAAGGTATGCTGTTTGTCTGAACAATGTGTGGAACTACCCATTTTCCTCAGAATTTCAAAGAAATGCACTGTAACCAGTATGTACAACATTTGCTGCCTTCCTCCTTTAAAAAAGGGAAATCATTTCCACCTGTTTTTCAAAGAATGAATGACCTCACTCATTGAACTCCATACTGCTATTATTTTGAACATGCCCTTTTCAATAAGTAATTGAATTACAGAGAATCAGCAACATGCATGTCATGACTGTTGGGTCTGTTGGGTTTCTATTACTCTACAACACCTGCTATTATTTTGAACACAACTGTATATACTGTGTATATATAGATATATATATATATATATATATATATATATATGTATACAGCAAAGACCAAAAGTTTGGACACACCTTCTCATTCAAAGAGTTTTCTTTATTTTCATGACTATGAAAATTGTAGATTTACACTGAAGGCATCAAAACTATGAATTAACTCACGTGGAATTATATGCATAACAAAAAAGTGTGAAACAACTGAAAATATGTCATATTCTAGGTTCTTCAAAGTAGCCACCTTTTGCTTTGATTACTGCTTTGCACACTCTTGGCATTCTCTTGATGAGCTTCAAGAGGTAGTCACCTGAAATGGTCTTCCAACAGTCTTGAAGGAGTTCCCAGAGATGCTTAGCACTTGTTGGCCCTTTTGCCTTCACTCTGCAGTCCAGCTGACCCCAAACCATCTCGATTGGGTTCAGGTCCGGTGACTGTGGAGGCCAGGTCATCTGGCGCAGCACCCCATCACTCTCCTTCATCCTGAAATAGCCCTTACACAGCCTGGAGGTTTGGGGTCATTTTCCTGTTGAAAAATAAATGATGGTCCAACTAAACGCAAACCGGATGGAATAGCATGCCGCTACAAGATGCTGTGGTAGCAATGCTGGTTCAGTATGCCTTCAATTTTGAATAAATCCCCAACAGTGTCCCCAGAAAAACACCCCCACACCATCACATCTCCTCCTCCATGCTTCACGGTGGAAACCAGGCAGGTAGAGTCCATCCGTTCACCTTTTCTGTGTCGCACAAAGACACGGTGGTTGGAACCAAAGATCTCAAATTTGGACTCATCAGACCTAAGCACAGATTTCCACTGGTCTAATGCCCATTCCTTGTGTTCTTTAGCCCAAACAAGTCTCTTCTGCTTGTTGCCTGTCCTTAGCAGTGGTTTCCTAGCAGATATTCTACCATGAAGGCCTGATTCACACAGTCTCCTCTTAGCAGTTGTTCTAGAGATGTGTCTGCTGCTAGAACTCTGTGTGGCATTGACCTGGTCTCTAATCTGAGCTGCTGTTAACCTGCGATTTCTGAGGCTGGTGACTCGGATGAACTTATCCTCCGCAGCAGAGGTGACTCTTGGTCTTCCTTTCCTGGGGCGGTCCGCATGTGAGCCAGTTTCTTTGTAGCGCTTGATGGTTTTTGTGACTGCACTTGGGGACACTTTCAAAGTTTTCCCAATTTTTCGGACTGACTGACCTTCATTTCTTAAAGTAATGATGGCCACTCGTTTTTCTTTACTTAGCTGTTTTTTTCTTGCCATAATACAAATTCTAACAGTCTATTCAGTAGGACTATCAGCTGTGTATCCACCTGACTTCTCCACAACGCAACTGATGGTCCGACCCCATTTATAAGGCAAGAAATTCCACTTATTAAACCTGAAAGGGCACACCTGTGAAGTGAAAACCATTTAAGGTGACTACCTCTTGAAGCTCATCAAGAGAATGCCAAGAGTGTGCAAAGCAGTAATAAAAGCAAAAGGTGGCTACTTTGAAGAACCTAGAATATGACATATTTTCAGTTGTTTCACACTTTTTTGTTATGTATATAATTCCACATGTGTTAATTCATAGTTTTGATGCCTTCAGTGTGAATCTACAATTTTCATAGTCATGAAAATAAAGAAAACTGTTTGAATGAGAAGGTGTGTCCAAACTTTTGGTCTGTACTGTGTATATATTGTGGGGTTTCGCTCTGGTAGATAGGGTAAGCTGGTGCAGTACAGAGGCAAAATACAAGTTCTTAACTCAAAACGTCAGTGTTTATTCACACTTGAGGCAATTGCACAAAACAGCTTGTAACTTTGCACTCTTGGAGTTAGTTCACATACAATGGAAAGTTCATATAACACAAGTCACCATGCTGACAGTTCTGCCTCCAGTAGTCCACAGCTGGCTTTAGGGGGCCTGTTTCCCCAGCATGTGTCTCTCAGCCCTCCAGCACGGCACAAAGCCTCAGATCCCAAAAACAGAGACATCTCTGCTGAGCCCAGCAGCCTATTTAAGGACTGCCAGGTGCTGCCAAAACCCGGACCGGCACTTAAACTCCGGTCCGGTGTTTGACCTCAGCCCAGCAGCACATGCGGGGAGAAAAATACCTGTATATATATATATATTTATTTTTTATTAATTTTTCTTCTCTTTAATAACAATCTGTAATTGTTAAATACAAGCTTGAAATACTGCAATAATTTTCAGGGTTTTAAAATACACCCATTTTGGGCAAAATACTAAATTTGCAGCCTTTGCTGCATCGGTCAGTGTAAAATACACGCGTTAGATACTGCTGTTATATTCTGTTATTTAAAAAAAACACCCATTTTGGGAAAAATACTAAATTTGCAGCCTTTGCTGCATCTGTCATTGTGAAATACACGCGTTAGATACGGCTGTTAAATTCTGTTATTAAAAAAACACCCATTTTGGGCAAGATCCTAAATTTGCGGAGAATGAGAAGAGCGTCGAATAAGGGACATTGCCCTGGTCGTGGTGCTGCTGGTGAAGCTCCTGTTGCAGGGAGAGGACGTGGTCTATCTGTGCCAGCTACACGCACAAGTGTTTTTGAGGGACACACCGCGCAGGGTTTAGAGCAACAGACCGATGAATGGTTGGTGCCAGTGAGCCTCAAGCCTGGCCTGGTGGTGTGCGATAATGGGCAAAATCTCGTAGCAGCTCTGGGACTAGCCAGTTTGACGCACATCCCTTGCCTGGCGCATGTGCTGAATTTGGTGGTGCAGAGGTTCCTTAAAAATTACCCCGATATGTCAGAGCTGCTGCAGAATGTGCGGGCCGTCTGTACCCGTTTTCAGTGTTCTCACCCTGTTGCTGCTCACCTGTCAGCGCTGTAGCGTAACTTCGGCCTTCCCGCTCACCACCTCATATGCGACATGCCCACAGGGTGGAACTCAGTGCCGATAACGCCGAATGTGGCACAGGAGGAGAAGGAGGAAAAGGGATCATTTCATAGGGTTTCCGGCCAGTCATTCACAAGTGGCTCCGAGGGTGGGTTCCTGCAACCACAAACGTTATTTCCCTATCCACATTTGTTTGAAGAGCACTTGCCTTGCTCCTTAACCAAATTTTGCTGCCATTTGCAGCCCTCTAACTCTTTCCATGACTTTTTTAGAGCCATTTTAGTGCTCAAAAGTTCAGGTCCCCATTGACTTCAATGGGTTCGGGTTCGCGGTCAAGTTCGGGTCCCAAACTCGAACTTTTTTGTGAAGTTTGTCCGAACCCGTCGAACCCGAACAACCAGGTGTCCGCTTAACTCTAGAAATAACCTAAAAGCAGCAGTATAATGGCAATTTGGATCCCCAGTTAGTGCAGAAAGGTGTAATAGAATTGCTCCTATTACCCAGGCTGTACACTCTCCTATTGCACCCTGTTCTCCTTTTATGGAGTAGATAATGCCTCCCTATCCTTTCCCTACAGCTTGAATAATCTTTCCCTGAACTTGTAAATAATCTTTTTAGCACAATTAAGTCTTTCCTACCACTGTCCCTAGCGCCTGCTGACGTCTATTTCTGCACTAAGTACATTGAAAAATGGCAGAATCCAAAATGGCTGAGGCTATTTATAGGGCTGTGACATCACAGGGCTGGCTGGCTGCTGATTGGCTGCATGCATGGCATTGTGGGTGATCCCTCGTTTCCAGAGTTCTTTGCTCCATGTGCAAACACGTGCAGCAGCTATTTTCGGAAAAAATGCAATTCGTTACCACGAAGCGTGAGGAAATTCGGATTCGGTGCGAATTCAATTTTACCTGAAATCCGGATCGAGTTCCACTTTGTGAACTTCGATTTGCTCATCTCTATAGATAATCAATAAGGTTCTGACCTGGTTCCATTTTTTTTTTACAGTATATTTTCTTTTATGTTGTAAATTTCAGTTGCAACCTGATGTATATTTGTATATTCTTAAAGGGGCTTTCCAGCTCAACGAAATGATTACCTATCCTCGCGAAAAGCCGTTGTTCTGTCCTCAGATGCAAATCTAGTTATTTCTGTGTGTTTATTAGTTTAGACATTGCTATTACCTGTGTCTGTTTTCCATCTGCATTATATTGTATGGTAACAGCACCATCTACTGATGAGTTTAGCGTATTTCATCTAGCCTCTGTTCCTATGCATTGTGGGAGTCCCAGGGCATTGTGGGTAGCTCCTGGTTCTTTGTGGTCTTGTTCTTGTTTAGAAGCAGAAACCATCTTATGTCTGAGGAGCCACATACTCACTGGTTTTCTGGCCCATGATCTATTATTCAGCCTGTTTTTTAAGCATAGTCGGTAAGGGTACTATCTATGTGTCATTATACTGCAGTTTATATGTTTGTTGCATTTAATAGCTCATTGTCATTGCATTATTACCTGATGTACTGTATGTATAGCAGATTATTCTGTATCCTATACAATGTACTATTGAAGTATATGTTCTGAAATACTACTGTTTTTATTCTGTAGTTTCACCTTTCCTGTCATAATCTATTAGCAATAAAAAGAAGGTTACAGCTGAACAGCCTTTTTCTTATGAAGACAGGGGGTTTAGCTACATGTCAGATTGCACACCGTGCTAACGTGTATGAGGACAGTATAGCCGTCATTAGCTGAAGAGTGGGGGTCTGACGACCCACACCCAAGTCGATCAGCTGTTTAGGTATAGCTCCATCCCTCAACTACAAGTTTACCAAAAAGCTGATTGGCATGGGTATGGTGTATCGGACCCTTGCTGATCAGCTAGTGATGGCCTATCCTAGAATAAGAAAATTCAGGGGTTGGCAGCACTACTCATCCCACTCATTTGGGTACTGACCAGGAAATGGCTTACAAGCCAAATGGCGCGCGCAGATAGGGATCCTGGCTGGGGGTCCCAACTCATCCAGACAATTCAATAATCCGCAGCACTCGCCGGTAAATGATGAAAATAGTGGTGATTTATTCACTCAAGCAGCCAGTATACAGCGACGTTTCAACCTCAGTTGGTCTTTATCAAGCAGTGAGTGACCATATCCCAGTGTGCCTTAAATAGTATGTATGGGTGGATACAATAATGGGTGTATATAATTCCGCCCCCCCAGTGGGAGTATACTTCCATTTACAAAAAACATGATTCAATTAACTGAACATTCAACAAATACTTAATTGTCATCAACGGAAAAAATTTTCAAGGCTGGACATAACATCTCACAGCTGAGGTTCCAAATTATTGATGGGATTAGACAGCCCCGACGAGGAGGGGATCGAGAGACCTTGTTGAAACGTGTAGAGCTGAAATGGATTCATAGACTAGACACCCTGGAGCCCAGGGGTCTTAATAGGGACTTTAATTTGATTTTTTTTGCCTGATTTTGTGATCCTCATTTCATACCCCTTTATTCCGTGTATAGGAGCTTTTTTAATACTGTATCTTAAGTTTTGTGCCCAACATGTATGTTGTGTTAGGTTTTAATAGACCACGGTGATATGAACACATTTACACATTAATTTTTTTTCTCCTTTTCCAGCCTGTGGATGGTGGGTCTCTATGTATTCCTCTGCTCTTATCCTGGTCTATCCCCGACTGTTGAACTCGTGGTACCTCTTTACAGCTACTAGTCGAAGGTAAAGGGGAATCTGGATACCAATTTGGAAGACTGTGGGATGTTATGCCCAGCTTTGAGGGAATTGGGGATGGGTCTGGCTACTCCTGTCTGGAGAGGTGTGTTTGGACTGCCTGCATGTGTGGACACAATCCTGTTCCTATGGCTGGTTGTTATGAGCAGCTGTGGGGCATTTTTTGTGTCCACAATCCCCCTAAATAACGTGACATACGCCACTCCATATATTTTGAATATGGAGGTGTGATCTGTTTCTTGGGGCTGAATGCATGGGAACATGGGAACCCCGACTGGGTGTTCAGCCGGCTGTCGCTGGTTGTACCCCTGGGGGACCATGTTGTCTCCTGGGTGGTCTCTAGCTGATGCATGAGTGGGTGCACTCTTGACCCTGCGGGTGGCTGTTATGGACCACGAGGGTCATGTTTGTGTATCCACATCCTCAAAATAATTGGACACACGTCCAGTCCCGTGGTAGGGATGGGAGCGGTGGACAGTTTCCTGGGGGTGGAATGGATGTGAACACAGTTGCCTCAGGGGTGTGTGCAAGTAGCGGTTGCCGATTGTCACCCTGGAGGTAATGTGCTCGATATGATGTATTTACGGCTGGAGATGGATGGATGGTCCATTAAAAACCTCCTGGCAGGTTGACTGATTCCCCCTACTAATAAATGGCTGCAGGTCCGACTGGCCCGGTGTGCCAGATGATATGGAGTGCTCCGTTTTCATTATGGAGCGTCCCTGTCTCCCTGACGACCGGAGCTAGCTGTCCTGCATTGAGTCTGTGTTGAGGGGAGGAGTAATCTCTCCTCCACACAGCAACAGCTGAGGTCACGATAAACCCATTTTTCCTATTGGCTGCAGTCACCTAGCAGAGGAATATTCTTATTTGTTCTGGGAATCGGCAACTAGTGATGTCATCTACAGCCTTTTTTCTTATTGGCCGATGCTGGGGAACGCCTCCGTTGCCTAGGTGCTGTGGCAGATCCTTGAGCATGCGCATTGTGAAGGAGGGGAAGCCAGTGTCTGACATGTTACCGGGACTAGCGTGGAGTGCAGGGATAGCGTGGAGATCCTCATACATAGGTGATATATAGGGGAATATGTCGACTTCATCACTTTTTATGCTGTTTAACCACTTCAACCCCGCTAGCTGAAACCCCCTTAATGACCAGGCCACTTTTTACACTTCTGCACTACGCTACTTTCACAGTTTATTGCTCGTTCATGCAACTCACCACCCAAATGAATTTTACCTCTTTTTCTTCTCATTAATAGAGCTTTCATTTGGTGGTATTTCATTGCTGCTGACATTTTTACTTTTTCTGTTATTAATCTAAATTTAACGATTTTTCTGCAAAAAAATTACATTTTTCACTTTCAGTTGTAAAATTTTGCAAAAAAAACGACATCCATATATAAATTTTTCGCTAAATTTATTGTTCTACATGTCTTTGATTAAAAAAAAATGTTTGGGTAAAAAAAAATGGTTTGGCTAAAAGTTATAGCATTTACAAACTATGGTACAAAAATGTGAATTTCCGTATTTTGAAGCAGCTCTGACTTTCTGAGCACCTGTCATGTTTCCTGAGGTTCTACAATGCCCAGACAGTACAAACACCCCACAAATGACCCCATTTCGGAAAGTAGACACCCTAAGGTATTTACTGATGGGCATAGTGAGTTCATAGAACTTTTTATTTTTTGTCACAAGTTAGCGGAAAATGATGATTTTTTTCTTACAAAGTCTCATATTCCACTATCTTCTGCCAAAAAATAAAAACTTCCATGAACTCACTATGCCCATCACAAAATACCTTGGGGTGTCTTCTTTCCAAAATGGGGTCACTTGTGGGGTAGTTCTACTGCCCTGGCATTTTAGGGGCCCATATGTGTGAGAAGAAGTTTGCAATCAAAATCTGTAAAAAATGACCGGTGAAATCCGAAAGGTGCACTTTGTGCACTTTGGAATGTGTGCCCCTTTGCCAACCTAGGCTGCAAAAGTGTCACACATGTGGTATCGCCGTACTCAGGAGAAGTTGGGGAATGTGTTTTTGGGTGTCATTTTACATATACCCATGCTGGGTGAGATAAATATCTTGGTCAAATGCCAACTTTGTATAAAAAAAATGGGAAAGTTGTCTTTTGACAAGATATTTCTCTCACCCAGCATGGGTATATGTAAAATGACACCCCAAAACACATTCCCCAACTTCTCCTGAGTACGGCGATACCACATGTGTGACACTTTTTTGCAGCCAAGGTGGGCAAAGGGGCACACATTCCAGGGAGCACCTTTCGGATTTCACAGGCCATTTTTTACACATTTTGATTGCAAACTACTTATCACACATATGGGCCCCTAAAATGCCAGGGCAGTATAACTACGCCACAAGTGACCCCATTTTGGAAAGAAGACACCCCAAGGTATTCCGTGAGGGGCATGGCGAGTTCCTAGAATTTTTTATTCTTTGTCACAAGTTAGCAGAAAATGATGATTTTTTTTCCTTACAAAGTCTTATATTCCACTAACTTGCGACAAAAAAAAAAAATTCTAGGTACTCGCCATGCCCCTCACGGAATACCTTGGGGTGTCTTCTTTCCAAAATGGGGTCACTTGTGGCGTAGTTATACTGCCCTGGCATTTTAGGGGCCCATATGTGTGAGAAGTAGTTTGCAATCAAAATCTGTAAAAAATGACCGGTGAAATCCGAAAGGTGCACTTTGGAATGTGTGCCCCTTTGCCCACCTAGGCTGCAAAAAAGTGTCACACATGTGGTATCTCCGTACTCAGGAGAAGTTGGGGAATGTGTTTTGGGGTGTCATTTTACATATACCCATGCTGGGTGAGAGAAATATCTTGGCAAAAGACAACTTTTCCCATTTTTTATACAAAGTTGGCATTTGACCAAGATATTTATCTCACCCAGCATGGGTATATGTAAAATGACACCCCAAAACACATTCCCCAACTTCTCCTGAGTACGGCGATACCACATGTGTGACACTTTTTTGCAGCCTAGATGCGCAAAGCGGCCCAAATTCCTTTTAGGAGGGCATTTTTAGACATTTGGATCCCAGACTTCTTCTCACGCTTTAGGGCCCCTAAAAAGCCAGGGCAGTATAAATAAACCACATGTGACCCCACTTTGGAAAGAAGACACCCCAAGGTATTCAATGAGGCGCCTGGCGAGTTCATAGAATTTTTTTGGGGGGGCATAAGTTGGCGGAAATAGATTTTTGTTTAGTTTTTTCTCACAAAGTCTCACTTTCCGCTAACTTGGGACAAAAATTTCAATCTTTCATGGACTCAATATGCCCCTCAGCGAATACCTTGGGGTGTCTTCTTTCCAAAATGGGGTCATTTGTGGGGTGTTTGTACTGCCCTGGCATTTGAGGGTCTCCGCAATCATTACATGTATGGCCAGCATTAGGAGTTTCTGCTATTCTCCTTATATTAAGCATACAGGTAATGAGATTTTTTTTTCCGTTCAGCCTCTGGGCTGAAAGAAAAAAATGAACAGCACAGATTTCTTCATTCGCATCGATCAATGTGGATGAACAAATCTCTGCCAAACAAAAAAAGGAGGGGAAAGGCGTCTGCCAGGACATAGGAGCTCCGCCCAACATCCATACCCACTTAGCTCGTATGCCCTGGCAAACCAGATTTCTCCATTCACATCAATCGATGTGGATGAATAAATCATTGCCGGGATTTTTTTTTATATACAAAGTGTTTGCTAAAGCATAGGAACACCGCCACCTCCTCAGCTCATATGCCTCGGCAAACGTATACAGCGCCGCATACACCGACTTGTGTGTAATCTGACAGCAGCGCAATGCTTCTGTCAGAATGCACATCAGTGCTGCAGCTAGTCGGTTGGTCCACCTGGAAGCTAAAAAAAAAAAAACAGGCCGCAACGCAATAATTTTTTTAACTTTTGAACAGAACATATAAACTTTAACTTTTTGAACTGAACATTAACCTTTTTGCTTACTGGTGATTTTTTTTTTTTTTTTTTTTTACCTTTATAGGACAAACCTCTCCTTCCCCATGGGACAATGTGCAAAGATGTGGCGAAGTACATTATGCACTTTATCCCAGGTGAAAGGAGAGGTTTGCAGCAGCTGTATGTGAATGGGCCCTAATAGCCCTGTGTGCCTGTCCTGGTGAGATGTGATCCCTATGCAGGTTGCTCGCTCAATTTGGATTGTCGTGTCTGCGTGAATGGAGGAGAGCATGTAAACGTCACGCTTGTCTCTCCATTTCACCGCGAGCAGTTCTTGGTTACACAAGGCAGCCCCCTCCCTCCTTGCAAGACGGGTGGTAACGAGCCGTTGGGGGAAGCCCGCGCGACTAGTTCACGCGGTGCCACAGCAGCCAATCTGTTCTAGAAACAAATGCCTGAAGAGGGCCACACTTGTGTAGAAATTGTCCACATAAAGATGGTACCCCTTGCCGAATAAGGGTGACACCAAGTCCCAGACTGTCTTCCCACTGCTCCCCAGGTAGTCAGGGCAACCGACCGGCTCCTGGGTCTGATCTTTTCCCTCATAGATCCGAAATTTGTGGGTATAGCCTGTGGCCCTTTCACAGAGCTTATACAATTTGACCCCATACCGGGCGCGCTTGCTTGGGATGTATTGTTTGACGCCAAGGCGCCCGGGGACTCGTCTATGCAGATGTTTTGCTCAGGGGTATACAAATCTGCAAATTTCTGGTTGATATGGTCTATGAGGGGCCAAATTTTGTGGAGCCGGTCAAAAGCTGGGTGGCCTCTGGGACGGGAGGTGGTGTTGTCGCTAAAGTGCAGGAAACGCAGGATGGTCTCAAATCGTTTCCTGGACATAGCAGCAGAGAACATGGGCATGTGATGAATTGGGTTCGTGGACCAATATGACCGCAATTCATGCTTTTTGGTTAGACCCATGTTGAGGAGAAGGCCCAGAAAAATTTTAATTTTGGAAACTTGGACTGGTTTCCACCGGAAAGGCTGGGCATAAAAGCTTCCCGGGTTGGCGGTTATAAATTGTGTGGCATACCGATTTGTTTCTGCCACAACTAAGTCTAAGAGCTCCACAGTCAAGAACAGCTCAAAAAATCCCAGGGCCGAACCGATCTGAGCTGTCTCAACCTGAACTCCAGACTGGGCGGTGAAAGGGGAAACTACAGGTGCGGCTGAAGTTGGGGACTGCCAATCAGGGTTTGCCAGAACCTCAGGGATTCTAGGGGCTCTACGGGCCCGTCTTTGCGGTGGCTGCGACGGGGTAACTACTACACGTGCCACCGTACCAGCTTCAACTGCCCTTCTGGTGCTCGCCACTTCACCATGTTGTACGGCAGTGCTGGTACTAGGTCCAGGATGGGCTGCGCTGCTGGTGTATGCCTCACCACGTAATCCGTCAGCGCCAGCCCCACTCTGCTGCCCTTGAAGCGGATCCTGCGCAACCTGTGGTCTAGCGACACGGGGCCGGGTACGCCTGGTGCTATCAGGGACGTCAGCCTCCTCGTCCGAACTTTGGGTCAGAGTGCCACTGCTTTTTACAGGTTCATATTCTGACCCGCTAGATTCATCAGATGAGGGTTCCCATTCCTCATCCGACTGGGTCAGAAGCCTGTAGGCCTCTTCAGAAGAATACCCCCTGTTTGACATTTGGGCAACTAAATTTAGGGGTATTCCCTGAGACTACCCAAGAAAAAAAAGCAAGCCTGTCTTACAAATGGGAGGCTAGCGAAGTACCGGAGGCTGCTGCGGTTGATATTTTTTATCGCCGCAGCGCGTATAAAGTTAATGTGCAGTGATCAAAAAAAAAAAAAAAAATTTGTCACTGCGGTGGGGTGGGCACAGGCCTGATCGGGGAAACACTGCGTTTTGGGTGGAGGGCGAACTAAGGTGACACTAATACTATTATAGATCTGACTGTGATCAGTTTTGATCACTTACAGATACTGTAAAAGTACAAATGCTGATTAACGATACGCTAATCAGCGAATCAGTGACTGCGGTGCGGTGGGCTGGGCGCTAAACAATCGCTAAACTACCTAACCAAGGGGCCTAAACTATCCTAAACCTAACAGTCAATACCAGTGAAAAAGAAAAAAGTGACAGTTTACACTGATCACTTTTTTCCCTTTCACTAGGTGATTGACAGGGGGCGATCAAGGGGTTAATTGGGGTGATGGGGGTGATGGAGGGTGATCTGGGGCTAAGTGAAGTGTTGGTGGGTACTCACAGTGATGCCTGCTCCTCTGCTGAGACCAACCGCCTTAAAGGACCAGCAGAGGAGCAGGGAAGCCATTTAACACATCATATTTACTAATATGATGTGTTAGCTGGCTTCTGATTCGATTTTTTTAAAATCAGCAACCAGCCAGCGACGATCATTGGCTGGCAGGTTGCTGACGAAATACTCCTTTAACTTTTGCCAGCCCGCGATGCGCATGCGCGGGCCTGCTCTGACCGAAATCTCGCGTCCAGGAGCAATGAATCAACCACCTTCCGATGGCATCTGTGCGTTGGGTGGTCCGGAGGTGGTTAATTACTTTGATGACAATTAAGTATTTGTTGAATGTTCAGTTAATTGAATCATGTTTTGTGTAAATGGAAGTATACTCCCACTGGGGGGCCGAATTATATACACCCATTATTGTATCCACCCATACACACTATTTAAGGCACACTGGGATATGGTCACTCACTGCTTGATAAAGGCCATCTGAGGTCGAAACGTCGCTGTATACTGGCTGCTTGAGTGAATAAATCACCACTATTTTCATAATTTACCGGCGAGTGCTGCAGATTATTGAATTGTCTATCCTAGAATAAGCCATCACTTAGTAAAGGCTCAAGAATCATTTATAATACTGTCACAACCAGACAGCTGAGAAGCTCTGACAGAGGCCTTTCAGAACCTCCTCCTTGAGTTTTCTTTGTTGTGGTATTCAGTTCCTCATCTCGTTAGCCTCTCTCAGCTGTCATGTAGTTGGACTGATTGCTTCCCTTTAAATTCCTCCCCATAATGCTTTACTGGGCGGCTTATACTTCTTCCTGGAGTGTGTGTGCATGCTGACCCTTTTTCCCAGTCTGCTACAAAGTTAAGTGCTGTACATTTTATCTGTTATTTTCTGTTTGCTGGATCCCAGGTGACCCTGACTCCCTCCGTGTCTGGTGTAGGGAGCCGGTGGTCGTGTCCCCTCACTATTGTAGGGTGTTCAGGGGTTATATAGTCGAGGTACGTGGATATGCAACCATCCACCTTTGGGATATTTGTATAGGCTGAGCAGCCAGGGAAAGTGCTAGGTCTTGTGCAGGGGTCTCGCTTTTGGTTCCTTAGCTTTGGATCCAGTGAGTCATATATGCATGTTGTTTTGTCTTGTTTCCTGTACACCATTCGTGACATTATAAGCCGCCAAAACCGTCTCAAGCATGGATCCGGTTTCACTTTTGGCTGAACGCCTTCAGGGTCTTTCATTGGAGGTAGCTGATCTCCGCAGGACTTTTTCTCAGCTTCAAGTGACCGGTTCAGCTGGCGTTCATGGAGTTTGTTCTGAGCCTAAGATCTCGCTCCCGGATACGTTTTCCGGGGGTAGTGAAAATTTTGTGCGTTTTAGAGAGGCTTGCAAACTCCATTTTCGCCTTCTTCCCCATTCCTCTGGTGATGAGGAACGGAGGGTGGGGATCATTATATCGCTACTCAGGGGTAACGCTCAGTCCTGGGCCTTTTCGCTGCCGGAGGGGGCACGGCCCCTCCATTCAGTGGATGAATTCTTTTTAGCCCTGGGTCAGATATATGATGATCCGGATCGTATTGCTCTGGCTGAGTCTAGACTACGTTTATTATGCCAGGGTAAACAATCCGCAGAGATATACTGCTCAGAATTTCGGAGATGGGCAGCTGATACTGGTTGGAATGATGCTGCACTCCGAAGTCAATTTTGCCATGGTCTTTCAGAGGGATTGAAAGATGCATTTGCCTTTCATGAAAGGCCTATTTCCTTGGACTCTGCTATGTCTCAGGCCGTTCGTATTGACAGGCGTCTTAGAGAGAGAGGAGAGATCTCTCCTTCCTGTCATACTCAGTCCCAGGACAGTGCAGCGGTCCCATTCTGTGTGCAGGGGTCTCAGTCGCTGTCAGCCCCTTCTGAGCAGGAGCCCATGCAGCTGGGGTTGATTGCTTCTGACAATAGAAGATTCAGCCCGCATGGGAGGCTTTGTTTTTGTTGTGGAGGTATAAATCATTTGGCAAATGTTTGTCCCTCTAGGAGATTCAGGCAGTTCTCTGGGAGTAATAAAGAAACAAAGAGGAAAAAATCTTTTAAAAATGTTCCGTCTGTTACTATTGGCAAGGTTGAGGCGGAAATTGAATGTTTTCGGTTTGCTTGTAGTTCCCGTTTTGTCCTGCCTGCTAGGGTGGCGCTAGAGAGCAAGAGCATTTTTTGTGAGATTTTTGTGGATAGTGGAGCAGCGGTCAATCTCAATTTGCAATAACTCATGGTTTCCAGGTGTGCACTTTGGGAAAGGATATTCCTGTTTTTGCTATTGATTCCGCTCCACTTTCTCAGAAATCATTAAAGGGCATAGTTCACAATATCCGTTTAATTGTGAGTGATGCTCATGTTGAGGATGTGTCATGTTTCGTCCTCAGCGGTTTGCCTACTCCTCTAGTGTTGGGGCTACCCTGGCTCACTAAACATAATCCCACCATTGATTGGCAAGCGAGGCAAATAAATGGTTGGAGTGACTTTTGCTGAGAGAATTGCCTCACGACATCTGTTTCTGAGGTTGCTACTAAGACTGTACCATCTTTTCTCTCTGAATTTTCGGATGTCTTCTCTGAGAGTGGAGTTCAGGATTTGCCCCCCCCCCCCACAGGGAGTACGATTGCCCTATTAATCTCATCCCAGGTGCCAAGCTGCCTAAATCTTGTTTATACAATCTTTCCCAACCTGAAAGGATCGCTATGCGTGCTTATATCTCTGAGAGTCTGAGAAAAGGACACATACGACCCTCGAAGTCACCTGTTGCCGCTGGTTTTTTCTTTGTTAAGAAAAAAGATGGTTCTTTAAGACCTTGTCTGGATTTCAGGGAGCTGAACAGTATCACTATTCGTGACCCTTATCTGCTTCCTCTAATCCCGGACCTGTTTAACCAGGTTGTTGGGGCTAAAGTCTTTTCCTAATTAGATCTAAGAGGGGCATACAACCTGGTCAGGGTCAGAGAAGGAGACGAATGGAAGACGGCCTTCACTACCCCTGAGGGCCATTTTGAAAATTTGGTTATGCCTTTTGGTTTGATGAACGCTCCAGCCGTTTTTCAGTATTTCGTGAACAGCATTTTTTAGCATTTGATGGGAAAATTTGTATTAGTATATTTGGATGACATTTAGATTTTTTCCCCTGATTTCAAAACTCATAAGGAACATTTACGTCAGGTCTTGCTCATTCTGCGGGAGAATAAATTATATGCGAAACTGGAAAAATGTGTGTTTGCGGTTCCAGAAATTCAATTTCTGGGGTTTCTTCTCTCCGCTTCTGGTTTTCGCATGGACCCCGAGAAGGTCCGCGCTGTGCTTGAGTGGGAGCTTCCTGAGAATCAGAAGGCGCTGATGCGTTTTTTGGGCTTTGCCAATTATTACAGGAAGTTTATTTTGAATTATTCCTCTATTGTTAAACCACTCACTGATATGACCAGAAAGGGGGTAGATTTTTCTTTTTGGTCGCTAGAGGCGAGTAAGGCTTTTTCTAATATCAAGGAGAGTTTTGCTTCCGCTCCCATCTTGGTGCAACCTGATATTTCTTTACCCTTCATAGTTGAGGTTGATGCTTCTGAGGTGGGTGTGGGTGCGGTCTTGTCTCAGGGTTCCTCTCCTGCCAAATGGCGACCGTGTGCCTTTTTCTCGAAAAAACTCTCCTCCGCAGAGAGAAATTACGATGTGGGAGATAGGGAATTGTTGGCCATCAAGTTGGATTTTGAGGAATGGCGCCATTGGCTGGAGGGAGCCAGACACCCTATTACCGTGTTTACTGACCATAAAAATCTGGCCTACTTGGAGTCAGCCAAGCGTCTGAACCCGAGACAGGCCAGATGGTCTTTGTTCTTTTCAAGATTTAATTTTGTTGTCACGTTCTGCCCTGGAGTTAAGAATGTGAAGGCAGATGCCCTGTCACGTTGTTTTCCAGGAGGCGGGAATTTTGAAGACCCGGGTCCCATTTTGGCTGAAGGTGTGGTGGTCTCTGCTCTTTTTTCTGAATTGGAGGCAGAGGTGCAGGCAGCCCAGTCAGAGGCTCCTGATCTTTGTCCTCCTGGGAGGTTGTTTGTGCCTCTCGCTTTAAGACACAAGATTTTTAAGGAACACCACGATACGGTCCTTGCTGGGCACCCGGGGGCAAGAGCCACACTGGATCTCATCACTCGGAGATTCTGGTGGCCTGCGCTTCGTAAGTCGGTTGAGGGTTTTGTGGCAGCCTGCGAGACTTGCGCTCATGCCAAAGTCCCTCATTCACGGCCATCAGGTCCTCTCCTTCCCTTACCCATTCCTTCCCGTCCTTGGACACATCTGTCCATGGACTTCATAACGGACCTGCCTCGTTCCTCGGGGAAGACTGTGATTCTGGTGGTGGTGGACCGTTTTAGCAAAATGGTGCATTTCATCCCTTTTCCTGGTTTGCCCAATGCTAAGACGCTGGCGCAGGCATTTATTGATCACATTGTCAAATTGCACGGTATTCCTTCAGACATAGTCTCTGATAGGGGCACGCAGTTTGTTTCCAGATTCTGGAAGGCTTTCTGTTCTCGCTTGGGGGTTCGGTTGTCATTCTTTTCTGCTTTCCACCCGCAGTCGAATGGCCAGACAGAGCGCGTCAATCAGAATCTGGAGACATATCTGCGCTGTTTTGTGGCGGAGAATCAAGAGGACTGGTGTTCTTTTTTGTCCCTTGCTGAGTTTGCTTTAAATAACCGTCGTCAGGAGTCCTCTGATAAGTCACCATTTTTTGGTGCATATGGGTTTCATCCGCAGTTTGGGACTTTCTCGGGAGAGGGGTCTTCTGGTTTACCTGATGAGGACAGATTCTCCTCGTCTTTGTCATCTATTTGGCAAAAGATTCAGGATAATCTAAAGAGCATGAGTGAGAGATATAAGCGTGTGGCAGATAAGAGACGTGTGCTTGGTCCGGACCTGAATGTTGGTGATCTGGTGTGGTTGTCTACCAAGAATATCAAATTGAAGGTTCCCTCCTGGAAGTTGGGTCCTAGGTTTATTGGGCCTTGCAAAATACTGTCTGTCATCAATCCTGTTGCCTACCGTCTTGATCTTCCTCAGACTTGGAAGATCCATAATGTTTTTCATAAGTCCTTATTGAAACCTTATGTTCAACCCATTGTACCCTCGCCTTTGCCTCCTCCTCCGATTATGGTTGATGGGAATCTTGAATTTCAGGTCTCTAGGATTGTGGATTCTCGTCTTGTCCGCGGTTCTCTTCAGTACCTTGTTCATTGGGAGGGTTATGGTCCTGAGGAGAGGATGTGGGTCCCAGTGACGGACATTAAGGCCTCTCGTCTCATCAGGGCTTTCCATAGGTCCCATCCTGAGAAGGTGGGTTCTCAGTGTCCGGAGTCCACTCGTAGATGGAGGGGTACTGTCACAACCAGACAGCTGAGAAGCTCTGACAGAGGCCTTTCAGAACCTCCTCCTTGAGTTTTCTTTGTTGTGGTATTCAGTTCCTCATCTCGTTAGCCTCTCTCAGCTGTCATGTAGTTGGACTGATTGCTTCCCTTTAAATTCCTCCCCATAATGCTTTACTGGGCGGCTTATACTTCTTCCTGGAGTGTGTGCGCATGCTGATCCTGTTTCCCAGTCTGCTAAAAAGTTAAGTGCTGTACATTTATCTGTTATTTTCTGTTTGCTGGATCCCAGGTGACCCTGACTCCCTCCGTGTCTGGTGTAGGGAGCCGGTGGTCGTGTCCCCTCACTATTGTAGGGTGTTCAGGGGTTATATATTCGAGGTACGTGGATATGCAACCATTCACCTTTGGGATCTTTGCATAGGCTGAGCAGCCAGGGAAAGTGCTAGGTCTTGTGCAGGGGTCTCCCTTTTGGTTCCTTAGCTTTGGAACCAGTGAGTCATATATGCATGTTACTTTGTCTTGTTTCCTGTACACCGTCCGTGACAAATACATTGTCTATTCCAGAGATTTTTTTGTCATCCAATTTTTTATTTTTATTTTTTATTTCAGTTCAGGTTTTTGAGGCATTATAATTACCCGACAATAAGAGACCACAATCATACTTTTCTCAGTGGTATATCAGGTGTTTGGCAGTACTCATTCAGGCTGGGCATTAAGCCAATGCCTCCGGATTTCTGTGATGATTTTTGGAGTACCCCTGGAGAAAGGTTTGTTTACATAAGACCAGATAGAATCAATCTGACATTTGTATCCAATTTAACAAAATAACATTTCTAGGGTTAAATATTCAATATTCATATTCTTAAATATGTAATAGGTAATACTTGGGAATTTTTGGAAATACAAGTTTATTTTAATGAACATGTGCACTTTAGAGCAGAATGTTTTCAAATTAGTTAAATCTCAAGCCATGTCTATTAATTCAGCCCACTCCACTTTACATGGAGTAAGAATGTATAAGAAGCGTTAGATAATCAAAGTATCTTGTGGAGTTTAAAGTGAATGTTTAATCAAAAAAATACCTATTTAAATCACGACATAAATTTTTACATTTTTGTAAATAATTTTTGATAATGTTATTTTTAGTTCTCCAAAATCTATATTTAAACACCAAGCCTTTCAATAGGCGCCACTTCTTGGTCTGTACAGATCAATTTACTGCAGTTACCTGCTTATCTATACACAGAAAAGATATCATTACAGGTAGGATTAGAATGACACATAAGCCAGGACCACCATTCACAATAAGTGATTATCAAAGCATATCTATTCTTTCCTTGTACAATGACCTCTGAACAGGTCACAGAGCTGCCTAGAAAACTCTCCAATAGATGTCAATAGGGTCCCATCCAGACCATTGTGTCTATGACTAGTGTTAAGCAAGCATGCTCGGCCAAATACCTGTTCGGTTCGAGCATCGCTATGTTTGGCACATGGCGTTACTCGGCCGCATGTGCTCGAGTGCCATGCTCGAGTCTCCTGCCCACATGCTCGAGTCTCCTCCCCACATCAATAAACGTGCAGGTAAGTACTGCCATCACTGTAATGCCAGTAGCCATTTTGGCTACTGGCATTAGAGTGATTGGCTGGCTGAAACGCATCATCGGGTGCTATATAGCATCCAATGACGCGGGTTCGGCTCATTACGAGTCAGGGAGAGCTTTTTTTAAAAGCATTTCAAAGAGCAAAAAGTCCTTTTAAGGAGTATTGTGTGTGGTGGCAGCAATTTCATCTTGCAAAGTAGTCTTCGTATTTTTTTTTCATGCTTTACGATTATTTTTCTATAGAAGGTGTCTGCAGTGACTTGTGACATCTGTTCAGCAATACCGTCTGTGTATCAGGGGCAGATATAGGAAGAATATTATTGAAAACAATTATATTTTTTCCATAATTTATCCACATTTTTCCTATGAACGGTCCCTGCAGTGAATTGTCACATCTGTGCTGCAATAGCGTGTGTGTGTGTGTGTCAGGCCCAGATATTGGGAAAAATATTAGTGACAATAAATATATTTTTCCCACAATTTATTCACACTTTGCCTATAAACGGTCCCTGCAGTGAATTGTCACATCTACGCTTGCAATAGCATGTGTGTGTCAGGAGAAGAGATAATAAAAATATAAGTGAAATCTATTTTCCTTTTTCGATACTTTTACATACTTTTTTCATATACTGTGCTTGCTGCGAACTGTGACACCCATGCCACATCTTGTGTGTCAAGCATGCAAATAACATTTAATATGAAGAAGGCGAGCATTTAGGGACAGGGAAGTGGCCGTGATGCTGATGGTGCACGCAGAGGCCATGGCCCTGGGCGCATTTAAACTGTGCCTGCTGCCAGAGCAGAAGAAAAACAATCATCCAAGATACCTAGCTTCAAGTCCCAGTATGCAGGGTGGCAAAGGACACCACTCTTGAAGTCAGCCCAGTGCGAGCAGGTGGTCGGTTGGATTGCAGCAGATAGTGCTTCCAGTTGGTTAAGCACCACCTTGTTTTCCACCAAGTCCAGTCTCAGTAGCCAGGAGTCTGGTCCACGCAATCCTCACCCTGATCCTCCTTCCTCCTACCATTTACATTCTGGCCAAACAAGTGATCCCACACTCGGATATTCTGAGGACCTCTTTTCATTGCCATTAAGTGATTTGGCCCTCTCGCCAAGAACGCTTGAAGAGGGACCTGAGATCTTGTGCCCCGATTCCCAACCTCTTGAGCATCCAGAGTCACAAGAACATGACGCTGAGGAACGGCAATTAGTGTTTAATGAGGTGGATGATGATGAGACCCAGTTGCCAATGACTCAACCGCAATTAACGTCTCAAAAGGTTGAGGAAGAAGATGACACACAGTTGTCAATCACTGACGTTGTTGTTAGGTCAACAAATCAGGAGGATGATGAGAGTGAGGAAGAGGAGGTGCTGGACGGTGGCAACAAGCTGAACAAGGAGGCAGAACAGAGAGGGAGGGATCTGCAGCACTGCAACAGTGTCAACGCCTGCCCTGGGAGAGATCTTAGAAGTTCAAATAGACGGATGACTCAGGAGTCTATCTGACAGATCTCTGTTGTTTTCATTATTGCTGACAGGTTTCCACCCCTTCGCAGATGCTGCTCATTATCAGTCAGGTGGCTCTTTATATATTCCGCCTCTTACTTGTTTCCCTGCGGCTGATAGCTCTTCTGCTTGTGTGGTGTTCTCCTGTTCCAGTTACATCTCAAGCTAAGTCCTTTCCCTTTTCTTGGTGTGTCTGCCCTGACTAGGCCTCAGGGAGATACTAGTTCCTTCAGTTTGGAAGGAGCCGGTTGCATCTTTCCCTGTTCCCTAAGCTGAAAGTTTGGTGCAGTGTTCAGGTTCCTGTGCATGTGCATTTCTACCATTGAGATTTGCACATGTTGTTAGCAGCTTAGGGAGAGAATCAGGGAATGCTAGGAGGTGACCTCTTTATTCCGTAGGTTTGGGGCCTAGTCTGTTGTTGTTTATTTGTGGTTCCCTTTGGTTGTCTTTCCTTCCCCGTACTTACTGTGACATTATCAGCCGCCGAATACCGTTACTGTTTCCCCTGCTCTGTATTGTCATGGATCCTGTCTCTGCACTGGTGGATCACATGAAGGGGTTGTTGCTGGAGGTAGCAGACCTCCGTGAATATGTTGCAAGGTGTCAGGCATCTGTTTTCGCCAGTGGAGTCCAGACCTGCTCTGAACCTAAGATCGCCCTCCCGGACCGATTTTCAGGAGGAAGTGACAACTTTGTTCGGTTCAGGTAGTCTTGCAAACTTTATTTTCGCTTACGCCCTTGTAATCCGTGTACTGGGGTGGGCTCCCCAGGATACAGCAAAGTCACAGACAAGGAAAGCAACTCTGACACCAACTTTATATACAAGAACAGAAACTTTAATAGATACAGTAATAACACAAGTTATTCAAAGAGCTGGATACAGTAAGGGAACAACAGCTACTCTCCTTCCTTTGAGTATCCATTCACTGCCGGACATCCGCAAGCCAGGATGGAATCGCATTCAGTCCCTCATAGCACGCTCCTTTCACCATGTCAGATCAACACTTCCTGGTTCACACAGAAGCAGCTTGCATGAGTCATTATCTGCAATGCATATGCATATCCCAGAGTGTGCTGACTGTGCTGTAAAACAGTGGCCTCTAGTGCCCGGAATGCCAAATGACAGCTCCAATACAATTTAAACATAAACATTATACAGGCAGAACTTATCCACAATCTAACACCCTCACTCCTCTGGTGGCGAAAGTCAAAAGGTGTGTATCGTTATTTCTTTATTGAAAGGTAACGCTCAATCCTGGGCCTTTTCTTTGCCAACCGGATCCCAATCCCTCTAGTCGGTGGATAATTTTTTCAGAGCCTTGGGACTTATTTATGACGACCCAGACCAAGTTTCTCTGGCTGAATCTATGTTGCACGGCTTGCAACAGGGAAATCGGTCTGCTAAGTCCTATTGCTCTGAATTCAGGAGATGGGCAACTGATTCTGAGTGGAATGACCCTGCTCTCCGGAGTCAGTTCTGTCAGGGGCTATCTGAGAGACTAAAAGATGCCCTAGCACTCCATGAAAATCCTGTTTCATTAGAAGCTGCCATGTCCCTTGCGGTACGAATTGATAGACGTCTGAGGGAAAGGTGTAAGACTCTGTTCTCTCAGGACGTATTACCTGAAGGGAGGTCGGTCCCCTCTGACACTCGGGTTACTGAGACACCTGAGCCCATGTTTGGAGATGAACCTATGCAATTGGGACGGGTCTCCCCTGGTGATAAGAACTTCAGGGCTAAAAAGAGACTGTTTTTTTGTGGTAAAGAGGGTCATTTTGTTAATGTTTGTCCCTACGTAAAATATCAAGGCAAGTAAAAAAAAAAAAAAAAAAGGACTTACCAATTAGTTTTGTTCTCTAACTATAGGCAGACTAGTTGAGGAATCTGAGAACATGCTCTTGTCTTTTACTGGTAGTACCCGTTTTCTCCTGCCTGCCAGGGCGGCGCTAGATTCTAAAAATATTGATGTGGAGGTATTTTTGGACAGCGGGCAGGGGTTAACCTTGTGGATTATCAGTTTGCCCTGATGCATGGTTTTAAATCTAATGCACTGGACAAAGAGATCTCAGTGTTCGCTATTGATTCTGCCACCCTTTCTCAAAAATCTTTGACTTAACATAACCCTACTGATTGGCAAGCGAGACAGATCAAGGTCTGGAGTGATTACTGTATGGACAACTGTCTCGTCACATCTCTTGCTGGGATATCCACTAAGATGTTACCCCCGTTTCTCTCTGATTTTTCTGATATGTTCACTGAGAGTTTGGATCGGGAGTTGCCACCTCATAGAGAATATGATTGCCCTGTCTGATTCCCGGTTGCCAAAGTTTCGGTTGTATAACCTTTCTGAACCCAAAAGAGTTGCTATATGAAAGTATATTACTGAGAGTTTGGCAAAGGGACACATCACACCATCTAAGTCACCTATAGGGGCAGTTTTTTTATTTTATTTTTTGCAAAGAAAAAAGATGGGACATTGAGACCGTGTCAAGATTTCTGAGAGTTGAATCACATAACTATCCGTGATCCTTATCCCCTTCCCTTGATCCCAGATTTGTTCAACCAGATTGTTGGAGCTAAGTAGAGATGTCGCAAACATAAAATTTTCCAAATTTCTGCAAATGTTTGCGAACGGGCGAACCGGGCGAACAGCCATTGACTTTAATAGGCAGGCGAATTTTAAAACCCACAGGGACACTTTCTAGCCACAGTAGTGATGGAAAAGTTGTTTCAAGGGGACTAACACCTGGACTGTGGCATGTCGGAGGGGAATCCATGGCAAAACTCCCATGGAAAATGACATAGTTGACACAGAGTTGGATTTTAATCCATAATGGGCATAAATCACCTAACAATCCTAAAAAATTTTAAACAACGTGGCTTAAAACATCCAGTGTGTGTATACGATCAGGTATGATGTTGTATCAATCAGGTAGTGTAAGGGTTACGCCTGCTTCACAGACATTGACAGACCAAACTCCCCTTTTAATGCACCGCAAACAGTCCATTTGCCCAACTGCAAACTTCCCATTTGCACAAGGTTGGATACCAAGCTAGCCATGTCCCGTTGATGTCATTGAAGGTTTCTTCCTCCACCCAGCCAAGTACAACACCAAGGGTCCCCGAAGGTGAATTGAATAGATTTTTCGAACGGGGAGATGGTTAAAAAAAACGCTGGCTCCCTCCCCTTTGTTTGAATCCACCCCACGGTCACTGCGTCTGCGCCGTGCAATTTACTGTCACACCTGATATGAGTGGTATTTTCTGTAGTAATATTCTCATCAGTTTAATCCCTGTTACATGACGTCCCCAATCTGGGGTCCATTTATTAAATTGATTTTTCGAACGGGGAGATGGTTAAAAAAAACACTGGCTCCCTTCCTTTTGTTTGAATCCACGCCACGGTCACTTAGTTTGCGCCGTGCAATTTACTGTCACACCCGATATTAGTGGTATTTTCTGTAGTGGTATTCTCATCAGTTTAATCCCTGTTACGTCCCATATCAGGGATTGCCTTTTGTGAAAAAAAGATTTAGGCCGGGTACCTTCGACTACCTTCACAGTAACAGACCAAACTCTAAAACACCAAACTGAATTGATTTTAGGAATCGGGAGATGGAAAAAGCAGCTTGGTCGGTCCTCTTACTCGCAAGTTGGGGCACTGCGCGTGCACGGAGCAATGTGCTGTGACACCCTATATGAGTGGTGTCTTAACTAGTAGAGTTGAGCGAACACCTTGATGTTCGGGTTCGAGAAGTTCAGCCGAACTTCCCGGAAATGTTCGGGTTCGGGATCCGAACTCGACCCGAACTTCGCCCCGAACCCGAACCCCATTGAAGTCAATGGGGACCCAAACTTTTCGGCATGAAAAATGCTGTAAAATAGGAAGGGCTAGAGGGCTGAAAAAGGCAGCAAAATGTAGGTAAATCCCCTGCAAACAAATGTGGATAGGGAAATGAATGAAAAAAATTATAAATAAAAAAATAACCAATATCAATTGGAGAGAGGTCTCATGGCAGAGAATCAGGCTTCATGTCACCCACCACTGGAACAGGCCACTGTCAGATATTTAGGCCCCGGCACCCAGACAGAGAAGAGAGGTCCCATAGCAGAGATTCAGGCTTCATGTCATAGCAGAGAATCAGGCTTCACATCACCCAACACTGGAACAGGGCACTGTCAGATATTTAGGCCCCAGCACCCAGACAGAGGAGAGAGGTCCCATAGCAGAGATTCAGGCTTCATGTCATAGCAGAGAATCAGGCTTCACATCACCCAACACTGGAACAGGGCACTGTCAGATATTTAGGCCCCAGCACCCAGACAGAGGAGAGAGGTCCCATTGCAAAGAATCAGGCTTCATGTCATAGCAGAGAATCAGGCTTCACATCACCCAACACTGGAACAGGGCACTGTCAGATATTTAGGCCCCGGCACCCAGACAGAGGAGAGAGGTCCCATAGCAGAGATTCAGGCTTCATGTCATAGCAGAGAATCAGGCTTCATGTCATAGCAGAGAATCAGGCTTCATGTCATAGCAGAGAATCAGGCTTCACGTCATAGCAGAGAATCAGGCTTCACGTCATAGCAGAGAATCAGGCTTCACGTCACCCACCACTGGAACAGGCCATTGTCAGATATTTAGGCCCTGGCACCCAAACAGAGGAGAGAGGTCCCATATCAGAGAATCAGGCTTCATGTCATAGTAGAGAATCAGGCTTCATGTCATAGCAGAGAATCAGGCTTCACGTCACCCACCACTGGAACAGGCCATTGTCAGATATTTAGGCCCCGGCACCCAGACAGAACAGAGAGGTCCCATTGCAGAGAATCAGGTTTCACGTCACCCACCACTGGAACAGGCCATTGTCAGATATTTAGGCCCCGGCACACAGACAGAGGAGAGAGGTCCCATAGCAGAGAATCAGGCTTCATGTCATAGTAGAGAATCAGGCTTCACGTCATAGCAGAGAATCAGGCTTCACGTCATAGCAGAAAATCAGGCTTCACGTCATAGCAGATAATCAGGCTTCACGTCACCCACCACAGGAACAGGCCATTGTCAGATATTTAGGCCCTGGCACCCAAACAGAGGAGAGAGGTCCCATAGCAGAGAATCAGGCTTCATGTCATAGTAGAGAATCAGGCTTCATGTCATAGCAGAGAATCAGGCTTCACGTCACCCACCACTGGAACAGGCCATTGTCAGATATTTAGGCCCCGGCACCCAGACAGAACAGAGAGGTCCCATTGCAGAGAATCAGGTTTCACGTCACCCACCACTGGAACAGGCCATTGTCAGATATTTAGGCCCCGGCACACAGACAGAGGAGAGAGGTCCCATAGCAGAGAATCAGGCTTCATGTCATAGCAGAGAATCAGGCTTCATGTCATAGCAGAGAATCAGGCTTCATGTCATAGCAGAGAATCAGGCTTCATGTCACCCACCACTTGAACAGGCCATTGTCAGATATTTGGGCCCCGGCACCCAGACAGAGGAGAGAGGTCCGATAGCAGAGAATCAGGCTTCATGTCACCCAACACTGGAACAGGCCACTTTCAGATATTTTTAGGCCCCGGCACCCAGACAGAGGAGAGAGGTCCCATTGCAGAGAATCAGGCTTCATGTCATAGCAGAGAATCAGGCTTCAAGTCATAGCAGAGAATCAGGCTTCATGTCATAGCAGAGAATCAGGCTTCACGTCACCCACTACGGAAACAGGCCATTGTCAGATATTTAGGCCCCGGCACCCAGACAGAGGAGAGAGGTTCCATTGCAGAGAATCAGGCTTCACGTCATAGCAGAGAATCAGGCTTCATGTCACCCACCACTGGAACAGGCCATTGTCAGATATTTTGGCCCCGGCACCCAGACAGAGGAGAGAGGTCCCATAGCAGAGAATCAGGCTTCATGTCATAGCAGAGAATCAGGCTTCATGTCATAGCAGAGAATCAGGCTTCACGTCACCCACCACTGGAACAGGCCATTGTCAGATATTTAGGCCCTGGCACCCAAACAGAGGAGAGAGGTCCCATAGAAGAGAATCAGGCTTCATGTCATAGTAGAGAATCAGGCTTCATGTCATAGCAGAGAATCAGGCTGCACGTCACCCACCACTGGAACAGGCCATTGTCAGATATTTAGGCCCCGGCACCCAGACAGAACAGAGAGGTCCCATTGCAGAGAATCAGGTTTCACGTCACCCACCACTGGAACAGGCCATTGTCAGATATTTAGGCCCCGGCACACAGACAGAGGAGAGAGGTCCCATAGCAGAGAATCAGGCTTCATGTCATAGTAGAGAATCAGGCTTCACGTCATAGCAGAGAATCAGGCTTCACATCATAGCAGAGAATCAGGCTTCACGTCACCCACCACAGGAACAGGCCATTGTCAGATATTTAGGCCCTGGCACCCAAACAGAGGAGAGAGGTCCCATAGCAGAGAATCAGGCTTCATGTCATAGTAGAGAATCAGGCTTCATGTCATAGCAGAGAATCAGGCTTCACGTCACCCACCACTGGAACAGGCCATTGTCAGATATTTAGGCCCCGGCACCCAGACAGAACAGAGAGGTCCCATTGCAGAGAATCAGGTTTCACGTCACCCACCACTGGAACAGGCCATTGTCAGATATTTAGGCCCCGGCACACAGACAGAGGAGAGAGGTCCCATAGCAGAGAATCAGGCTTCATGTCATAGCAGAGAATCAGGCTTCATGTCATAGCAGAGAATCAGGCTTCATGTCATAGCAGAGAATCAGGCTTCATGTCACCCACCACTGGAACAGGCCATTGTCAGATATTTGGGCCCCGGCACCCAGACAGAGGAGAGAGGTCCGATAGCAGAGAATCAGGCTTCATGTCATAGTAGAGAATCAGGCTTCATGTCACCCAACACTGGAACAGGCCACTTTCAGATATTTTTAGGCCCCGGCACCCAGACAGAGGAGAGAGGTCCCATAGCAGAGATTCAGGCTTCATGTCATAGCAGAGAATCAGGCTTCATGTCACCCAACACAGGAACAGGCCACTGTCAGATATTTTTAGGCCCCCGGCACCCAGACAGAGGAGAGGTTCATTCAACTTTGGATTGCCCCATTTTTTATTTTTTTTTGTATATACGCGTCCCCGTCCCCCGTCCCCTCATAAGGGTGGTGGGAGGGTAAATGGAAAGGAAAGGGAAAAGATTGGGGGAAATGGGAGAGGGGGAGAAAAATAGTATAAAATAATCGCTCAGGGAAATATGGAAATGTACTTTTGAAGATGTGCTTTGAAGATATTTAAATATTTGATGTGTTTGAAATGTGTATATGTTTCTTTTTGTATAATGAAAATAAAGATATATTTAAAAAAAAAAAAATTTGGATTGCCCCGCAATAGAATGGTAAAATGAAAATAAAAAAAGGATTGAATGAGGAAGTGCCCTGGAGTACAATAATATATGGTTAAGGGGAGGTAGTTATAAATGTCTAATCTGCACAAGGGATGGACAGGTCCTGTGGGATCCATGCTTGGTTCATTTTTATGAACGTCAGCTTGTCCACATTGGCTGTAGACAGGCGGCTGCGTTTGTCTGTAATGACGCCCCCTGCCGTGCTGAATACACGTTCAGACAAAACGCTGGCCGCCGGGCAGGCCAGCACCTCCAAGGCATAAAAGGCTAGCTCTGGCCACGTGGACAATTTGGAGACCCAGAAGTTGAATGGGGCCGAACCATCAGTCAGTACGTGGAGGGGTGTGCACACGTACTGTTCCACCATGTTAGTGAAATGTTGCCTCCTGCTAACACGTTGCGTATCAGGTGGTGGTGCAGTTAGCTGTGGCGTGGTGACAAAACTTTTCCACATCTCTGCCATGCTAACCCTGCCCTCAGAGGAGCTGGCCGTGACACAGCTGCGTTGGCGACCTCTTGCTCATCATTTGACTTCGCCTTGGGCTTCCACTTGTTCCCCTGTGACATTTGAGAATGCTCTCAGTAGCGCGTCTACCAACGTGCGCTTGTACTCGCGCATCTTCCTATCACGCTCCAGTGCAGGAAGTAAGGTGGGCACATTGTCTTTGTACCGGGGATCCAGCAGGGTGGCAACCCAGTAGTCCGCACATGTTAAAATGTGGGCAACTCTGCTGTCGTTGCGCAGGCACTGCAGCATGTAGTCGCTCATGTGTCCCAGGCTGCCCAGAGGTAAGGACAAGCTGTCCTCTGTGGGAGGCGTATCGTCATCGTCCTGCATTTCGCCCCAGCCACGCACCAGTGATGGGCCCGAGCTGCGTTGTGTGCCCCCCCGCTGTGAACATTCTTCATCCTCATCCTCCTCCACCTCCTCCTCATCCTCCTCGTCCTCCAGTAGTGGGCCCTGGCTGGCCACATTTGTACCTGGCCTCTGCTGTTGCAAAAAACCTCCCTCTGAGTCACTTCTAAGAGACTGGCCTGAAAGTGCTAAAAATGACCCCTCTTCCTCCTCCTCCTCCTGGGCCACCTCCTCTTCCATCATCAACCTAAGTGTTTTCTCAAGGAGACATAGAAGTGGTATTGTAACACTGATAACTGCGTCATCGCCACTGGCCATGTTGGTGGAGTACTCAAAACAGTGCAACAGGGCACACAGGTCTCGCATGGAGGCCCAGTCATTGGTGGTGAAGTGGTGCTGTTCCGCAGTGCGACTGACCCATGTGTGCTGCAGCTGAAACTCCACTATGGCCTGCTGCTGCTTGCACAGTCTGTCCAGCATGTGCAAGGTGGAGTTTCACATGGTGGGCACGTCGCATATGAGGCAGTGAGCGGGAAGGCGGAAGTTACGCTGTAGCGCAGACAGGTGAGCAGCGGCAGGATGTGAACGCCGGAAGCGCGCATAGACGGCCCACACTTTATGCAGCAGCTCTGACATGTCGGGGTCGTTGTGAATGAACTTCTGCACCACCAAATTCAGCACATGCGCCAGGCAAGGGATGTGCGTCAAACCGGCTAGTCTCAGAGCTGCAACAAGATTTCGCCCATTATCGCACACCACCAGGCCGGGCTTGAGGCTCACCAGCAGCAACCACTCGTCGGTCTGTTGTTCAATACCCCGCCACAACTCCTGTGCGGTGTGGCACCTATCCCCCAAACATATGAGTTTCAGAATGGCCTGCTGACGTTTACCCCGGGCTGTCATGAAGTTGGTGGTGAAGGTGTGTGGCTGACTGGATGAGCAGGTGGAAGAAGAGGAGGAGGAAGCCGAGTAGGAGGAGGAGGCTACAGGAGGCAAAGAATGTTGCTCTGCGATCCTTGGCGGCGGAAGGACGTGCACCAAACAGCTCTCCGCCTGGGGCCCAGCCGCCACTACATTTACCCAGTGTGCAGTTAGGGAGATATAGCATCCCTGGCCGTGCTTACTGGTCCACGTATCTGTGGTTAGGTGGACCTTGCCACAGATGGCGTTGCGCAGTGCACACTTGATTTTATCGGATATTTGGTTGTGCAGGGAAGGCACGGCTCTCTTGGAGAAGTAGTGGCGGCTGGGAACAACATACTGTGGGACAGCAAGCGACATGAGCTGTTTGAAGCTGTCTGTGTCCACCAGCCTGAATGACAGCATTTCGAAGGCCAGTAGTTTAGAAATGCTGGCATTCAGGGCCAGGGATTGAGGGTGGCTAGGTGAGAATTTACGCTTTCTCTCAAATGTTTGTGAGAAGGAGAGCTGAACGCTGCCGTGTGACATGGTTGAGATGCTTAGTGACAGAGGTGGTGGATGTTGGTGGTACATCCTCTGTTTGCTGGGTGGCAGGTGCCAACGTTCCTCCAGAGGCGGAGGAAGAGGCCGAGGCGGCAGCAGCAGAAGAGATAGCAGGGGCAGTCTGAGTGAGTTCCTTGTTTTTAAGGTGTTTACTCCACTGCAGTTCATGCTTTGCATGCAGGTGCCTGGTCATGCAGGTTGTGCTAAGGTTCAGAACGTTAATGCCTCGCTTCAGGCTGGGTCTTGTCATCAGCACATTGTTTGAATAACTGCCACGCCAGGGAACTCCTTGAAGCTGCCTTTGGCGTGCTCAGTCAGTGGCACGACCTTCATTCCATGTGGGGTCTAGGACCTCATTGTCCCCTGCATCGTCTTCCACCCAGTCTTCCTCCCTGACCTCCTGTTCAGTCTGCACACTGCAGAAAGACGCAGCAGTTGGCACCTGTGTTTCATCATCAGAGACGTGCTGAGGTGGTATTCCCATGTCCTCATCATCAGGAAACATAAGTGGTTGTGCGTCAGTGCATTTTATGTCTTCCACCGCTGGGGAAGGGCTAGGTGGATGCCCTTGGGAAACCCTGCCAGCAGAGTTTTCAAACAGCATAAGAGACTGCTGCATAACTTGAGGCTCAGACAGTTTCCCTGATATGCATGGGGGTGATGTGACAGACTGATGGGCTTGGTTTTCAGGCGCCATCTGTGAGCTTTCTGCAGAAGACTGGGTGGGAGATAATGTGAACGTGCTGGATCCACTGTCGGCCACCCAATTGACTAATGCCTGTACCTGCTCAGGCCTTACCATCCTTATAACGGCATTGGGCCCCACCAAATTGTCATGGTCTTACCTCCTTGCTGTTCCCTTCGTTTGACATGTGCTGGCGGCCATCTTGGTTTCTAAGGTTTTCTTGTAGCCTCCCACCCTGCGGCTCCTCCTTCCCACTTGGAGGAGCTGGATGCCCAGCTCATATATATAGGAGGTCTGTGGCTTCAGTTCCTTGCTTGGTCCTCCTGTGTTCACATGCTTCCAAGACTGCTGCTGCTTCTGGTTCCTGATCCTGGCCTCGTCTGACTACCCCGTTGGTTCCTGATTCCGGCTTCGTCTGACTACCCCGTTGGTTCCTGATTCCGGCTTCGTCTGACTACCCCGTTGGTTCCTGTTCCTGGCTTCGTCTGACTACCCTTCTGGTTCCTGACCTCTGTCTCCGCAAGACCCTGCTTCGGTTTAGCCATCCGTTCGGACTTTGCTTACGGCTTGCTCTTCAATAAAACCTTCTTATTTTCCACTTATCTCTTGTTGTACGTCTGGTTCATGGTTCCATGACATTAGGACCAAGCCATGAATTCTGACGGTACAGGGCCACCCTCGCTACCTACGCTGGTTGCCAGACTTGATCAGCAGGATCACCTGTTGGGTCGGTTCGCTGTGGCGTTGCAAACCCTGCTTGAACGCACGGCTCATTTAGCTTCCGTTGCCGATGGGTCGGTTGTCGCTCCTGGGCCCGCTCCTACTGCCGCTCCGGTTGTTGCGCCAGAGTCTACCCTGACACCTGTTGCTGCGCCTGTGGTGTTTCAGGGTATGACCGGTTCTGCCCCCCTTCCACAGCGCTTTGGGGGAGAGCCAACTCAGTGCCGAGGTTTCCTTAACCAGGTGGGCATTTACTTCGAGTTGCTGCCACATGCCTTTCCTACTGAGAGATCAAGGGTGGGCTTCTTGATCTCGCTGCTCTCGGACAAGGCCTTGGCCTGGGCCAGCCCTTTATGGGAGAACAACAATCCGGTGGTTGCCGAGTTTTCCGGTTTTGTTGCTTCTCTTCGGAAGGTATTCGATGTGCCGGCTCGTGCTGCCTCTGCTGTGAAGCTCCTTATGTCCATCAGACAGGGTTCACGATCCGTAGCTGAATACGCCATTGAGTTTCGTACCCTGGCAGCAGAGGTGGGCTGGAATAATGAGGCTCTGGTCGCTGCTTTCTCTCATGGTCTCTCGGATGCCTTGAAGGATGAGGTTGCAGCTAAGGACCTACCAGTGGAGCTCGAGTCTCTTATTTCTTTCCTGATTTTGATTGACACCAGACTCAGGGAGAGACCTTCCTTTAAGGAGAGCCTGCGGAGGTCTCCTAACAGATTGGCGCCTACGTTTGCTGTCCCACCCGTGCCTCCCTCTCCTCCCACGCCTCCTGGGGATGACTTGTCTGGGGGTGAACCCATGCAGCGGGGGTTTGCTCGCCTGTCTGAGGGGGAGAGGGTACTCCGGAGACGCGAGGGCCGATGCATGTACTGTGGTCTCGGTGGGCATTTTCGGTTGGCATGTCCGAACCGTCCGGGAGAACGCTCGCACCTGAGGTCCTGTCGGGGGCAGATCTTGGGTGGAGTCTCCTCGTCCCCGGTTTCCCGTGTTGACAAACCTCTGATCACGGTTGTCCTCTCCTGGGTCGGGGGCTCGGTGACGACCCAGGCGTTGGTGGACTCTGGTGCTGGTGGTTTGTTCATTGATAGAGTGTTCGTTGCCGCCAATTCCATTCCTCTGCAGCCTCGAGGTTCCCCACTGGCTCTTGAGGCGATAGACGGCAGACCCCTTCTGCCGCCACACGTGACTCATGAGACCCTTCCAGTGGGGATAGCCATTGGTGCCGTTCACAGAGAGTCGGTCTGTCTCCAGGTTATTTCGACTCCACACTACTCGGTGGTCTTGGGGTACCCCTGGCTCCAGAAGCATAATCCGACTTTCGATTGGAGATCGGTCGAGATCCTCTCGTGGTCACCGCAGTGTGGGGCTAGTTGCAGCCATGGGCCTGTCAATTTGCTGTGTACTTCCTCGGACTCTCTGTTGCCTCCTGAATACGAAGAGTACCGGGATTTATTCGATAAGGTTCGCGCGGTTGCCCTACCTCCGCACCGCCCATACGATTGTGCCATAGAGTTACAATCCGGTGCCGCTCCTCCTCGTGGCAAAGTCTATCCACTGTCGGTAGCGGAGAATGAGGCCATGGAGGAGTACGTGAGGGAGGCGCTTTCACGCGGACACATTCGCAAATCCTCGTCCCCGGCAGGGGCTGGATTTTTCTTTGTGAAAAAGAAGGGCGGCGAGTTGAGGCCTTGCATCGATTACAGGGGTCTCAATCGCATCACGATCAAGAACGCTTACCCGATACCCTTGATTTCCGAGCTGTTCGATCGCCTCAAAGGGGCCACGGTCTTTACCAAACTCGACCTGAGGGCGGCATATAACCTGGTAAGGATCAAGGCGGGCGATGAGTGGAAGACCGCGTTTAACACCAGGACCGGTCATTATGAATCCTTGGTTATGCCCTTTGGGTTGTGCAATGCGCCCGCAGTCTTCCAGGAATTCATCAACGATGTTTTCCGTGACCTGTTGCAGCAGTGTGTGGTGGTCTATTTGGATGACATCTTGGTATATTCTGCATCCATGGAGGCCCACATTCTGGATGTCAGACGAGTGTTGCAACGCTTACGAGAGAACAAGCTGTTCGGTAAGCTTGAGAAATGCGAATTTCACCGATCCCAGGTAACCTTCTTAGGTTACATCATTTCCGCTGAGGGGTTCTCCATGGATCCTGAGAAGGTTTCGGCTGTCTTACAGTGGCCCCAGCCCAGTGGGCTTCGTGCCCTGCAGCGCTTTTTGGGCTTCGCCAATTATTATCGGAAGTTCATCAGGGACTTTTCCATGCTAGCCAAGCCTCTCACGGATCTGACCAGGAAGGGCAGTAATCCTCAGGTCTGGCCGCTCGAGGCCATCCGAGCTTTTGAGGCTCTAAAGTCCGCCTTTGTGTCGGCTCCGATTCTGTCGCATCCCAACCCTGGGTTGCCTTTTGTCCTCGAGGTGGACGCGTCTGAGACGGGAGTAGGCGCCCTCCTGTCTCAGCGTAGAACACCAGAGGGTCCTCTGCTTCCTTGTGGGTTTTACTCCCGGAAACTGTCTTCCGCGGAGTGCAACTATCAGATTGGTGAAAGGGAGTTATTGGCCATCGTGCAGGCCCTTAAAGAATGGAGGCACTTGCTCGAGGGCTCGGTGGTTCCGGTTCTCATCCTGACGGACCACAAGAATCTGACCTACCTCTCTGAGGCCAAGAGATTGACACCACGTCAGGCCAGATGGGCTCTGTTCTTGTCACGTTTTAATTACGTGGTCTCCTACCTACCCGGCTCCAAGAACATCAGAGCGGATGCCTTATCACGGCAGTACTCCGAGCTGTCCGGGGAGGAGTCGATTCCGACTACGGTCATACCCCCGAATCAGATCCTGGCCGCTATTCGCACCAGCCTGACTTCTCCTCTGGGTGAGCAGATTTTGGCGGCTCAATCTGGTGCTCCCTCTGGGAGACCCAACGGCAGATGTTTTGTGCCTGAGGAGTTGCGCACTCGGTTGTTGCGAACCTACCATAACTCCAAGGCCGCGGGGCACCCTGGAAAGAATCAGCTGTCCTGGGCGGTTTCACGTCTGTTCTGGTGGCCTTCTCTACGTTCCGACATCGCCGCATATGTAGCGGCATGCTCCGTTTGTGCCCAGAGTAAGTCCCCTCGGCACCTTCCGTTGGGCCTTTTGCAACCCATAGCCACCGGGGAGCGTCCATGGTCACACCTGGGGATGGATTTCATTGTGGACCTCCCTGCATCCCGAGGCCATACGGTCATTCTCATGATTGTGGATCGGTTTTCCAAAATGTGCCACTGTGTTCCTCTCAAGAAGTTACCCTCTGCACAAGAGTTGGCCTCGATTTTTGCCAGGGAGGTCTTCCGGTTGCACGGTTTGCCCAAGGAGATTGTGTCGGATCGGGGGAGTCAGTTTGTGTCCAGGTTCTGGCGCGCCTTTTGCTCCCAGTTGGGGATTCATCTCTCTTTCTCCTCGGCCTACCACCCTCAGTCCAATGGGGCCGCAGAACGATCCAATCAGGCCTTGGAGCAATTCCTTCGTTGCTATGTCTCCGATCACCAAGACAATTGGGTTGACCTCCTGCCTTGGGCTGAGTTTGCCAGGAACACGGCGGTGAACTCTTCCTCTGGGACGTCTCCCTTCATGGCCAATTATGGGTTCCAACCTGCCGTGTTACCGGAGGTATTCTCTCCCCAGGATATTCCGGCTGTGGAGGATCACCTTTCCGTCCTACGTGCTTCTTGGGTACAGATCCAGAGGTCCCTTGAGGTCTCTGCGCAGCGCCAGAAACTCCAGGCTGATCGCAGACGAGCGCCCGCTCCTTCCTACCAGGTCGGAGACCGCGTATGGTTGTCCACCCGCAACCTCAACCTTCGAGTGCCCACTCCCAAGCTGGCGCCTCGCTTTGTTGGTCCCTTCCGAGTGCTTCGCAGGGTAAACCCGGTAGCCTATGCCCTTGCGCTTCCTCCTGGCATGCGGATCTCCAACGTGTTTCATGTCTCCCTGTTGAAGCCACTGGTGTGTAATCGTTTCACTTCCTCGATTCCTCGGCCTCGTCCGGTCCAAGTGGGCAATCGTGAGGAGTATGAGGTGAGCAATATCCTGGACTCACGCCTGGTCCGTGGCCGGGTGCAGTTTTTGGTCCATTGGCGTGGTTATGGTCCAGAGGAGCGTTCCTGGGTTCCCTCCGCAGATGTCCATGCTCCTGCTTTGCTCCGAGCCTTCCACGCACGCTTCCCTCAGAAACCGTTCCTTACTCCGCGGAGGAGGGGCCCTTGAGGGGGAGGTACTGTCATGGTCTTACCTCCTTGCTGTTCCCTTCGTTTGACATGTGCTGGCGGCCATCTTGGTTTCTGGGTTTTCTTGTAGCCTCCCACCCTGCGGCTCCTCCTTCCCACTGGGAGGAGCTGGATGCCCAGCTCATATATATAGGAGGTCTGTGGCTTCAGTTCCTTGCTTGGTCCTCCTGTGTTCACATGCTTCCAAGACTGCTGCTGCTTCTGGTTCCTGATCCTGGCCTCGTCTGACTACCCCGTTGGTTCCTGATTCCGGCTTCGTCTGACTACCCCGTTGGTTCCTGATTCCGGCTTCGTCTGACTACCCCGTTGGTTCCTGTTCCTGGCTTCGTCTGACTACCCTTCTGGTTCCTGACCTCTGTCTCCGCAAGACCCTGCTTCGGTTTAGCCATCCGTTCGGACTTTGCTTACGGCTTGCTCTTCAATAAAACCTTCTTATTTTCCACTTATCTCTTGTTGTACGTCTGGTTCATGGTTCCATGACACAAATATCTGTCACGGCTGAGGATGGGGAAAACCCTCAGCTGTGCGATGCCCAAAGATGTTAACCGCTACTCGGCCAGGACAAGAGAATTAGGGAGCAGGTGATATAACACAGGAGGCTACTCCAGCTAGCCATGGCTGAAGTACCCCTCAGACACGTGCTAAACACTGAGGCTTTATAGGCCCAAGTAGCCACACCCAACAAACACACCCAGTGTTCACACACACAGAAGGGAATTAACCCTTCACACACAAGGCAAGGGAAGACGGCCACTTAAAGGGGAATACACACATAAACCAAATACTACACCTGTTGCCGCGGGCAATGGCATGTGTGACAATCATGTCCTGGGGATCAGCCATAGGGCTGGGACACTGCCACCACACGCACTCAACACCACACATTGCCACAAACAACCAAATGCAGGAAAGTGTCATACAACAAACCATAGGCCGTGACACTCTCACCCCTCAAAGCCCCCTCACCCACACAAAAGGGAAAACAAGTGTGGGACCCCAAACATCGAAGGGGGAAGGGAAAAAAATGCAGGATCAGTGTCAGCGAGTCTCCTCAGGACTGCTGCCAGCCCCTGGAACAACAGGGACCAGAGACCAGCAAAGAAACAGCCCGGAGAGACCGCACTGAACACTACGTCCACTCTCAGCACACGGTTCCCACAAAGTCGCTGCCAGCATGCATCCTCTCCCAGCACACATTAAAGCCAGTCCAACGAGGACTGCAGCCAGCCACACCGACACAAATTAGCGAACCACTGAGACGTGGACAAGGAGAAACCCAACCACTAGTGTCAGTTCACAGACACTGCAGCAACAGCCACAGAGAACTGTACAGTATAAGGGTTCCCCTTTCACCCTCCCTCCGGAGGATAAGCATGTGTGCCAGAAAGCGGCAGGCACCACATGCTGCGCCCTCTTCCGAAGGCGGGATACTCCCACCCCTCAAAGCGCCTTCCAACAAAAAAAAGGGGAAAGTTGGTGAGGCACAAAAACAATGGGAGGGGGGGGGAGGGGAACAACAAACAAGGGGCACCAACACGGACACGGTGAGAAAGGAATGGCGGGGAATGCCACTCACCGCGCCTTCAGCGGCGAAAGCCCCACAACGCTCTCCCTCCGGAAAACGCGCATGCACCCCATCCGCAGATGGCGGTACATGCTTCACCCTCTTTCGAGGGAAGGCCACGTGAGGAGCCATTGTGGTCATACTGTCACGGCTGAGGATGGGGAAAACCCTCAGCCGTGCGATGCCCAAAGATGTTAACCGCTACTCGGCCAGGACAAGAGAATTAGGGAGCAGGTAATATAACACAGGAGGCTACTCCGGCTAGCCATGGCTGAAGTACCCCTCAGACACGTGCTAAACACTGAGGCTTTATAGGCCCAAGTAGCCACACCCAACAAACACACCCAGTGTTCACACACACAGAAGGGAATTAACCCTTCACACACAAGGCAAGGGAAGACGGCCACTTAAAGGGGAATACACACATAAACCACACACTACACCTGTTGCCGCGGGCAACGGCATGTGTGACAATCATGTCCTGGGACACTGCCACCACACGCACTCAACACCACACGTTGCCACGGACAACCAAATGCAGGAAAGTGTCACACAACAAACCATAGGCTGTGACAATATCGCTGTAAATTCTGGCGTCTACTGGGACCTGAGGTAGTTGGTACACTAGGACGTGTGGCTGTGGCAGAACGGCCATGTCCTCTCCAGGAACTAGAGGGTCCACTAACACCACCACGACCATGTCCGCGTCCCTTACTAGATGTTTTCCTCATTATTACCGTTCACAACAATAAGAAAAAAATTATTTGGCCCAATGTATTGAATTCAAATTCAGGCCTTTTTTTACAGGCACCTAACACTATCTGGCTATCTATTTAGGTACCGTATTACACTAATACAGGCACAGCAGTAACTAGCGTGTGAAGTTATTGAGGATGACCCTATCAGCACCTTCAATGTAATATACCCTTTTATGGATAGTTTTAAACTTGGCCTGATACAGCAGAAACCACTGATTTAGGGAATTGCTAATTTGGGAATTGTATTTCAACCCAGAAAGAAAGATATCCTTTGCCAGACAGCAGACAGTATTGCAATTGGCTAGCCACAGCTAAAACACCAGATTTAGGGTACTGCTATTTTGGCAATTGTATTTCACCCCTCAATAAAATAGTAAGCACAGCCAAGCCCCTGATATAGGATATAGCAAAAAAAAAACAACACTATTGGTTAAATGTACTTGGTGGCAGCTTGTGCTGGCGAACCACAAGACACAAAATGGCCGCCGATCACCCCAGAAAAAAGTGACAGAAAAACGCTCTGGGCAGCCTAAAAACAGTGAGCATTTAAATAGCAGAGGTTGAATGATTCACAGCTGTAGATCAATCACTTCATTAAGTGTTTTGGAAGAGTAAATCGCTGCCTAATCTCGCCCTAACAGCAGCAGCTGCATCCTATCCTTACACTGATGAGAGCAGAGTGAAGTGCGGCGCTACGTGACTCCAGCTTAAATAGAGGCTGGGTCACATGCTGCACTGGCCAATCACAGCCATGCCAATAGTAGGCATGACTGTGATGGCCTCTTGGGGCAAGTAGTATTACGCTTGTTGATTGGCTGCTTTGCTGCCTTTCAAAAAGCGCCAAGAAAGCGCTGAACACCGAACCCGAACCCGGACTTTTACGCTAATGTTCGGGTTTGGGTCCATGTCACGAACACCCCAAAATTCGGTACGAACCCGAACTATACAGTTCGGGTTCGCTCATCCCTATTAACTAGTACTATTCCTATCAGTTTAATCCCTGTTACGTGCCCTATCCGGGGACGTGTGTCAAATTGATTAATCATTGTCGAATAAACGACATCCTGAAATAATTTTGTTCAGAGCTCTGCACTTGCTTTGAATTGGAATTGATGGGGATTTTTTAAATTGTCTGTATTATTTCGAATAAACTATTAAATGACTTTACTATGATTTTTTTTATTTTATGTATTAAAAACCCATACAACTTATGAAAAATTATCCAGCCAATCGCTTTTAATCTGATCATAATGAAGCAACGGCCTTATCTGGGGTGTGGCAACATTGCCAACACACTCATAGAGGTGATGATCGCTTCATTGTGATACGCAAGCCCCTTCACCACAACAAGGTACCGAACACGAAGTGGAATTGACACATGTATGTGCCTTTTTTTTTGTTTTATTTTTGCAGCCACAGTGCAGCACTAGAGGCCAGAAAAATTAGGCATGTACACATGCCTGAAAAATCTGGTATTGTTGCAGCCGTATTGTTTATGTTTTCCAGGCAGAAAGGTGACTAAAATATTGCGGCTTGAACCCTAGTTGGTGGCGGAGAATTCACGAAAGTCATCCGGTATGCAGACATTAAATACAGCAGCGTGGGGACCATTTTGAGGCCAAGGCATGTCATCAGGCCTTTTGTTAGTCAAACGTATCCCCCACTGTCAGTCCATTCGGGATCCATGCCTCATTCATCTTAATGAAGGTGAGGTAATCAACACTTTTTTGACCGAGGCAACTTCTTTTGTCAGTGACAATGCCTCCTGCTGCACTGAAGGTCCTTTCTGACAGGACACTTGAAGCGGGGCAGGCCAGAAGTTCTATCGCAAACTGGGATAGTTCAGGCCACAGGTCAAGCCTGCACACCCAGTAGTCAAGGGGTTCATCTCTCCTCAGAGTGTCGATATCTGCAGTTAAGGCAAGGTAGTCTGTTACCTGTCGGTCGAGTCGTTCTCTAAGGCTGGATCCCGAAGGGCTATGGCGATGTGTAGTACTGAAAAAGCTCTGCATGTCCTCCATCAACAACACATCTGTAAAGCGTCCTGTCCTTGCCGCCGTGGTCGTGGTAGGAGGAGGATTACTTTCACCTCTTCCCCAGTTAGATTCCCGTTGTGCTGTGACATCCCCCTTATAAGCTGTGTAAAGCATATTTTTTAGTTTGGTTTTGAACTGCTAAATCCTTTCTGACTTTCGGTAATTTGGTAACATTTCCGCCACTTTCTGCTTATACAGGGGGTCTAGTTGTGTGGCCACCCAGTACAGGTCGTTCTCCTTCATCCTTTTTATACGAGGGTCCCTCAACAGACATAAGTTAGATTCGGCCAGAGCAACACGATCTGGGTCATCATATATCTGCCCCAGGGCCGCAAAAAATCTTTCCACGGATCGAAGGGAGGGATCCCCTGATGGCAACGAAAAAGCCCAAGTCTGAGCATTACCCCTGAGCAGGGAGATGACAATCCTCACCCTCTGTTCCTCATTACCAGAGGAATGGGGATACAAGCAAAAATGGAGTTTGCATGCCTCTCTGAAACAAAATTCTCACTGCCCCCGGAGAATGTCTCCGGAAGTGAGACCTTTGGCTCGCAACAGACTCCATGGGCCGGAGCAGAGCCCAATGCTTGAAGCTGAGTCATAGATTGACGGAGATCCGCTACCTCCAAAGAAAGACCCTGCATGCGGTCAACCAGGTCAGATCCATGTCAAAAAAGGACGGTTAGGCGGATTATAATGTCACGGCTGTAAGTGAGCAACAAGAGCCTACACAGTGAATAGCAACTGACCGGACCCAAACTAGGGAGGATAAAGGGTGACCCCTGTCAGACCCTAAAAGCTCTCCCTAATCTGCTAAGCACATGTCCGGATCCGGATGGTGGATCGAGACATGCCCGCGTACCTAAGGCTGATGACCACTGAAACCCCTACAATAGTGGAAGGGGCACGGCCACCGGTGCCCTGCTCAGTATATGGACGGAACCGGGGTCGCCTCGGATCCAGTCAGCAAAGAAACAGAAACACACAATGTCTGAACACTTAACTCAAGGAGCTGCAGCTGTAGTGAAAACAGATCCAAAGTCAGCAGACAATATCCGAAGTACTTGCTTCAGCAGAACACAGATCCAGTGAAAAGATATCACACAGGTGAAGATACTCAAGTGAGAGATACAGCTCAAATGAAAAGTATAATCCGCACCTCTACAAAGGAGGAGGGGTGATTTAAAGGCAGCGAAATCAAACACAGGAGGGACAGCTGGGAGGAAGGAAACAGAAAGTAAAGGCCTCATCACAGGGGCGGAGAAACAGGGCAGAGGGAACTCCTCCAAGCTCTAGTAGTGACATCATCACAGGGGTGGAGAAACAGAGCCGTGAGAACGTCTCAAAGCTCTGGTAGTGACATTGGTGCGGGGTCAGCCACTGATCCATTTGTGTGTTCAGGGCGGACAGGAGTGCTGGTCCGGTGTGGCTCTCTGCTTTCAGGCAAGTCAACCCCAAGACAGCGTGACACTGTCGTATCCGGGATGTGGAATAGCCCCTGGGGAGCTGGGGGGATTCAGTTCATGTGCAGCCAGACGCTGCAGCAGAAGAGGACTCAGCCGAGGAGGTTATGGAAGAGGATGGAGTAGGAGGAGTAGAGGAGGTGGCAGTAGGCCTGCCTGCAAGTCGTGGCGGTGTCACCAACTCCGCTGCAGAGCCACACAATCCATGCTTGGCAGCCGTCAGCAGGTTGACCCAATGCGCAGTGTAGGAGATATACCTGCCCTGACCGTGCTTTGCAGACCAGGTATCAGTGGTCAGATGGCCCCTTGCCCTAACACTGTATGCCAGAGATGCCATGACTTCCTTTTCAATCACTGAGTAGAGGTTTGGGATTGCCTTTTTTGAAAAAAAAAATCGTCCGGGTACCTTCCACTGTGGTGTCCCAATAGCGACAAATTTTTTGAAGGCCTCAGACTTCACTAGCTGGTATGGTAAAAGCTGGCGGGCTAAGTGTTCCATCAAGCCAGCTGTCAGACGCCAGGCAAGGGGGTGACTCTGTGACATTGGCTTCTTACGTTCAAACATTTCCTTTACAGACACCTGACTGTGGGCAGATGAGATGGAACTGCTGAAGACTAGGTGAGAGGCGGAGTGGCGGGTGGTTGAGAGGGGGCAAGGAGGACAGCAGTAGTTGACGTGGCTGAAGATGCTGGACCAGGAGGAGGATGGTGGCTTTGAGCTTGTGTGCTGCTTCTACTCGTTATCATGTGTTGATCCCATAGGCGTTTGTGATGTGCAAACATGTGCCTTCGCAAAGCAGTTGTACCTAGGTGGGTGTTGGATTTCCCACAACTCAGTTTCTTTTGGCACAGGTTGCAAATGGCATTGCTGTTGTCAGAGGCAGACACACAAAAAAAAAAGCCACACTGCTGAGCTTTGCAATGACGGCATTCTTGTGGTGGCAACAGCATGCGTTGATTGGCGTGCTGTCTGGCTGACCCCGGGTGCCAATACATGCTGTCTGACTGTGCCACTAGCTCCTTGTGACGACCACCCCCTGCTTCCAACTCGTCTCCTCCTTCTCTCTGTCTCCCCTTCTGAACTTTCCCCCTCTTCTTCTTCTCTTCGAGCAGGCACCCACGTGGCATCCACGGACACATCGTCATCATCAACCACTTCACTTGTATCTGACACCTCAGCAAAGGAAGCAGCAGCGGGTACAACATCATCATCATCATCACACTGTACGTCCATGTGTGTAATGCTGCCTAACTGAGACATATCCCTGTTACCTACAGTCATGTGAAAAAATTAGGACACCCTTTGAAAGCATGTGGTTTTTTGTAACATTTTTAATAAAAGGTTATTTCATCTCCGTTTCAACAATACAGAGAGATTAAAGTAATCCGACTAAACAAAGAAAACTGAAGAAAAGTCTTTTCAAGATCTTCTGTAAATGTCATTCTACAAAAATGCCTATTCTAACTGAGGAAAAAGATAGGACACCCTTGCCCCTAATAGCGAGTGTTACCTCCTTTGGCTGAAATAACTGCAGTGAGACGGTTCTTGTAGCCATCTACCAGTCTTCGACATCGGTCTGAGGAAATTTTACCCCACTCCTCAATGCAGAACTTTTTCAGCTGTGAGATGTTTGAGGGGTTTCTTGCACGTACAGCCCTTTTCAAGTCACCCCACAGCATCTCAATGGGATTCAAATCTGGACTTTGACTTGGCCATTCCAGGACTCTCCATTTCTTCTTTTTCAGCCAATCTTTGGTTGATTTACTAGTATGTTTTGGGTCATTGTCATGTTGCATGGTCCAGTTCCGCTTCAGCTTTAATTTTCTAACTGATGGTCTCACATGTTCTTCAAGCACCTTCTGATACACAGTAGAATTCATCGTGGATTCTATGATGGTGAGCTGACCAGGTCCTGCTGCAGCAAAGCAGCCCCAAACCATGACACTTCCACCTCCATGCTTCACAGTTGGTATGAGGTTCTTTTCTTGGAATGCTGTGTTTGGTTTACGCCAAACATGTCCTCTGCTGTTGTGTCCAAATAATTCAATTTTGGACTCATCTGTCCAAAGAACATTATTCCAGAAGTCCTGGTCTTTGTCAACTTTATCTCTGGCAAATGTCAGTCTGGCCTCGATGTTTCTCTTGGAAAGCAAAGGTTTCCTCCTTGCACACCTCCCATGCAAGTTAAACTTGTACAGTCTCTTTCTGATTGTAGAGGCATGTACTTCTACATCAACAGTAGCCAGAGCCTGCTGTAGTTCTCGAGATGACACTTTAGGGTTTTTGGAGACCTCTTTTAGCATCTTGCGGTCTGCTCTTGGGGTGAACTTGCTGGGGCGACCAGTCCTGGGCATGTTGGCAGTTGTTTTGAAAGCCCTCCACTTGTAGACTATCTTCCGGACAGTGGAATGGCTGATTTCAAAATCTTTTGAGATCTTTTTAAATCCCTTCCCAGACTCATAGGCTGCTACAATCTTTTTTCTGAAGTCCTCTGACAGCTCTTTTGCTCTCACCATGGTGCTCACTCTCACTTCAACAGTCAGGAGCACACCAAACTAAATGTCTGAGGTTTAAATAGGGCAAGCCTCATTCAACATGCAGAGTAACGATCTACTAATTATGTGCACCTGGTGTGATATACCTGTGTGAGATCTGAGCCAATTTAAGAGGGAATACATGTGAGGGTGTCCTATCTTTTTCCTCAGTTAGAATAGGCATTTTTGTAGAATGACATTTACAGAAGATCTTGAAAAGACTTTTCTTCAGTTTTCTTTGTTTAGTTGGATTACTTTAATCTCTCTGTATTGTTGAAACGGAGATGAAATAACCTTTTATTAAAAATGTTACAAAAAACCACATGCTTTCAAAGGGTGTCCTAATTTTTTCACATGACTGTACATCCTCTGGCAATAATGGTTGCGCATCACTAATTTCATCCAACTGATGTGTAAATAACTCCTCTGAGGGATCAAGTGAAGCGGCTGTGGTGGCTGTGGTGGTAGTTGTGGTAGTGGCGGCAGGCGGGAGAGTGGTAACTTGAGAGCAGGTGACCAAAGCTGATCTGGAGGAGGATGGTGTGTCAAGGTTCTTAGCGGAAGCTGTTGAAGATAGGGTGTCCTGTGTAAGCCAGTCAACTATTTTCTCAGAATTTTTTGGGTTCAGGGTACGTGGCCTCTGAACACTAGGCATTATTCCAGGGCCAGTGGAAATCGCAGCACCACGACCACGACGGCCCCTGCGGGGTGGCCTGCCTCTGTCTGTCATATTTTTTTTTAGATAAGTGGTACTATGCGTGCAAGGTACTGTGCCACCCTATATAAGTGGTGGGCAGTGGGCACAGTACAGTCTGTGTGGGCCTGACACACACACGGGCTTGCAACTGTGATTATATCGCAGAAAAATATTATTATTTTTTTTATTTGCAAGGTATTTGAGTGAATGACACCCTGTAACAGTATGAGTGGAGGCCTAGCCACTAGCCAGTGGCCACAATACAGTCTGTGTGGTATTTTCTGTCACACCCTGTATGAATGGTGTGCACACAGTGCTGTCTGTGACTGAGCCTGCAGCCTCTCACACACGGGCAGCCAGGCAACTGCAATATATATATATATATATATATATATATAAAAAGCAGACTGATGTACCAGCCCTGAAAAGGGCTATTTGGGGTGCTGTCAGGACGCTGTCCTTACAGCAGATGAGTCTGTGGACACAGAACACTGCCCTAGCTAACGCTTTCCCTATTGAATCAGTAGCAGCAGCACTGTCCCTCCTCTCACTGAGAATGCAGCTTCCGAATGAATCTAAAATGGATGCTGTCCAGGAGGTGGGAGGGTCTGGGAGTGAGGGTCTGCTGCTGATTGGCTGGAATGTGTCTGCTGACTGTGAGGTACAGGGTCAAAGTTTACTCAATGATGATGTATAGGGGGCGGACCGAACATCTCATATGTTCGCCCGCCGCGGCAAACGCAAACAAGCTATGTTCGTCGGGAACTGTTCGCCGTTGAATAGTTCGGGACATCACTAGAGCTAAGGTGTTTTATAAATTAGACCTAAGAGGGGCCTATAATCTGGTAAGAATCAGAGAGGGGGATGAATGGAAGACAGCTTTTAATACTCCTGTGGGACTCACCAGCAGGCCCTCACATATAATTTTTTAGAGGGCCTGCTCACCAGTATGCCCTCATATATATAATTTTTTAGAGGGTCCGCTCACTTGCAGGTCCAAACCTAAAATCTTTTACAGGGTCAGCTCACCTGCAGGCCCGCAACTCAAATCTTTTGCAGGGTCAGCTCACCTGCAGGCTCGCAAATCAAATCTTTTACAGGGTCAGCTCACCTGTAGGCCCGCAACTCAATGTGATATACAGGTATGCAGCATCAGCAGCAGCAAGGTGATAAAAATGAGTGGCAAGGTGGAGATGGCAGCATGAGGAGGCCACATAGTGGCACGAGTCTGGATAAAAGACTGAGGCCACAGATTGTTTAGAAAGATGCAGATGGAAACAAATCTGTGGAGCTGTATGACGGTTACCTGCAGATTAATGCAGCCATCAAAATCAAGTTGGGTTTGTCGGTTCCACCTCAGCTCACTAGCAGGCCCGCAACTCAAATATTTTAAAGGGTCAGCTCACCTGCAGGCCCTCAGCTAATTATACCTAATAGGTAATTTGTGCACATGCTGCCTTGCTTGGATGTGGTAGCCGTAGCAATTTCTCAGGCTCCCTCTCCGGAATCAAACACTGATTACCTGTTAACCGTAATTTACAATGGTTTTGAGCTGACAATTACATCGAAAGTTGATAGGCCAGACATCCGAATGGATCGTCACTGTCACCGGGACGTGCCATCGGCCCCAGGTTAACTAGAATCACCAAAGCGGCAGCAGGCCACCGCTCATAATGTTTTAGATGGTCAGATCAGCAGGCCCTTGCTCCTAATGTTTTTAACCCCTTAAGGACATAGGACGTATCGGTACGCCCTATTTCCCGAGTCCTTGAGGACATAGGACGTACCGGTATGTCCTGACTTAAAATCGGCATTCCGGCGCCGCGGGGGTTAATCGGAATGGGACGCCGGCTGAAATCATTCAGCCGGCATCCCGTAACAATGCAGGGGGGGTCATTTTACCCCCCGTATTGGCAATCGCAGAAAACCGCAGGTCAATTCAGACCTGCAGTTTTCTGCGTTTCCGGTCCATTCGGGTGTCCTGTGACCCGATGAACCGGAAAAAGACTGCGATCGGTGGCGTAATTATACACCACCAATCGCAGTCCGAGGATTTGAGGAGGCAGTGCTGGCCCTGGTGCTGAACGCCGCTGTCCAGGGTGCTGATTGGTGCAGGGGAGAGAGGCGCGAGATTCAAACTTCCTGCGCTCCTCTCTCCCCTCCTCTTCCTGTCCAGCACCCTGACCGTGCAGCATCGTCCAGCACCAGCTCCTGTGTCCCCCTAATCGGCATCCATCACCCTCCTGCACCCATCGCCACCCAGTTAGGTTAGGGTCAGTGAGGGAGAGGCACCGTTAGGAAGGGAAAGAAGGGAAAAGTTAGTTAGGAAAAAAAAAAAAGTACTTTTATTCCAAACTTCCATCTATCCATCTAACACTAACCTAGACCCCCCCTCCGCCACTTGCCCCCCCCCCCACCAGCCCCCCCACCCCCACCAGCCCCCCCACCCCCCACCAGCCTCCCCACCCCCCACCAGCCTCCCCCCCCACCCACCAGCCTTCCCCCCCACCCACCAGCCTCCCCCCCACCCACCAGCCTCCCCCCCCTCACCAGCCTCCCCCCCCCCCTCACCACCACTTTTTTTTTTCTGCGTGCGCTGACTGGCCGGCACTTTTTAGCGTCCCCAACAGTTCACTAGAGAACATAAAACACTATGGCTCTCAGACTTTGGAGACACAGAAACAATTTTTCTTTCCCCAAAAAATATTAGTTTTAGTGCAGGCATCCTCAAACTGCGGCCCTCCAGATGTTGTAAAACTATAACTCCCAGCATGCCCAGACAACCTACAGCCATCAGCAGGGCATGGTGGGAATTGTAGTTTTACAACATCTGGAGGGCCGCAGTTTTAGGATGCCTGCTTAGTGTCTCCAAAGTCTGAGAGCCATACATATTGGGCATCGTCGCGTGCGTAAAAGTCGTCGCTATAAAAATAACCTTTGACCAAACGCCTCGGATGAACGGTGTTAAAAATATAAAATAAAACTGTGCCAAAACACCCATTTTTGGGCAAAATTTCAATTTGAATCCATTTTGCCGGTAATAAAGCAAGGGTTAACAGCCAAACAAAACTAAATATTTATTGCCCCGATTCTGTAGTTTGCAGAAACACCCCATATGTGGTCGTAAATGGCTATATAGCCGCACGGCAGGGCATAGAACGAAGGGAACTCTATACGGTTTCTGGAAGGCAGATTTTGATGGACAGTTATTTTTTTGACACCATGTCCCATTAGAAGCCCCCCCTGATGTAGCCTAGACTAGAAACTCCAAAAAAGTCACCCCATCTAAGAAACTACACCACTCAAGGTATTCAAAAGTTACTTTACAAACTATGTTAACCCTTTAGGTGTTCCACAAAACTAAATAGCGAATGTAGAAACAATATTAGAATTTAATTTTTTTGTTACATTGCCTCAAAAAAGAGTAATATAGAGCAACCAAAAATCAAATTTACCCCAAAAATAGTCCCAAAACAACCACCTTATCCCGTAGTTTCCTAGATGGGGTCACTTTTATAGAGTTTCTACTCTAGGGGTGCATCAGGGGGCTTAAAAGCGTACATGGTGTAAATAAACCAGTCCAGCAAAATCTGCCTTCCAAAAACCATATGACGTTCCCCTTCTTCTATGTCCTGCCGTTTAGCCAAATAGTAGTTTACGACCACATATGGGGTGTTTCTGCAAACTACAGAATCAGGGCAACCCATTTTAAGTGTTGTTTGGCAGTTAACCCTTGTTTTACTCCTGGAAAAAATTGATTATATTGGAAAATTTTCCAAAAAATAGAAATTTAAAAATTGTTTCTCCATCTGCCATTAACTCTTGTGGAACACCTAAAGGGTTAACAAAGTTTGTAAACCCAGTTTTGAATACCTTGAGGGGTGTACTTTCTTAGATGGAGTCACTTTTTAAAAAAAATTATATTCTAGGGGTGCAACAGGGGGCTTCAAACGGGACATGGTATAAACAAAACCAGTCCTGCAAAATCTGCCTTCCAAAACCCATATGGTGTTCCCCTATTCTATGTGCTACCGTTCGGCCAAACAGTAGTTTACAACCACATATGGGGTGTTTTTGCAAACTACAGAATCAGGGCAACCCATTTTGAGTGTTGTTTGGCAGTTAACCCTTGTTTTACTCCTGGAAAAAATTGATTATATTGGAAAATTTTCCAAAAAATTGAAATTTCTAAATTGTTTCTCCATCTGCCATTAACTCTTGTGGGAGACCTAAAGGGTTAATAAAGTTTGAAAAAACAGTTTTGAATACCTTGAGGGGTGTAGTTTCTAGAATGGGGTCATTTTTGGGAGGTTTCTATTATCTAAGCCTCACAATATGACTTCAAACCTGAACTGGTCCATAAAAATGGGATTTTGAAGATTTTTGGGGGTATTACTATGTATTACTATGTATTACAGAAGTAGAGAAACTGAAACTTAGAAATTTGCTAATTTTTTAAAATGTTTGGTAAAAATTGTATTTTTTTTATGCAAAAAAAATAACTTTTTTGACCCAATTTTAGCAGTGTCATGAAGTACAATATGTGACAAAAAAACAATCTCAGAACGGCCTGGGTAAGTCAAAGCGTTTTAAAGTGACACTGGTCAGATTTGCAAAAAATGGCCTGGTCCTTAAGGTGAAAATGAGCCTGGTCCTTAAGGGGTTAAGGGTCACTAGCAGGCCATCAATCATAATTTTTAAAGGGTGTGTATGATGCCCTCCTTTATGTATAACTAAGGGTGCATCGGAGTGCCACTTCCTTGCAATTTTTGGCAGCACTTGCACTTTATATACAAGTAAATACACAGGAAAGAATATTGTCTATCAATTTTTCCTCTGAAATGTATTTGTTTCCCTTCGTTTTGTGTGTATTATTGTCATTATGTAAAAGTGGCGTACTATTCGGACAACATAGTTCCCAGCAGTGACCAGCAAGTCCAAGATGAATCCATACATCCTCTGCATGCTGTTAGAGAAGCATTTCGGTAGTGTTACCAACAATTTCTGACATTTTCTTATGAACCAGGCACCCTCCCCTCTTCAGAGCATGTAGTACCTGGTTTAATGCTCGGGTTCTCCCATTGACTTTCATTATACTTGGGTGCTCGGTCAAGCACCCGAATATCACGATGTGTTCGGCCCGAGCACCCGAGCACTACGGTGTTCGATCAACACTATCTATGACCCATGTAGATTCCATAAAGAAATTTTCTTAATGCTTTGTAAATGCTGTTAAGGAGAGCCCAGGCAAGATGGCCGCCCCATAGTCATGTTCAGAAAACAGAATAAAAAATTTGTAATAAGAAAATAAAAAGAGATTAGAAAAATAGGAAATGTGTTACTATTTGGTTTTAACTGGCAGATAACATTTTTGGTAACACATTGAAGGCTGGGTATACACATTCTGTGTGCCACATGAAGCCAAAACCCTGCTCACCCTTGTTAGCCAATAGTCACACAACTTTGAATTAAAGAGGACCTTTCACCTGTAAAAACAATGTGAACTAAGTATGCTGACATGGAGAGCGGCGCCCGGGGATCTCACTGCACTTACTATTATCCCCGGGCGCCTGGGAGAAAAAAACCTCCCAGGCTGTGAGCTGTGCTCTGCGATTGGCCAGCGCTGCAGCCTAGGAGAAGGAGACGCCCACAGGACAAGTGCAGACACCGCCTACTATAACTTACAGAGGGAAGATACCGGAGGGCATAACGGGAGAACGGAGTGGCGCCCGGGGATAATGGTAAGTGCAGTGAGATCCCCAGGCGCCGCTCTCCATGTCAGCATACTTAGTTCACATTGTTTTTACACGTGAAAGGTCCTCTTTAAGACCTTGGTTTTATCAGCACAATCATGCAGCCACTGACGAAAATAGCCTCATGTGGCAGCCAGAACTGTTGAAAGGCTTTCCTAAAATAGTACTAACTAATAGTGCGGTTCTGACTTTCTCGCTATAAACTGTATTTGAGGCTGGGGGGTATCCCTAATGTAACATTTTAGTTAGCAATATTTTTGCCAGTATTTTCAAGGTTCCACACTCCAGTTCTAGAATATATGTTAAAGTGTTTCTATTTTATATTTTTTACAGACAGACAAGTCGTTCATTTGTTAAAAGGAAATCTATCAGTGCCTGAGAGGGCCGCATAAGATATTAACAGGTATGCTGATTTCACCATTGTCTCTGTTATATGTGCCATTGATGTAGATTAGTGTTGAGTGAATCACAATATCCTAAGTGGACTTCAATCTGAATTTCAGGAATAATTTGATTTGCCGCAAAGCTGAATTTCCTCGAGCTTCATGGTAACAAATCTATTTGCCCTGAAATGGCAGTAAAAAAAAACACACTTACTTCATCCAATTGTCCATCAAGAAGCCATCACGGCCATCTTGATTGCAGTGATGACGTCACCACGCCCAGCCAGTGTGATGACGTCATTGTGTCACTGCGCAAGATTTCACTTGTGTCTTCAATCAAGATGGCTGGGATGGCCTCTACATGATGAAATGGATAAAGGGAATATGTATATTTTTTTTACTGGATTAGCCCCTGAAAAGCCTTAAAGGGGTCATCCAAGTTCTCAAACAGCCCACCATGTGCCAGGCCCCTCACAGGTAACATACTTACCCCGCTCCCCGTGCAGCTCTTGGTCTCCGCACCGCTGCTGCTTCTCCCTGTACACAAATGAAAACATCTGGTGTCGGGGGAGCAACCAACAGCAGGCGGGGACAAGCCTCCCTAGAATCACCAGCGATGCTAGGGAGGCTTGTCCCTGCCTGCCATTAGCTGCTCTTCCCCGACACCGGGTGTTTTCATCTGTGTACAGGGAGAAGCAGCAGTACGGGGTCCAGGAGTGTCGCAGGGAGCAGAGTAAGTATATTACCTGTGAGGGGCTCAGCACATGGGGGCTGTTTGTGAAATTGGATAACCCCTTTAATTTTAATCTCAGATGCAGCGATCGGTGATGAACCATTTTATATCAATCTAAACTACAGATTGACCATCAAAAAATGAGCCCTTACACACTTCTGTAGACATCACCATTTTAAAACAGGAATATGGATCATGCTGCTGCTGCCAACTCACCACTCTGTGGTCTCATGCTGCTGCCACCTCAACACTCTGTCACTGGGCCACTCTGTGAAAATAAATATTTTTTAAACTTTTAATTTTTTCAGTATTAAAGCACAAGAGAAACTATAAATGTAGTATCATTGTAATTGTACTAACTTGTGAAGGTAACAGGTTTTACCGGATAGGGAACGCTGTAAAAGCAAAACCTGTAAAACTGAGGTGGAATGAATATATTTTTTTTTTCAATTCCACTCCATTTAATATTTTTTTCCAGCTTCCCACTACTTTCATATATCTACATGAACTAAAGAATAAAAAAGTTATCCAGAAAGATGTGTGGGGTAAAAAAAACAGAAACTCAAAAACAGAAAATCCTCCTGGGCTAAAGGGGTTAATCAACATTGTACCTGTCTATACACAATTTAGGTAGGTGAGCATTTGTCTCTATTTACTTAATACAACCCGTCATCTATGGTATAAAGCAATGTATTCTTTTCTTTTCACAACAGTTTGAAATTGTCACCAATTACAGATATTTTCTCTTGTATGTCTCTTCTCACCTAAACAATAGAAGGAATTTGGGAGCTTTGACGCTCACATTTGTTGAATTAGGTTGAACAATGCACATGTAATGGTTAAACTAATATCACACAAAGCCTTTAAACAACTTTTGTAGACACTGAACTGACCAGCCATTGCTTCTCCACAGTGCTAGATACTGTTGTTTAATCTCATTTATGACCTTAAAGTAAACATAAGAAGCCTCCAAGGGTTGCTTTCATAGTGTTGCTACAAAGAACTTTCAGCTGCAAGTTTACTTTTGAGGGAAGTAAATATTGTTGATGAAACATTGATCTTGTACGGTTTTTCTATTAACTCACTTCAGTGCACATTGCACCAAACTTCAGTCTTTTCCCAAGAAATCTCATACACTGTTTCACACCAAAGCGGTCCATTGTCCACAATTAGCTTTTTCTTTCAGTCTGTGTTCATGGCTGCCTCCAGTCTACAGTGAATCTATACTTATCATTGATATCCTGTCAGTACATCACTGAGTAACAAAGATAACAAATTGTGCATTAATGTTAATAGAAAATATATTTCATTTTGGTATTTTTTTTTCAAAAGTATGCTAAATGGGGCATTTCTGCGCCATTAGTACATATTTCTACAAATCTAATTGACAGCAGTATAGTTGTAGGGGGTGTAGAGGCAGCAGTCACCCCTTGGTTCTGGTGCCTTAGGCTGAATCCGGCACCATTCATTTCAATGGGGCTGTGTACATGAGCGTTTTTTTTCACGCATCACTTCTGCAATCAGTGGCGTCGCCAGGGGGGGAGCCAGAGGGGGCCACCGCCCCCCTACATCAAGCTGTGCCCCCCCATGTTCCCCCCCCAACTAAAATGTCCCCCATTAATTTTGGTGGTGGATGGTCTATGCTGCACTGCTGTGCACTGTGTAGGCACTAGGCAGCCCTACCGGACATCTTCTTCACATCTGATGATCTGACTGAGTCTCGGACTTGGTGCCGTTGCGGTCTCACTCTCTAGTCTCCACCCACCGCTGCCGCGTCCCCGGCTCCGCCCCTGGCCCCGCCCCCCAGCTCCGCCCCCGGCCCCAGGACCTGACAAGTTGAGTCAGACTCAGTCAAACTCAGTGGCAGTGCTGTGCATAAATCAGCGTGCCGCTAGTCAAGACTAGCTGATTCTGATTCATTCAACTACTGGCAGCAGCTGCTTAAAGGGCTTCAGTCACCCCACTAAAGTCATTATTTTTTGGGGGGGGCAACTTAAATTCCTTATAATGCGATTTATCAATATACTGTATAATGCTCTTACTCATTTTGGTTGGGCAGTTTCTTAAAAAAAACTGACTTTTATAATATGTAAATGACCTCTCTACCAGCAAGTAGGGGGGCTACTTGCTCATAGCAGCCGCATCCTCCTTTCATAAAGACGCCCCCTCCTCATGTTGATTGACAGGGCCAGCGAACGCGCTCGTCCTCTGGCTGGCCCTGTCTGCGTTCAAAATCTGGCGCCTGCGCCGTACCGGTCTTCAGTCGGCGCAAGCGCACTGAGAGGAGGACGCTCGCTCGGCCGCTCCTTCCTCAATGCGCCTGCGCAGATGACATCACATCTACACCCGGCGCAGGTGCACTGAGGAAGGAGCGGCCGAGCGAGCGTCCTCCTCTCAGTGCGCATGCACCGACTGAAGACAGGTACGGCGCAGGCCCTCTCCTCTCCACACTTCCAACATTTTGCCTCCCCTGTTTTGTACATCTTACTCAGTACCCTAGGGGTAATATAGGTCCGATGGAGGATAAAAAACTGCGTCAGTCGGAAACTACTGGAGATGGTACTCCTTTTTACATTTTTATAAATACTTCTCCAGTCCAGAGTTGAGGGTTCCACCTCTTGTGCCCATTTCTTTTCACTATTAAATCAAATCACCCCCCCAACCCCTTCTTTATTTTTTTTTTATAAATCTGTGAAATTGATACTTTACTCCCTATTCCCTGAAAACATATTTAACAGGTAAAACATATTGACTCAAATTTACCATTACCATGAAGTGCAATGTGTCATGAGAAAACAATCTCTGAAAGGCTTGGATAAGTAAACACATTCCAAAGTTATTACCACATGGTCAGGAAGGGGGTAAATGGCCCATTCTGGAAGTGGTTAAAGGGAACCTGTCACTTTAAACATGGTGTCTGAACTGAAGGCAGCATATTATAGAGCAGGAGAAGCTAAGCAGATATATAGCTTTAAGAGAAACAATTAAATATAACTTGCATTTTCACATTGGTTACTAAACCTACCCTAATAAGAGGTGCTACTTCTAGTTCTGTACAGATACCTTTACTGCAATTACCTTCTTATCTGTCATTATTATCCTGCCTGTAGGGTATGTAAGCATTCAATGGGTGAGGTCATAGATGGCAGGTGCCTCACTGAGGCTGCTACTCTCAGTGATATAAATCCCAGAGGTAAATTGCGATCAGTGATGTTAGATCATTGAGTTTGTGGTAGCTGGAGTTTGGGTTCGGGATTTAGGAGTGACTGAAGAGTTTGGGTGGGAAGGTCTCTCCCATACTCCATCTCGGGTGTTACCACCTCACACAGATGAGGAAGCTAATTTAAAAGACACGCTGCCAGAGTGTAGTGGGTTGTTCTCTCTTGGCAGAGAGAAATCGCTAAGAAAAACCTACAAGCTAGTGAGAAGATTTTGTGAATTCTATGAACTGTCATTTTTGATTGCAGAAGCAAGCCTGTACCATTTGTATTTGCTGTGTTCCCAGTAAAACCTTGGAAAAAGAGACTGTCTGAGTGGTCCCGTCTCACAGGTAGAATATGTCTGCATTAGAGATGAGCAAAGTTTTCAAAAATTCAAATCAGTGGATTTGATTCGTTACAAATTAATTTGTCACAAAATGCTTTAAATTGGGTACACCCAGGCCTCTCTGCCTAATCATATTTATCCCATTTGGTGGCCCAATCTCAGCTTGGAATTTAAACTAGGGAGATTGCAGGGTGAGCGTATAACCATGTGCGTTACGTTCTAGTGCACTTACATTCATAGTAAGTAATGTGCTGTCAGTGTTACAGGTGTAATTTATCAACAAGATTCATAGCTAATCCCTTCTGTTAAACAAAACAAAAAGCATACAGCACCCTTCAGTAAAGCAAAAAACCTGTGCGAACCCCTGCAGTGCAATGACTTCTCAGTGAAACAAAATAAAGAAATGGAGGCAGTGCCAATAAAGTAGTGGAGATAAAAAATGTTCTGCTACATGTTGTGGCAGTCCAAACACATGTTTTTTAATCCCTTCTCTTAGCTATAGATTTATTGTACATCAGTAATGCAGGTCACTGTTACCACTGTTACCATCAAGTCTAATTTATTGCCGTGGCCAGTTGGGAGGGTGGCAGTAACAGTGATAATAATAGCCCCATGAAAGAGTGGGGACCGTATTATGTCCTCCTCCACTGCCACTTCATCCTCCTGGTGGCTCAGGTAGACATAAAATGTAAGTGCCAGGTCTTCTGTTCCCCGCCTATCAGATTTTTCAGCATCTAATCCAGGATGCGAAGAAGTGGAATGACATTCATCTTGTAGTTCTGCTGACTGACAAATAAAGCGGCCTCCTCAAATGGCCTAAGCAAATGGCACGTGTCACGCATGAGCTGCCACTGGCTAACCTAATTCCTCTGCTGGTACAGGTGGCCTGGCATATTTAGTGTTGAGTTTCAACGGGTGGAAATGCATATCTGGCGATGTTGGGAAAGAGCATTTTGCCTTTGCAGATCAAGGAGGGCGTGTTTTGCACAGTAAGAGTGGCTGAAGTGCATGCACAGTTTCCTGGACATTTTTAACAGCTCTTCCAATTCAGTGGAAGACCTGAGGAACTGATTGACAATGAGATTGAAGATGTGCAACTTGCAGGGGTCAGCTCTCCCAAGCAACACAGACAAAATGTTCTTCCCATTATCAGTAACCATGGTTCCTGTCTACAGTTGGCAAGGTGACAGCCAGTGTTTGATGTCTTTATTGATGACGCTGAGCAGTTCCTTCCCAGTGTGGCTCTGTTCACCAAGTCTGACCAGATGCAGAATCAAGTGAAAATGCTTAGATTTGCATAGGTGATATGCTGGAGGTCCACTGTAAACTGTGCCTAGAGGGGAGGGTAAGTACAAGGTGGAGGATGAGGAGCCAGAGGAGGACATTGGCACAGAAATCTCATGATTAGAATGCTAAGACGATACCTGGCAAAGTTGCTGGTGAGCCTCGCCTTGAACAAAATTTTCTCAGTGGGCTGTTAACAACATATATTGTCCTTGACCATAATTACAACTCAATACGTCAGCACTGGCGTAAACTCCACCAGATACCGAAAAGCCCAAGGACTGGCTTGCCTTTAGCTCAACAAACATGTTCAGGGCTGGTACAGGTTTTTTTTTTGTTTGTTTTTTAAGTAATGTTGGCTTGGGACTTTACACCTTGGGTGGGCACAATCCTTCAGTTCTCTGAAAGGTGGAGATTCAACTAGATGGAAATGGAGGGACTGTAGTACCAGAAACTTGGCCAGGTGCATGTTCAGCTTCTTTGCCATTGGATGAGTGAACACATCTTTTTGCAATCACCTCAGTGATTGATTGCTGTCAAAACAAATGACGAGGAGTAGGTGAAGTAGGAGTAGGAGCATCAGGATCAATAGACAACATTGAAGTCGATGGGAAGGAATGACAGCTCTGACTGTTGGAGAAAGATGCAGCGGTTGCTGCATCAGGTTGTAGCACTAAATGAGTGACACTGTTTTCCCACGCCATTTTATAGTGACGTCCAATGTGTTGATGCAGGGTCATCGTGCCAACATTAGCACCCTAGACATGCCTCACCTTCTACCCACATATCCTGCATACCCCCACACTGATGTCCTCCAGCAACTTGGTGAAAAATTCCCACACTGCCGAGTATAGCATTTTTCCTCCACCACTGTATGATGCCTAACTGCCTCTGCTTTTATGAACCCATGCACTGCTAGTGTGTTCCACACAGCACAAAATAAGCCCCCAAGGGGAGGGTGTCAGTATCTAAAACATAACTTTCAATTAAATATGCAGATTAAACAGACAAATCGCCAGGACCGGATGGCACACACCCCAGTATCCTAAGGGAAATTAGGTAATGTCATAGCCAGACCCTAATTTCTGATATTTGCGGACTCTATACTGACAGGGAATGTCCCACAGGATTGGCGCATGGCAAATGTGGTGTCAATATTCAAAAAGGGTCCAAAAACAGAGCCTGGAAACTAGAGGCTGGTAAGTTTAACATCTGTTGTGGGTAAACTGTTTGAAGGTTTTCTGAGAGATGCTATCTTAGAGCATCTCAACGGAAATAAGCAAATAACGCCATATCAGCATGGCTTCGTGAGGGATTGGTCATGCCAAACTAATTTAATCAGTTTCTCTGAGGAGGTAAGTTCTAGACTTGACAGCGGCGAATCAATGGTTGTCGTGTATCTGGACTTCTCCAAAGCATTTGACACTGTACCACATAAAAGGTTAGTATATAAAATGAGAATGCTCGGACTAGGAGAAAATGTCTGTATGTGGGTAAGTAACTGGATGAGTGATAGAAGACAGAGGGTGGTTATTAACGGTACACACTCAGATTGGGTGACTGTCACTAGTGGGGTACCTCAGGGGTCAGTATTGGGCCCTATTCTCTTCAATATATTTATTAATGATCTTGTAGAAGGCTTGCATAGTAAAGTATCAATTTTCGCAGATGACACTAAACTATGTAAAGTAATTTACATTGAAGAGGACAGTATACTACTACAGAGAGATGTGGATAGATTGGAGGCTTGGGCAGATATGTGACAGATGAGGTTTAACACTGACAAATGTAAAGTTATGCACATGTGAAGGAATAATGCAAGTCACCCGTACATACTAAATGGTAAAACACTCGGTAACACTGACATGGAAAAGGATCTAGGAATTTTTATAAACAGCAAACTAAGCTGCAAAAACCAGTGTCAGGCAGCTGCTGCCAAGGCCAATAAGATAATGGGTTGCATCAGAAGGGGCATAGATGCCCGTGATAAGAACATAGTCCTACAACTTTACAAATCACTAGTCAGACCACACATGGAGTACTGTGTACAGTTCTGTGCTCCTGTAAACAAGGCAGACATAGCAGAGCTGGAGAAGGTCCAGAGGAGGGCAACTAAAGTAATAACTGGAATGGGGCAACTACAGTACCCTGAAAGATAAACAAAATTAGGGTTATTCACTTTAGAAAAAAGACGACTGAGGGGAGATCTAATTAATATGTATAAATATATCAGGGGTCAGTACAGAGATCTATCCCATCATCTATTTATACCAAGGACTGTGACTGTGATGAGGGGACATCCTCTGCGTCTGGAGGAAAGAAGGTTTGTACACAAACATAGAAAAGGATTCTTTACGGTAAGAGCAGTGCGACTATGGAACTTACTGCTGAGGAGGTGGTGATGGTGAGTACAATAAAGGAATTCAAGAGGGGCCTGGATGTATTTCTGGAGCGTAATAATATTACAGGCTATAGCTACTAGAGAGGGGTCGTTGATCCAGGGAGTTATTCTGATTGCCTGATTGGAGTCGGGAAGGAATTTTTTATTCCCCTAAAGTGGGGAAAATTGGCTTCTACCTCACATTTTTTCTCTGGATCAACTTGCAGGATAACAGGCCGAACTGGATGGACAAATGTCTTTTTTCGGCCTTATGTACTATGTCACTATGTAAACACACCACTGTGATGCAATATTCTAAAAACATGGGGGGTCCAATCCTGGTACCCCAACACTGGTAGAGAAAGAATGAACAAAAAACCTGCTGCACCTAATGAAAGGTGCGAGCAGTCATACCAGACCAATATATACAATTGGACCAGCAAAGGTTTCAAGGGAGGCAAAATCCAGAGGTCGGAGTCTGTATGGACGACGGAGAACTGTGCCTGTTAAGCCCTATTTGTAGGGAAGGGGACTGGTTTCATTCTACCTATCTATACAGAGCACCTGCCCCAACAGGGGCGACCCTGTCCATATACCTGTCCCTATTTTGGACCTGGTCCCTAATTCTGAAAATAAACATAGCCAGCTAATGCACTCCTGATGACTTCCTGACGTGGCACGTTTCTGTCTGTGTCGGCTCTTCGGTGGGGGGGGAAAGTACAAAAAGAATGAAAGCGGGTATCCAGCCTGCAGCTATAACTGGGTCAGATGTAGAGATAATTGTAAATGCCCCCCAGGTGAGAGGGTGCAAATGGGGGAAATAAAGAACTACCAGCTGCTGGTAGGCTGGTAGTTCTTTATTTCCCCCCAACCATAGGGGACCTGCCATATGTAGGATTATCATATCCTCTGGACCAACCAGCATAGGATTAACATGTCCTTTGCACATTTGCACCCCCTTACCTGGGGGGCATTTACAATTATCTCTACATCTGACCCAATTATCGCTGCAGGAGACATGTGCTTCCACCCAACTGTCATCATTAGTACTAGTATGCTTAGAGCACCATTTTTGCCACAGTCCATTCCTTTGGAGGGTCCAGGCAACTGTTAGTTTTGGTGTACATTAGCTGTATTAGTACTGTAACAAATTAACTATGAATGTTGCAGCAGTTGAAGAAGATAAACACGGTAATATATTAAACTGCTCTTTAATACTGAGGCACAGTAATACTATATATAAACTAAGAACTAAACTGCAAATGTGCCAGCACTTCAACAAGATGCATAGGGCAATATATAAGACCACCGTTTAATACTGAGGCACAATAATCTATATATAAACTAATAGATTAAATGGGATTTTGGCAGCAGTTCACCAAGATGCACATGGCGATTGTACTCAACCTGCACTGTCCCTGCAGTCTCACTATGCTCTCCTTATGTTCTCTTTACAGTGTCTAAAAACTCTCCCTACAATCTACCTACACTGTCACTACACATAAGCACAGTCCCTATCCAATATTCTTCAATTAAAGGCTTTCTGCATCTCTGTCCCTACTGCATAAGCACTTGTTGCGTCTTTCCCTATGATCCACTCACAGTGAAATGGCAGGGACAGTGTGGGATGAGGCTTTTTATAGGGCTGCAAAATCACAGGTGATGGCTTTCTGCTGATTGGCTGGCTGTATGGCATTATGGGTCATTTTGCATTCCTGGGCTTCCTACTTCCACTTTGTAACCTATGCTGTAGCCATTAAAAGAAAAAAATCTGATTGGTTACCACAAAGCGCGAGGCAATTTGGTTTCTTGACGCATCACATTTTTTTCTAAACTTCAGATCAAATTCCACTTTAATAGCTTAGTCTGCATGTACAGAGTCTGATGGAACATGACACAAGTTTGTTTCTGATGAACCCAGCAAACTCCCTTCCTCCCTATATGTTTCTTTTCTTATTTAAGTCTTTGCCACCCCTCACATTGCAGCTTATATAATTTGTATGTCCATATGCATTGGAATTGGAGAATATTCACAGAAAGAGTCAGAAAAGGATTAAAGTTTAACCTCTGCACTGGAACATATTTTCCATTTAATGCTCATTTTTTCGGTCATGGATAAATTTACAGGAACAATTATGAACCGAAGAATTCAATTTAATAGTTATAACAATAAGGGTTGTATTGCCTTAATTAGCCTATGTTCCTTTCTTCCAACAGTTATTCTGAATAAATTTATACATATATGCATACAATGGAATTATTTAACCAGCAGTGGGGTAAAGGTCAAAAGGATAATTAATAACATAGAAATGTGTACTGATACATCAATTACCAGTCTCCCTGGCTGGCTAAATATCATACTGTAGTTTTACTTACCTTATTTTCACAATGAAGGGATCATAATTTATATCAGTCATTCTTACAACTTAAAGACTATGCTAAACTTTGCACTTTATTGTATGTTCATTTGCTTTCAAAATTAGGCAACTTTCTAAATATCAGTGTTAATAGGTTACAGTAACTGGATTTGTAATGCAATGTCCTACTATTTTGCTTCTGTAGAGAAAATGTAAGTCCTTCACCTAGCTGCTGGTGTTGTTGAATCTGACATAAATGCTAGAGCACCTCTTTTCTTTTATTTTCTTTCTTTTCTTTCTTTCCTTTCCACACCCTTCTCTGCTCCTGAACACACAAACGTCTGAATCTGAGAAGTTAAACCAGAGTGAATTGTTGTCAGGGTAAGAGATACTGATGTGGTATAACAAAAATCTGTTGCAGAGTAGTCACTGTGATTCAATAATGATTAGATGAGATGAGATTTATTAAGTGGGGTTATGAGGTTTCATATGGTTCCCTAAGGCCTCTTTCCTCTTTCTTTGCTGTGCAGTAGGAAAAGGACCTTTGATGACATCACTGCACTCATCACATTGTCCATCACATGATCCATCACCATGGTGATGGATCATGTGATGGAAGCAGTGACGTCACCACAGGTCCTATTCCTGTGCACAGCAAAGATGAAGACAGAAGAGAATCTGGGCTGTGCGAACAAGTGGATTAAGATGAGTTAAATTTATTATTATTTTTTTAACCCCTCCAGCCCTATTTTACTTAGCATTCTGTATTAAGAATGCTATTATTTCCCTTTATAACCATGTTATAAGGGAAAATAATAAAGATCATCTCCTAGCAACCGTGCACAAAAATCGCACCGCATCCGCACTTGCTTGCGGATGCTTGCGATTTTCACGCAGCCCCATTCACTTCTATGGGGCCTGTGTTGTGTGAAAAATGCACAAAGTAGAGCATGCTGCAATTTTCACGCAACGCACAAGTGATGCGTGAAAACCACCGCTCATGTGCACAAATCAGTGTTGGAATGGGGCAACTACAGTGTTTATGGCAGTGTTTATGTCACCCAGCAATAGAACAGAGGATTTTGAGAGATTTAGGCCCCTGTCAGCAATGCAGAGCAGGGGTTCATTCATGGCAAAAGGGGGTTCATGTCACCCAGCAATACAACAGAGGATTTTGAGAGATTTAGGCCCCAGTCACCCAGGCACAGCAGGGGTTCATGTCACCCAGCAATACAACAGAGGAGTTTGAGAGATTTAAGCCCCAGTCACCCAGGCACAGCAGGGGTTCATTCACGTCAAAAGAGGGTTCATGTCACCATGCAATACAACAGAAGATTTTGAGAGATTTAGGCCCCTGTCAGCAATGTAGAGCAGGGGTTCATTCACGGCAAAAGGGGGTTCATGTCACCCAGCAATACAACAGAGGATTTTGAGAGATTTAGGCACCTGTCACCCAGGCACAGCAGGGTTTTTTATATACGCCAAACATGGTAAAATGTCACCCGACAATTGAAAATAAGAATTTTTGAATTTAGGTCACTAAAATTGTTTTTTTTATTTATTAAAATGGCTCTAAAAAAGTCCTTGAAAAGGCTAGAGGGATGTAAAAGGCAGTAAAATGCATGGCAACTGCTCTGCAAACAAATGTGGATAGGGAAATAATTAAAATGAAATAAAATAACTAAAAATTACAAATTAATAACCTGCAACTCAGAGAAGGAGATGGATATGTAGTCGGAGGTTGAGGAGGCGGTGAATGTGGTGTTGTAGGTGGAGGCAGCAATGGAGGAGGAACAGGTAGCCAAAATGTTTTTTTATTTTTTTTTATTGGGGTAGGTAGCCCCCAAAATATTGGGACAAATAAAATAAAAAATAAAACAAAGAATCATTGCACTTGACCTGAGTACAAGAATGTATGTTTGATGGTGGTATAAATGTCTATTCTGCACAAGGTACAGACAAGTCTTGTGGGATCCAAGCCTGGTTCATTTTAATGAATGTGAGCTTGTCCAAGTTGGCTGTGGACAGGCGGCTGCGTCTGTCTGTAATGACGCCTCCTGCTGTGCTAAATACGCATTCAGAGAGTACACTGGCTGCAGGGCAGGGCAGCACCTCCAAGGCATACAGGGCAAGCTCTGGCCATGTGGACAATTTGGAGACCCAGAAGTTGAATGGGGCAGAACCATCAGTCAGTACGTGTAGGCGTGTGCACAGGTACTGTTCCACCATGTTGTTAAAATGCTGCCTCCTGCTAACACGCTCCATATCAGCAGTTGGGGCCGGTTGTTGCGGCGAGGTGACAAATCTTTTCCACATGTTGGCCATGCTAACCCTGCCTTCTGAGGTGCTGGCGCTGACACAGCTGCGTTGGAGACCTCTTCCTCCTCCCCTGCCTTCGCCTTGTGCTTCCACTTGTCCCCCGGCATCAGTCGGGAATGCTCTCAAGAGCGCGTCTACCAGCGTGAGATGCTTGGTGATGGAGGTGGTGTTGGTCAGTGCATTCTATGTCTTCCACCCCTGGGGAAGGGCTAGGTGGATGCCCTTGGGAAACCCTGCCAGCAGAGTCTTCAAACAACATAAGAGACTGCTGCATGACTTGAGGCTCAGACAGGTTCCCCGATATGCACGGGGGTGATGTGACAGACTGATGGGCATGGGTTTCAGGCGCCACCTGTGCGCTTTCTGCAGAAGAAGCGCAATTACGTCATCAAAGGTCCTTTTGCAGGTCCTGAAAGAAGAAGAAAGAAGATGATGCCAGCTGCGCAATGCTGAGGTGAGTTATGTTTTATTATGTTTTGACCCTCAATTAACATTATACTTAGCATTCTGTATTAAAGAATGCTATTATTTTCCATTATAACCATGTTATAATGGAAAATAATAATATATCCAGAACACCAAACCCGAACTTCAGTGAAGAAGTCGGGTCTGGGCACCACTTTCAGTTTTTTCTCACGCGTGTGCAAAACGCATTGCCCTTGCATGGAAAAAACTGAACATCGGAGCGCAATCTCAGACAAAACTGACTGCAATTGCATGCCTACTCACGCGGGTTTCCCGCAATGCACCCTGAACGCATCCGGCCCTCACCCGCGACGCCTGTGTGAAGGGGGCCTTAAGACGAATAAAGGGGGTTTTCCCCCCAAAAAAATTATTTATGACTTTTACAGACACACTCTACAGAAGAATTTCCTCTCCTACAATAGTTAAGACAGGTGAAGGGAGTGTTCCTAATTATTTATTCTCCTCTCTCCTACAACAGTTAAGACTAGAGATGAGCAAAACGAAGCTGACAAAGTGGAATTCGATCCGAATTTCTGAAAAAAAATTGATTTGCAACTAATACGAAATTCCTCGTGCTTCTTGGTAACGAATCACAATTTTTCCTAAAATGTCAGCTGTTATGGCGGCTACACGTATGAGGACATACGGCAAGGAACTCTGGGAAGGCGTGCAGCCAACCAGCGGCCAGCCAGCCCAGTGATGTCACAGCTCTAAAATTACGATGGCCATCTTAGATTCTGACATTTTCCAGTGTTCAGAGTGCAGGGACAGATGTGAGTAGGCGTTAGGGACAGCTATTGGAAAAACCGCTGTCTAAAAAAAACCTGAAAAAACGATTTATAAGTGCAGGGAAAGGATAGGGGGGAATCATTTCACAGCATCTTAGTGCAGGGAGAGACGTCAGAAGGCGCTAGGGACATTGATAGGAAAGTGATTTACAAGTGCAGGGAAAGGATAGGGAGTAGGGAGTACCTAACTTTAGGATTTTTGGACCCTAGACCCGAACCCGAACTTTTTCGTAAAAGTTTGGGTTCGGTGTTTGGTGCTTTCTTGGCGCTTTTTGAGAGGCAGCACAGCAGCAATTCAAGAAGCAGTTAACTGTCTGACCTTAGAAGCCATCACAGCCATGCCTACTAATGGTATGGCTGTGATTGGCGAGAGCAGCTTTTGACCCAGGCTCTATATAAGCTTGAGTCACGTAGCGCTGCATGTCACTCTGCTGTTAAAAGTGTAGGGATAGGATGCTGCTGGACTTGTGATTTCAGGGAGAGAATAGGAGCGAATCTAACTCAGCAATCTACAGAGAAATAGTTGTGTGGGTGCAGGACACAATTGTTTTACCCTGCCCTGAGGCCATTGACAAAAAAAAAAAAAAAAAAAACTTTTATAATTCTGTTAGTTAGGTGGGTGGCGGTGGCGGCGGCCATTTTATGCAAACTCAGTGCAATAGCACTGCATCTGAGCTTTTGGGACATTGCAAATCACCATTTTTTTTAGCAAACTACAACATCTGCAATTTAAGGTAGAAATGCACCCATCATTTTCTGGGGTTTGAAAAACACACTTTTTTGACAAAAAACATTATTTTCAGGCCTTGCAGCATCAGCACATGTGAAATTACAGGCTTATATACTGCTGTCAAATTCAGTTGTTAAACAAACACTCGTTTGGGCACAAAATATTTAGTTGGCAGCCTTTGATGCAGATGTCATTGTGAGATACACACTTAATACATTTGGGTTACATTCAGACATTTTAAATACCGCCATTTGGTGCACCAATATTGAATTCAGGCCTGCACTGGTTCAGACCGTGTGAGATACTCCCTCTATATACAGGGGTTTGATTCAGGGATTTGAAATACAGTCATTTGAAATACAGCCATTTTGGGCAAAGGGAAATTTACTTCGGCCTATACTGGTTCAGACCCTGTGAAATACACCCTCTACATACAGGGGTTTGAAGCAGGCATTTGAAATATAGCCATTTGAAATACAGCCATTTTGTGCAAAGAAATATTTAATTCAGACGTATACTGGTTCATGCCCTGTCAGATACAGCCTCTACATACAGGGGTTTGATTCAGGGATTTGAAATACAGCCATTTCGTGCAAAGAAATATTTACTTCAGGCCTACACTGGTTCAAACCATGTGAGATAACCCCTCTACATACAGGGGTTTGAATCAGGCATTTGAAATACAGCCATTTGAAATATAGCCATTTTGGGCAAAGAAATATTTACTTCAGGCCTACACTGGTTCAGACTGTGTTAGATACTCCCTGTAGATACAGGGGTTTGATTCAGGGATTTGAAATACAGCCATTTGAAATGCAGCCATTTTGTGCAAATAAATATTTACTTCCGGTCTACACTGGTTCAGACCATGTGAGATACCACCTCTACATACAGGGGTTTTAATCAGGCATTTGAAATACAGCCATTTGAAATACAGCCATTTTGGGCAAAGAAATATTTACTTCAGACCTACACTGGTTCAGACCGTGTGAGATACCCCCTCTACATACAGGGGTTTGAATCAGGCATTTGAAATACAGCCATTTTGTGCAAATAAATATTTACTTCAGACCTACACTGGTTCAGACCTTGTGAGATACCACCTCTACATACAGGGGTTTGAATCAGGCATTTGAAATACAGCCATTTTGTGCAAATAAATATTTACTTCAGACCTACACTGGTTCAGACCTTGTGAGATACCACCTCTACATACAGGGGTTTGATTCAGGGATTTGAAATACAGCCATTTGAAATACAGCCATTTTGGGCAAATAAATATTTAGTTCAGGCCTACACTGGTTCAGACCGTGTGAGATACCCGCTCTACATACAGGGGTTTGAATCAGGCATTTAAAATACAGCCATTTGAAATACAGCCATTTTGGGCAAAGAAATATTTACTTCAGGCCTACACTGGTTCAGGCCCTGTGAGATACACCCTCTACATACAGGGGTTTGTTTCAGGTATTTGAAATACAGCCATTTAGGGCAAAGAAATATTTAGTTCAGGCCTACATTGGTTTAGACCGTGTGAGATACACCCTTTACATACTGTCGTTCTTTTCTACTATTAATTAAACACCCATTTAGGGCAAGATCCAAAAGTTGAAAAATATGAGAAGAGCGTCAAATAAGGGATGTGGCCCAGGTCGTGGTGCTGCTGGTGGAGCTCCTGTTGGACGTGGTTGATCTGTGGCAGCTACACGCACAAGTAAAAACCCTTCCTCAGGTGCGAGTAGGCGACAAAACCTGCAGCGGTATTTGGTCGGGCCTAATGCTGCTCTACGAATGATGAGGCCTGAACAAGTTCAAGCGATAGTAGATTGGGTTGCTGACAGTGGATCCAGTTCCTTCACATTGTCTCCCACCCAGTCTCCTGCTGAAAGCCCACAGTTGGCACCTGCAGCCGATGTCCATCAGTCTTTCACCTCACCCCCTTGCAAATCAGCCAAGCAGTCTGAGCCCCAAGTCATGCAGCAGTCTCTTCTGCTTTTTGATGACTCTGTTAGCAGGGTTTCGCAGGGCCATCCACCTAGCCCTGCCCCAGAAGTGGAAGAGATTGAGTGCACCGATGCTCAACCACTTATCTTTCAAGATGAGTACATGGGAGGACCATCGCAGCACGTCTCGGATGATGATGAAACACAGGTGCCAACTGCTGGGGCTTTCAAAAGTGTGCAGACAAGGAAGTCAGGGGTGAAGACTGGGTGGAAGATGATGTGGAGGACGATAAGGTCCTCGACCCCACATGGAATCAAAGTCATGCGAGTGACCTATGTAGTTTGGAGGAAGAGGCGGTGGTCACACAGAGCCACCAGTACAGCAGAAGAGGGAGCAGGGTGCAAAAGCGGAGCGGCCGTCCTCTAGACAGTATGCCTCCTACTGCCCACTGCAGCAGGGGACCGAGCACACCAAAGCCAGCTCCAAGGAGTTCCCTGGTGTGGCAGTTCTTCAGACAATGTGCTGATGAGACACAAGCTGCAGTGGAGTAGACACCTCAAAAACCAAGAAAGGTCTCTGGCTCCTCCTGCTTCCTGTTCTGCTGCAGTTGCGGCCTCTTCATCCACCTCTGGAGGGACAGTGCCACCTGCCACCCCGCAAACAGAGGACCTGCCAGCAACACCAACATCTGGGTCACCAAGCATCTCCACAATGTCCCACGGAAGCATTCTTCTCTCCATATCCCAAATGCTGGAGAGGAAGAGGAAGTACCCTCCTACCCACCCGCTATCCCTAGCCCTGAATGCCAGCATTTCTAAATTACTGGGCTTTGAAATGCTGTCATTCCGTCTGGTGGAGATGGATAGTTTTAAAGGCCTTATGGCGGTGGCTGTCCCATAGTATGTCGTGCCCAGCTGCCACTACTTTTCAAGGTGAGCCATCCCTTCCCTTACAACCAAGTAGGGGACAAAATCAGGTGTGCACTGCGCAACACCATCTGAGGCAAGGTGCACCTGACTACGGATATGTGGACCAGTAAGCACGGTCAGGGCTGTTATATCTCCATAACAGCACACTGGGTAAATGCAGTGGTGGCTGGGCCTGAGGCGGATAGCAGTTTGGCGCATGTCCTTCCACCACCGAGGCTTGCAGGGCACTTCAGTTTGCCTCCTGTTGCTTCCTCCTCCTACTCTGCTTCCTCATCCTCTACCAGCTCCTCATCCGGTCAGCGTAACACCTTCACCACCAACTTCAGCACAGCCCGGGGTAAACGACAGCAGGCAGTTTTAAAACTTATCTGTTTGGGGGACAAACCCCACACCACGCAGGAGCTGTGGACGGGCCTTGAAACACAGACCGATGAGTGGTTTGTGCCAGTCAGCCTCAAGCCCGGCCTGGAGGTGTGCGATAATGGGCGAAATCTCGTAGCAGCTCTGGGACTAGCCGGTTTGACGCACATTCCTTGCCTGGTGCATGTGCTGAATTTGGTGGTTCAGAGATTCCTTAAAAATTACCCCGATATGTCAGAGCTGCTGCATAAAGTGCTGGCCGTCTGTGCGCGCTTTCGGCGTTCTCACCCTGCTGCTTGCCTGTCAGCGCTGCAGCGTAACTTCAGCCTTCCCGTTCACCTCCTCATATGCGACGTGCCCACAAGGTGGAACTCCACCTTGCACATGCTGGCCAGACTGTGTAAGCATCAGCAGGCGATAGTGGAGTTTCAGCTGCAGCACGGACAGGTGAGTCGCTTGGCAGAACAGCACCACTTCAACAACAATGACTGGGCCTCCATGCAAGACCTGTGTTCCTTGTTGCGCTGTTCTCAGCGTTACTATCCCACTTCTATGCCTCCTTGAAAAAACGCTCCTGGTGATGATGGAAGAGGATGTAGCACAGGAGGAAGGAAGAGGGATCATTCCGGCCAGTCATTCCCAAGTGGCTCCGAGGGTGGGTTCCTGCACCCACAAACCCAAGGTACACAATTGCCCAGCCAGGGCACAGTTCAGGAGGATGATGAGGTGGAGGATGAGGAGGAGGAGATGGAGGAGGAGGAACCATGTTCACAGCAGGATGGTACCCAGACCAGCTCATGGCCATCACTGCTGCGTGGATGGGGGGATACAGAGGACACAGACGATACACCTCCTACAGAGGACAGCTTTTTGTTGCCTCTGGGCAGCCTGGCACACATGAGCGATTACATGCTGCAGTGTCTCTGCAATGACCGCCAAGTTGCCCACATTCTAACTTGTGCCGATTACTGGGTGGCCATGCTGCTGGATCCCCGTTACAAGGACAACGTACGGTCCTTAATTCCATCACTGGAGGGTGATCATAAGATACGTGAGTACAAGCGCACACTGGTAGACGCACTGCTGGTGGCATTCCCACCTGACAGCGGGGGCACAGTGGAAGCACAAGGCGTAGCAGAGGACGAGGAAGAGGTCGCCAAAGCAGCTGGGGCACTGCCAGCACCTCAGAAGGCAGAGTTAGCATGGCCCAAATGTGGAAAAGCTTTGTCAGCACGCCACAACAACCAGCACCACCAGCTGATATGGAACGTCTTAGCAGAAGGCAGCATTTCACCAACATGGTGGAGCAGTATGTGTGCACACGCCTACACGTACTGAATGACGGGTCTGCCCCCTTCAACTTCTGGGTCTCCAAATTGGGCACATGGCCTGAGCTTGCCCTTTACGCCTTGGAGGTGCTGGCCTGCCCTGCAGCCAGTGTACACTACGTGCAGAATTATTAGGCAAATGAGTATTTTGACCACATCATCCTCTTTATGCATGTTGTCTTACTCCAAGCTGTATAGGCTCGAAAGCCTACTACCAATTAAGCATATTAGGTGATGTGCATCTCTGTAATGAGAAGGGGTGTGGTCTAATGACATCAACACCCTATATCAGGTGTGCATAATTATTAGGCAACTTCCTTTCCTTTGGCAAAATGGGTCAAGAAGGACTTGACAGGCTCAGAAAAGTCAAAAATAGTGAGATATCTTGCAGAGGGATGCAGCACTCTTAAAATTGCAAAGCTTCTGAAGCGTGATCATCGAACAATCAAGCGTTTCATTCAAAATAGTCAACAGGGTCGCAAGAAGCGTGTGAAAAAACCAAGGCGCAAAATAACTGCCCATGAACTGAGAAAAATCAAGCGTGCAGCTGCCAAGATGCCACTTGCCACCAGTTTGGCCATATTTCAGAGCTGCAACATCACTGGAGTGCCCAAAAGCACAAGGTGTGCAATATTCAGAGACATGGCCAAGGTAAGAAAGGCTGAAAGACGACCACCACTGAACAAGACACACAAGCTGAAACGTCAAGACTGGGCCAAGAAATATCTCGAGACTGATTTTTCAAAGGTTTTATGGACTGATGAAATGAGAGTGAGTCTTGATGGGCCAGATGGCTGGATTGGTAAAGGGCAGAGAGCTCCAGTCCGACTCAGACGCCAGCAAGGTGGAGGTGGAGTACTGGTTTGGGCTGGTATCATCAAAGATGAGCTTGTGGGGCCTTTTCGGGTTGAGGATGGAGTCACGCTCAACTCCCAGTCCTACTGCCAGTTTCTGGAAGACACCTTCTTCAAGCAGTAGTACAGGAAGAAGTCTGCAAGGTAAGAAAAACATGATTTTCATGCAGGACAATGCTCCACCACACGCGTCCAAGTACTCCACAACGTGGCTGGCAAAAAAGGGTATAAAATAAGAAAATCTAATGACATGGCCTCCTTGTTCACCTGATCTGAACCCCATTGAGAACCTGTGGTCCATCATCAAATGTGAGATTTACAAGGAGGGAAAACAGTACACCTCTCTGAACAGTGTCTGGGAGGCTGTGGTTGCTGCTGCACGCAATGTTGATGGTGAACAGATCAAAACACTGACAGAATCCATGGATGGCAGGCTTTTGAGTGTCCTTGCAAAGAAAGGTGGCTATATTGGTCACTGATTTGTTTTTGTTTTGTTTTTGAATGTCAGAAATGTATATTTGTGAATGTTGAGATGTTATATTGGTTTCACTGGTAAAAATAAATAATTGAAATGGGTATATATTTGTTTTTTGTTAAGTTGCCTAATAATTATGTACAGTAATAGTCACCTGCACACACAGATATCCCCCTAAAATAGCTAAAACTAAAAACAAACTAAAAACTACTTCCAAAAATATTCAGCTTTGATATTAATGAGTTTTTTGGGTTCATTGAGAACATGGTTGTTGTTCAATAATAAAATTAATCCTCAAAAATACAACTTGCCTAATAATTCTGCACTCCCTGTATTGTCTGAACGCGTGTTTAGCATGACTTGAGGGGGTTATCACAGGTTATATTTCCCAATGTTTTGGGGTGTACCCTAATTTAAAAAATAAAATGTAAATCCAAAAAGCAGTGTAGGCTACCTCCTTCTCCTCCACCGCCGCTTTCACCTACACCGCCACATCCACCTTTTCCTTCAACCTCCTACTCCATATGGACCTGGTCCTCCTAGGTCAAGATTTTATGTTATTTTAAGTCATTATCCTATTCACATTTGTTTGCAGAGCATTAAACAAATTTTGACGACATTTGCAGCCGTCTAGCCCTTTCTATGACATTTTTAGAGCCATTTTAGTGCTCAAAAGTTCGGGTCCCCATTGACTTCAATGGGGTTTAGGTTCGGGGTCAAGTTCGGGTCAAGTTCGGGTCCCTAACTTGAACTTTTTTCCGAAGTTCGGCCGAAAACGTCGAACCCAAACATCCAGGTGTCCGCTCAACTCTAATAGGGAGGAATCATTTCACAGCATCTTAGTGCAGGGAGAGACGTCAGAAGGCGCTAGGGACATTGATAGGAAAGTAATTTACAAGTTCAGGGAATAGATAGGGAGTAGTGTTGAGCGAACTTGTGTTTTAAGTTCGGCGTCTAAAGTTCGGGTTATCGAAGTATGCCGTTATGGATTCCGCGGAATTTAGTAACCATAACGGGATACTTCAATAACCTGAACCCGAACTTTAGACGCCGAACTTAAAACACAAGTTCGCTCAACACTAATAGGGAGGAATAATTTCACATTTTAGTGCAGGGAGAGACATCTGAAGTCGCTTGGGACAGTGCTAGAGAAACCTCATTGTGGGGAAAAAAAAGTCATTTACAAGTGCAGGAAAACATTATTTGGGGATCCAAATAGCCATTATACAGCTCTGGCATTTTAGCAATTTGTTCTGGTAATTGGGGTGCAAGTGTTATGTTGAAATGCCTTTAATGGCTTATATCTGTAGAATAATATATGCGCATTTCACTTCCGCAGTGTTTTGTGTTGAAAGAGTTTAGTGGCATATTTCAGTACAAAAAGGAAAAATATATACGCTTTTCACTTCTGCAGTTATACACTGAACAAAAATATAAACGCAACACTTTAGGTTTTGCTCCCATTTTGCATGAGCTGAACTCAAAGATCTGAAACATTTTCTACATACACAAAAGACCCATTACTCTCAAATATTGTTCACAAATCTGTCTAAATCTGTGTTAGTGAGCACTTCTCCTTTGCCGAAATAATCCATCCCACCTCACAGGTGTGTCATATCAAGGCGCTGATTAGACAGCATGAATATTGCACAGGTGTGCCTTAGACTGACAACAATAAAAGGTCGTATTTGAAGATGGGTGGAAGACTTCAGGAACCGCTTGACAACCAGATTGAACACGTGTGCCATGCAGGGCGCATGGCTCAGCCCTCCTTGACGCAGCGCCAACACACATTTTCTTGACGTTGTCAGTCACCATGGATCCGATTTTGAGTTGTTGCGGAGAAAGCCAGGATTTGATTTCTGGACGAAGGGCAGGGAGCAGTTCCTCCCCTGTGTGACTCAGTTCGCCCAGGGAAATGAAGTGCAGAACAGCGTGACACCGCTGTGCCCTGCACATTTGGTATGCTGGAGGGCCCCTGTGAATTTTCTCTGCAGAGGAGGCTGAGAACACGGTGGAGGATGAGGAGGCAGAGGCAGACATTGTTGCAGGACCAATGGCGTGGCACCGAGGAGGCGGAAGTGGCGTCACCTGGCCAAGTTTCTGGTGTGGTTGTGCAAGAACCACATTCACCCAGTAGGCCGTAAAGGACATATATTGTCCCTGTCCGTAGTTACAGCTCCACACGTCGGTGCTGCCGTGCAATTTGGCAGACACCGACAGGCTCAAGGACTGGCCCACCTTCTGTTCTACATCTGTGTGCAGGGCTAGTACTGCCTTTTTGGCAAAGAAATGACGGCTTGGGACTCTCCACCTCGGCTTGGCAAAAGCCATCAGTTCTCTGAAAAGTGCAGAGTCCACCACTTGGAAAGGGAGGGACTGCAGCACCATCAACTTGGACAGGGGCACATTCAGCTTCTGCGCCTTTGGATGCATGCATACATACTGTTGTCTCTTGGCAATCGCTTCGGTGATCGATTGCTGATAAAATGACTGATGAGGAGCAGGAGGATCAGAACCAGCAGATGATGGGAAGGACAGACAGGTCATTTCAGCTGAGATGGTGAAGCCTTGACTGCCTGAAACCGGGTGCGTGCCACTGGGTGAAGCAGCGGTTGCTGCGGCAGGCTGAACCACCACATCGGAGCCACGGTTCTCCCAGGTCTCTTTTTGGTGATGCTGCATGTGTGATGCAGGGCCGTGGTGCCAACATGGCACTTGGGCCACGCTTCACCTTCTGCCCACATATACCACACATGGCCATGTTCACCTCCATTGGCGGCTTAACAAAAAACTGCCACACCGCCGAGTACGTGATTTTACCCCCAACACTACGCACTGACTGCCTGCTACTGCCGCTGCCTCCGTGAACCCGTGAATCGCTACTTCCCGGGCAGGTAGGCTCCTGTGAAGCGACTGGTCTAAACCAGGCATGTTTCACTCCTGGCCTCCCACTGCTGCCACCCTGCTGACTCCTGGCCGCGCTAGCGACTTGCTGGCACCTCTTCTGGCTCACAGGCTAGCTGCCAGCCTCTTTTCCCGATGATGATGATGATGAAGCTCCTTCGTCACCCGGCTCCAAAGTGCAATAAGCTACATCATCATCGAGTACTATCTGCACATCACTGATGTCCTACTCAACCATCTCTGGATCAGGAGCCTGACCGCTCGCAACACCAGGTACCACGCCACACTCCTCATCACTACTTGCCCGCCTAGAAGAGGAAGCAGCAGATGTCTCCTCCCCATCTTGGCTGGCCAGTAGCTGCTGACTGTCCCCTAGTAGCTCGTCCTCGCTAAAAAGTGCCCACAGTCGAGCCCACAGCATATAACACTTCTCTGGCTAAGGAAACAGAAAAGGACAGAGGCAGGTTGAGGACAGGTGAAGGCACAGAGCCTACTCCCGGGTCAACTAAGCGTTGTGTCAGAGGAACCCACCGACTCTTGGTTGGGGGTGTCTGATGTCACTTGGGACAAAGTTGATGATCGAGTCAACCATTCAAGAACGGCTGGGTTGCTGGTCCAGATACGACTGGCAGATGACACTTGGAGCTCAGGCCTCTCGCTGCGACTCCTGCTCCCACACCCCGTTACTCTGCTGCGACCTCTGCCTACGCCAGAAACATTTAGGACTCTGCCACTCCCGTGTGCAGGATCTGGCACTTCTCTGTCTGACATACTGTTAGATCAAATAATCAAATGTTAGATCAATTTTTTTTTTCTTCCACTAAGGCGAACGTTGTTTGTTTTCCGTGTCCGTTCCATTTTTTTTGCGGATAGGATGCGGACCCATTCATTTTACCGTGTGCTGTCCACATCAGTATGTCCATTCCGTTGCCCCGCAAAAAAAATTGTGCATGTCCTATTTTTTTCTAGTTTGCAGACAAGGATAGGCATTATTATAATGGATCCACACAAAAAAAAAAACAATCTGCAAAATAAAGTATGCCATACGTCATCAGTTTGCGGACCGCAAAACACATGCGGTCATGTGCATGTAGTCTAATACACGGCAAACAAGGTTTCAGACTATATAACTGCACCGCAGAATGGCAATTAGATCCTAATTTTTTTCTACTTTTACAAAAAATGCTTTTCAACAGATAAGTGCAAAGATGAATATAACTTTTTTTCTTCCACTAATACACGACAAACAGGGCTTCATAATATATCACTGCACCGCAGAATGACAATTGGGCTCTAATATTTTTTTACTTTTACACAACAGGTTAGTGCAACAATGAACGGTGAATATAATTTTTTTCTTACACTAACACATGGCAAATAGGGCTTCAGAATATGTCTCTGCACGAATGGCGATTTGGCCCTAATTTTACACAAGGCTTTTCAACAGATGAGTGCAACGATGAACGGAGAATGTATTTTTATTTCGCCACTAATACACGGCAAACTGAGTTTCAGAATATATCACTAGAGATGGCCCTGCGGTTCATCCAGCGGTCGTTTCACGGCGAACTTTTGCAATTTAGGCGTTCCACAAGAATTAAAGGAAAATGGAGATCAAATGTTAAAATTTCACTTTTTTGGCAGATTTTCCATTTTAATCAAATTTTTTATTTAACACATCGATGGTTAACAGCCAAAGAAAAGGAGTGCCACAAGAGAAGGAGGGCCACATGGTTTTTAGATGCCATGTCCCATTTGAAGCCCCCCCTGATGCACCCTTACAGTAGAAACTCCCAAGAAGTGGAAACTAGGGGATAAGGTGCCAGTTTTATTGGTACTATTTTTGGGTACATATGATTTTTTGATCATTCATTATAACACTATATGAGGCAAGGTGACCAAAAATTGGTTGTTTTAGCATAGTTTTTATTTATTTATTTTTACAGCGTTCATCTGAGGGGTTCGGTAAAGTGACATTTTTATATCGTTGCGGACGTGGCGATACCTAATATGTATAATTTTTCTTCTTTTTTTAAGTTTTACACAATAATAGCATTTTTGAAACAAAAAAAATTGTGTTTTAATGTGTCCATGTTCTGAGAGCTACCGTTTTTTTTTATTTTTTTAGTGATTTTCTTATGTAGGGGCTCATTTTTTCCAGGATGAGGTGACAGTTTTATTGGCACTATTTTGTGGGACATACGCCTTTTTGATCAATTGGTGTTGCACTTTTTGTGATGTAAGGTGACAAAAATACACCCGAGGGGTTAGGTCATGTGATATTTTTATAGAGCTGGTTGTTATGGACGCGGAAATACCTAATATGTATACTTTTTTTTTATTTTTTTCACTTTAACACAATAATAGCATTTTTGTAAACAAGTGATGTTTTAGTGTCTCCATGTTCTGACAGCTATAGTTTTATATTTTTTTAGAGATTTTCTTATGTAGGGGCTCATTTTTTGCGGGATGACGTGGCGGTTTTATTGGTATAATTTTGTGGGATTTATGCCTTTTTGATCACTTGGTGTTGCACTTTTTGTGATGTAAGGGTGACAAAAATGGCTTTTTGACTGGGTCAATCATCCGGGATCAGAGGAAGCGGATAAGGGTCACAAATTGTGATACTGTTCAGCTCCCTGAAATCCAGACATGGTCTTAAAGAACCATCTTTTTTCTTAACAAAGAAAAAAACAGCGGCAACAGGTGACTTCGAGGGTCGTATGTGTCCCTTTCTCAGGCTCTCAGAGATATAAGCACGCATAGCGACCCTTTCAGGTTGGGAGAGATTGTATAAACGAAATGTAGGCAGCTTGGTGCCTGGGATGAGATTAATAGGGCAATCGTACTCCCTGTGAGGGGGAAGCTCATGAACCCCACTCTCAGAAAACACATCCAAAAATTCAGAGAGAAAAGATGGTACAGTCTTAGTAGAAACCTCTGAAACAGATGTCGAGAGGCAATTCTCTCTGCAAAAGTCACTCCAACCATTTATTTGCCTCGCTTGGCAATCAATGGTGGGGTTATGTTTAGTGGGCCAGGGTAGCCCCAACACTAGAGGAGTAGGCAACCCGCTTAGGACGAAACATGACACATCCTCAACATGAGTATCACTCACAATCAAACGGATATTGTAAACTATGCCCTTTAACGATTTCTGAGAAAGTGGAGCGGAATCAATAGCAAAAACAGGTATATCCTTTCCCAAAGTGCATACCTGGAAACCATGTGTTATAGCAAATTGATTATCAATGAGATTGACAGTTGCTCCACTATCTACAAAAATCCCACAAAGAATGTTCTTGCTCTCTAGCGCCACTCTGGCATGTAGGACAAAACGGGAACTACAAGCAAACGGAAAACCTTCAATTTCCACATCAACCTTGCCAATAGTAACAGATGGGACGTTTTTAGAGGACATTTTTCTTTTTGTTTCTTTATTACTCTAAAAAAACTGCCTGAATCTCCTAGAGGGACAAACATTTGCCAAATGATTTATACCTCCACAACAAAAACAACCCCTCCTCAGAGCTGAATCCTCTATTGTCAGAGGCAAGCAAACCCAGCTGCATGGGCTCCTGCTCAGAGAGGATTGAGAGACTGAGGCTCCTGCGTACTGAATGAGACCACCCCACTATCCTTGGACTGAGTATGACAGGAAGGAGTGATCTCTCCTCTCTCTCTAAGACGCCTGTCAACAGGAACAGCCCGAGACATGGCAGAATCCAAGGAGGTAGGTCTCTCATGAAAGACAAATGCATCTTTCAATCCCTCTGAAAGACCATGGCAAAATTGACGTCGGAGTGCAGCATCATTCCAACCAGTATCAGCTGCCCATCTCCGAAATTCTGAACAGTATATCTCTGCGGACTGTTTACCCTGGCATAAAAGACGCAGTTAGGATTCCGCCAGAGAAATACGATCCGGATCATCATATATCTGACCCAGGGCTAAAAAAAATGTATCCACTGAACGGAGGGGCCGTGCCTCCACCGGTAGCGAAAGGGCCCAGGACTGAGCGTTATCCCTGAGTAGCAAGATGATGATCCCCACCCTCCACTCGAAAATGGAGTTTGCAAGCCTCTCTAAAACGTATCCGGAAGCCAGATTTTAGCCTCAGAACAAATTCCTTGAACGCAAGCAGAAATGGTCACCTCAAACTGAGAGACAGTTTTCCGGAGATCTGCTACCTCCAGTGAAAGACCCTGCATGTGGTCAATCAAGGTTGAAACCGGATTCATGCTTAAGATGGTTTTGGTGGTTTATAATGTCACAGATGGTGTTACAGATAACTAGAAGACACAAATGAAGATCCGACTGACTTGATCCAAAAATAAGGAACAAAAGGGTAAGCCATGTAACAGCCCTAGCTCTCTCCCTTACTGCTCAGCCTATGCAAAAATCTCAATGGTAGAAAATTGCATACCCTCGTTCCTCGACTGTATGACACTTGAACACCCTATAATAGCGAGGGGACACAACCACCGGCTCCCTACACAGGGACTTATCTTGTGGATGCAGCAGTGACAGCTTGTAGCATCAGCATACTCCGGGAAGTTGTATAAACCGCAAGGTGAGGAAGTATGGGGAGAAGATATATAGGGAGGCAATCACTGCTAATAGATGACAGCTGGGAGAGGGAGGAGAGATGTCAAAACGAAACAAACCAAAAGAAGATCATGCAGGAGGTACTGAAGAGCGTCTATCAGAACTTCTCAAAGATCTGGTGGTGACTCATATATGTTCTTCCTCTAAATACTTATTTAGGGGTGCTACTGCTATACACCTTCTTTCACCAAATACTGATTGAAGGTTGCAATACACCTACTTCCACCAAATACTGATTGAGGGGTGCCTTATACCTGTTTCCCGCCAAATAGTAATTGAGGGGTGCTATATACCTGTTTTCGCCAAATACTGATTAAGGGGTGCTATAATACCTGTTTCCACCAAAAATTGATTGAGGGGTGCCATATACCTTCTTCCACTAAATACTGATTGAGGGGTGCAATATACCTTCTTCCACAATTACTGCTCTTTTCTACGGGCTTAGGCAGAGGGTCATTTAGAAAATGACAGGCAGACGATTCCGCAGGGATGGTAGGGGTCGGATAGGTGGGAAGTTGGAGAAGGTGCGTGCAATATCTTCAGAGGGCGCACCAGAGTTGGTTGAGTGGCTCACTCAGCCTTCCGCTTCAGCGTACTCCTCGTCCTCTGTATCTGCACCCTCCTCACTCTCTGCTGTGTGCACCCCCAAAGACACCACCAACACCACCATAGCTTCTCCACCGAGAGGAATTATTTTCCCATCCATTCCCAGACCTTACGATGCACAGCCATTCTTGGCATCGGATGAGGAAGAGGCGGTAGGAACGGCCGCCACCCAGCGGTCTGACGACAGTACCCAGGTCGTCCCAAGGAAGGTGGTCCCCGCTATTGCTGCCTACTCTGAGATCTCTAATGTCAGTGGTGAAGGTGACTATGATGACGTGTCGATGGATGTCACGTGGGTGCCCACAAGAGAGGAAGAGGAGGGGAGTTCAGAGGGAGAGATCAGCAGATAGGGAGGAGGAGGAGGAGAAGTAGGCATGACTCGCAGTGCACAGGAGGCAAAAAGCAGACTGTAAATGTATCTGGAGCGAGCCATCCACCATGCACGGTCACATCTTAAGCTCCCAGGACACCGGCACATGGCTCCGCAGTGTGGGCTTTTTTTTTACTTGTCAGCTGCTAATAATAGTGTTCACATCTGCATCGTGTGCTTTCAACGCATAAGACGTGATCAGCCCAACACTCACCTAGGGACGACCGCCTTAAGAAGGCACCTGGCCTCCCATCACTGAGCCCAGTGGGAACAACGCCATCAGAACCCACAAAGCCATACTCCTGGTGCTCCACGTCCTGCCTCTTATCCTTCTCCTCTCTCCTTCCATTTGTCCTCCACCTTCCACCGTGATGTCACCGTGTTCATCTGGCACAAGGCAGGCTTCCGTGGCCCAAATGTTCAAGCATAAAAAAAAAAGATTATTCTCTTGCCCAACAGCTGACCGCTGGCTTGTCATATCTGCTAGCCCACCAACTACTGCCATATAAATTGGTGGACTCGGAGGCCTTTAGAAAATTTGTGGCCATTGGCACACTGCAATGGAAGGTCCCCGGAAGGAAATATTTCTCCCAGAATGGCATCCCTGAACTATATGGCCACGGTCAGCGGCAAGTTAATATATTTCTGGCACACAGTGTCGGTGCTAAGATACATCTGACCACAGACACGTGGTCTAGCAAACACGGTCAGGAAAGGTACATAACTTTTACCTTCAACTGGGTGAACCTTCTGACGGCTGTCAAGCATGCAATCCGTGGCACCCGTGTGGATTTGGTGTTACCGCCATTGAATTCAGTGCAGGCTTGCCTCTTCTTCTCCTCCTCCTACTCCATCTTCCGTCTCTTCCTCAGCGGACTCCTCCTTTTCCACTGCTACCACCTCTTCCACTGCACCCCCCAAGCTCCCCAGAACCTATTCGACAAGCCAGCTGAGATGTTGCCATGCTGTGCTGCGGCTGTTGTGCCTGGAAGCCAAGAGCCATACTGTTCCTCCACTGCTTTCAGCCCTGCGGTCACAGGCCAATCAGTGGCTAACCCCGCTCAATTTGACAGTTGGTAAAGTGGTGTCCGACAATGGTGCCATTTTGATGAGCGTGCTGAAACAGGGCAAAATGACACACGTGCCGTGCATGGCACACATCCTGAACTTAGTTGTGCAGCGATTCGTTACCAAATGCCCCAGGGTCCAGGACGTCTTGCGGCAGGCCAGGAAAATCTCTGGCCATTTAAGAAGATCTCACATGGGCATGGCTCGACTTGCTGACATTAAGCGGCGACACCACTTGCCTGGCGGACGTCTGATTTGTGACTGCCTGACACGCTGGAACTCCACCTTGTATATGCTTGATAGGCTGCTCCAGCAGAAATGTGCCGTTAACGACTACCTGTATGAACTCTGCTGCAGCACAGGTTCTGGGGAGCTTGTTTTTTTTTACCACGCCAGTGGCTGCTCATGCACGACGCATGCAGACTTCTGCAGCCATTTGATGAGATCACCAAACTGGTCAGTCACAGCCAGGGCGCCATCAGTGACATTGTACCTTACGCCTTCTTTCTGAAGCGTGCATTTCGTTGTGTCATTGATCAAGCCGTCGAGGAGCAGGAGCAGGAAGATGAGGAAGTCGCAATGCTAAATGAATTCCCAGTGGGGGCTAATCTATCTGAGACAAGTCAGCAGGAGTGTGAAGAGAAGTTGGAGGAGGATGTTGGCTGGGGGGAGGAAGGGAGGAGCAAGAAGAGCCGGATTTAAACTTTTTGGGGATCCCTGGTGTTGCCCGTGGCTGAGGGGAGGAAACCAAGGATGACATTCTCCTGGGCGATGAGCAATAACCAGGGCGCTCCACCGCTTCCAAATAGTGCAAATGGGGGCCTTCATGCTACAGTGTTTGAAGAGAGACCCCGTATAAAAAGCATAAAGGGCAAGGACCTGTACTAAGTGGCAACGTACTAAGACCCCCGGTACAAACACAAAGTGTCAGACATGTTACCAGCATTACAGAGGCCTGTCAGAATGCAGCATTTACAGGCCTTGCTGCGAGAGATGCTGCATTCTGCTGTTGTGGGCAATGGCAGAGGAATTTCCACCCACAGTGAAGCAGGTGCTGGTACCAATCCTACCGCGCATGCAAAAAGAGGGCGGTTTGAATATGTGTTGGTCACTTCAGATGTGAGATCATTCTTGCAACCAACCCATTGACAGCCTCCCTCCGAATCCAGACTCGGGGAATGTCTAGACCGACAGGTGTCCGACTCTATTGGGTTAATGGCTGATGTGGACGCTGTGAGAAATGAAGAACCCCTTAACTACTGGCTGTGCAGGCTTGACCTGTGGCCAGAGCTGCACAATTTGCCATGGAACTCTTGGCTTGCCCCTTGTCTAGTGTCCTGTCCGAAAGGACGTTTAGCGCAGCAGGGGGATCGTGACAGATAAGTGCACTCGCCTAACTCAAGACAGTGTGGACTACCTCACATTTCTAAAAATGAATAACGCATGGATCTCGGAGGAATTCAACACCTGAGATGACCACGTGTAATTGAATTTCCTCATGCCAGCCCACACATATCTGCCACCATTCAGAAGAAAGAATGGTCCTTGCTTTATGTTTATATAGCAGCATAAAAGGCCTTTTTTGTCAGGTGAATGCCTAATTTTTGTGGCCTGTACTGGCCGACAGTTACATTTTAATCCTGTGACCGCCTAATGTCCCTCCAGCCACAGAATCCTACAACGTTGTTTGCTGACAGTTGAATGCCTATTGGCTAATTTTTGGGGCCTGTACTAGCCGACAGTTACATTTTTATCCTCTGTCCGCCTAATGTTCCTCCAGCCACAGAATCCTACAAAGTTCTGTGCTGTCAGGTGAATGCCTATTGGCTAATTTTTGGGGCCTGTACTGTCCGACAGTTACATTTTTATCCTGTGACCGCCTAATGTACCTCTATTTACCTGCTGTTTTGTGTTAGCCTTATACTACAGAGTTACCATTTACCTGCTGCTTTCAGAGCTGTTTAAGTTTATTTTAGGTGTTGCCCGGTCTGGTAGTGCTTTATTAGATATAACTGCACCACACAAGGGCAAATAAAACATAGAAATATTTCCTTGTAATAAACCCTGTTAATGCCTCTATCAAACAGCACTTACACCCTAATAAGAACGGTTTGCTGGAATTGCAGAGCTGTATAATGGCAATTTGGATCCCCAGTCAATGCAGCAAGGTGTAATAGGATTGTTCATATTACCCAGGCTGTCACTTCCCCGACTGAACCCTGTTCAACAGAAATGCTGGTGAAATCATTCATCCCTATCCTTTCCCTACACCTTGAATAATCTTTCCCTGCACATGTAAATCGTTTTTTTTTCACCACAATCAAGTCTTTCCTATCACTGTCCCTAGCACCTGCAGACACGTCTCTCCCTGCACTAAGTATGCTGGTGAATAGCAGAATCTAAGATGGCTGCCAATATTTATAAGGCTGTGATATCACAGGGTTGGCTGCCGGCTGGCTGCTGATTGGCTGCATGCATAGCAGTGTGGGTGATCCCGTCTTCCCAAAGTTCCTTGCCCCATGTCCTCAGACGTGCAGCAGCCATTTTAGGAAAAAATATATATTTGTTACCAAGAAGCGTGAGAAAATTAGCATTCAGCGCAAATCGATTTTTTTCCTGAAAGTCGGATCAAATTCCACTTTGTCAGCTTTGATTCGCTAGAGGGGACAGCCTAGTATGTCATAGTTAGTGTTTAATAATGGATTCTCCACGAAATGGAGAGCCACGAAAGGGATTCACAGGGAAAAGGGACAGAGGAGTAACAGGAGAGAGGTGGATTAGCCAGACAGCAAAGTTAAGGATAGATTGGGGCATAAGCATGATAGATAGGAGGCTACAGAGGAGGATGTTGCAGTAGTTCAGGTGGAAGATGATGAGGCTTAGTAAAATTATTTTTATACATTCCCAGTCAAGAGATATTTTTGAGTTGGAGGTGGCAGGCCAAAGCTGTAGATTGAGGAAAGTGGGGGTCCTAGGACAGAGTCTTGAAAGACACAAACAGAGTGGGGACAGGAGAAGGAGTGGTGAGAAAGTAGGAAACACTAAACGTTCAATCTGAGGTATCAGGTGATCCAGGAGAGGGCCAAGGCTGTGATTCATAGTAATCAAATAGTTTGTACAGCTAAAAAATACATCAGTCCATCCAGTTTAGCCAGTTATCCTGCAAGTTAATCCAGAACAATGCAAAAAATCCCCCCCCTGTGAGGTAGAAGCCAATTCTTCTCATTTTAGGGGGGAAAAAACCTTCCAGACTCCAATCAAGCAATCAAAATAGCTCCCTGGATCAATGACCCTTTTCCAGAAATCTAATAACTATAACCTATAATATTACACTCCAGAAATATATACAAGCCCCTCTTGAACTATTTTAGTGAATTCACCATCACCACCTCCTCAGGCAGAGAGTTCTATAGTCTCCCTGCTCTTACCATAAACAATCCTTTTCTATGTTTGTGTAGAAGACTTCTTTCCTCTAGACATAGAGAGTGTCACATTGTCACAGTCACTGTCCTGGGTGTAAATAGATCATGGGAGACATATCTGTACTGCCCCCTGATATATTCAAACATAGTTATTAGAGCCCCCCTGAGTTGTCTTTTTTCTAAAGTGAATAACCCAAGTTTTGATCATCTTCCTGGACACTGTAGTCCACCCATTACAGTTATTAGTTTAGTTGGCCTCCTTTGAACTCTCTCCAGCTTTGTTATGTCTATCTTGTTCACAGGAGGCCAGTAATGTACACAACACTCAGTGTGTGGTCTGACTAGTGTTTTGTAAAGTGGCGGGAGTAAGTTCTCATTATGTGCATAAATACCCCTTTTGATGCACACAATAATTGTATTGGCTTTGGCAGCAGCTGCCTGACACTGGTTTCTAGTTTATTTTGCTGTCAACTAAAATTCCTACGTCCTTTTCCGTGTCAGTGTTAACCATGTGTGACATGTATTTTTCCTTCCTATGTGCATAACCATACATTTGTCAGTGTTAAACCTCATCTGCTACTTTTCTGTCTAAGCCTCCAATCTATCCACATCCATCTGTAGCAGTATATTGTCCGCTTTGGTGTTAATTACCGTACTTTACACAGTTTAGTGTCTTCTGCAAAAATTTATATTTTACTGTGTAAGACTTCTTCTATAGCATCTCTTAGAAAACCTTCAAACAGTTTACCCACAACAGATGTTAGACTTACTGCCCTATATTTTCCAGGCTTTGTTTTTGACACCTTTTGGAATATCGGCACCATATTTGCTAAGTGCCTATGGAATGCTCCTTGTTTATATAGAGTCTTTAAATGTCGGAAATAAGGGTCTGTCTATGACATTACTATATTCTCTTTGAAGACGGGGGTGTATGCCATCTGGCACCAACTATTTGTCTATTTTTATTTTTTTAAGATTTACTTTTTCCTCATCGCTCTATACAGCTCTTCCCTCATCATCTGTAAAAGGCCGACACTTGCATATTTAATCTTTTTTTTCCATTTATTTCTTGTTCCAAGGAATAACAGATTTTGTAACAGAAGACAGATTGTAGCTGGGCAAAGAGGAAGTAGGAAGAAAGGTGGGAGGACAATTAAAGGTGGACATGTTGGGTACCTAACTTTGAGGCATATGGGAGTAGTGATATTGAGCAATAGCTAGACAAAGAGGGTAGGTCAAGTGAAGGCTTTTTAAGGATGGGTGTGATCGTTGCATGTTTAAAATGGGGGAAGACACTGGTGCTTAATTATAGTCTGAAGAGATGTGTTAGATCTGGGATAAACACTGTGGTGAGTTTGAGGTGGGATGGTTTCAGATCAAGCCTGCAGGTGGTGAGATAGGATCTGGAGAGTAGAGTGGAAAATGTTCCTTCTGTAATTGCAGAGGAACTGGTTTTGGGGGAACTGGACTGAAGAGTTGTGTAGAAGGCTGTGAGGACAGTACGCTGAAGCTTTCTCTGATATTGTTAATATTTTGTTCAAAGTCAAGTGCTCAGCTGGGATGAGAGGTGAGAGAGTGAGCACCAGGAGATGAAGAAGAGTGGCAGTGCTAGAAATACTAGAGGAATTATGTTTTTTGAATACCAGGGAATTTTTAGTTAATATATTGGGGTCCCCCATCCTGTCTGAGCAGAACCGCTACATAGAACGGGATTCATTTTCAAGGGCCCTGTATTCCTATGCCTTAAACAGGCAGCACATTGAATTCAATGTATAATTCTTCAGTTCTCCTGTGGTGAAGCTGTAGGAGAATTGTTCACCTCATGCTGGGTTCCCTATCGACTACAGATGATTGTCAAGGAACCCTTCTAACAAAAAAATGATTATGAAGTGGTTAATTTGGTTTTTAACTAGATGATCTATTAATGACTTAGAATATCATTGTAGTATCTCAGGTTCTTTACAACCAGGGTGAAAAAAATGTTGTTTGCTGTGATATAATCCTGTTTAAATTGGTTCTTAACAAGAGACTATTTTTCCAGCTAGTATGAATGGATCCAAATGATGCTAACATTTTTGAGAACGCTATGCAACAAATCATTTTTAATTATACAGCCATTCTGTGTGAACATAATGCCAGGAAAATCTCATACTGCAGGCCAACACAAATTCATTTTCATTTATAGTAAGTACTTTACGCTTATATGTCTGATATTCATTCTAGGAGCGTCTTTAATGGATGATGAGCATTTTAATAAATGATGAGTTCGGTACAACACACCACAAGGATATGGTTGAATTCAGAACTGATTAACAAATTGGAAGCAATTTTTTCAGTTTTCAAAGAGGGCTCATGCCACATGTAATTTCAGGCCAGAGGAGTAGGAATTTATGGTTTGATCATTAGACTAGCACGGCTGTTATTTCCCTAAAAAGATATAAACTGTTGACAAGTTGGTTTTATGGTTGATGACTATTGAAATTGATAATGGGGTTGTTATGAATTTTGAAGCTGCCAAAGTAATTCCACGTCGCTGAGGGCCTTACATCACTCTTATTTTACGCGATTAAAATGTTAAAAAATTAAACTGCTGATCGGCTTTGATGTGACAAGAAAACTACTTGGGATTGCTGCTTCTGAAATTTATAATAGTATTAAAGTGAATTTTATATTTACTGTAACTAAAATAAGACCACAGCATCTCATCTGACATAAAACTCAAATATCTAATGCTTCATTCTAAGTGGCTATTTATTAAGTTATATTTCCAGAGATTTAAACAAAAACTGTCCAGGATGTGTGTTGGGGCAAAAATATCATGTACAAGCTGCTGAGCTATACACAGGCTCATATACACAGGCCATTTATCGGCTGAACAAACATTTTTACAACTATTACTGTTATAATCTACTATTCATACAATTATTACGTTTTACTGACAAATGCCGAACCCAACTTAAATAGTAAATGTATCTAGCACTCTCAAATGCTAGATATTCTTACTGCCTCATATACAAGGCCCGACAATTACTTTATTTACTGGTACGATCTTTTATGCAGGCATAAAAAAATATTTTTTTGTTAGAAACACACCTCCCCATATAAAAAAGGGATATGCTGCCAACAATAATACAGGAGCAATTATAAGTAGTGGAGAATTTTTCATACAGGTGTTTGTTGCGTCTCTATGACATAACAAAAGGTTTTTGTAAAGTTAGTGACCCTTTAAGTGGCCCTCAAGTCTTCACCTTTTAACTCCTATAAAGGCCACTACTTCATGGAGTAGTCTGTGATCAGTGGTTGCTCACCCCTGAAGGTTAAGACACACCGGTGTGGCCCACCAAGGGTTGAGGCAAAATTGTAGTCAGGAATCAAGCTGAGGTCAGGGCAGGCAATGTTTGTGCAATCCAAGAAACAGTCCAAAATTAATAGAAGGCTCCAGAAGGTCAATATGAGAAACAGGCACAGGGGCAGGCCAGGCAGTAAAAGGTCAAATCCAGTTAACAGGCAGGGTGAGTACACAGGAGAGTGACCAGAAGAATGGTGTCTCGTTGCAGGAAACTAGCAACTAGAACCCATTTGTCAGGCAACGGGACAGTGACTTATATACCCATGTGAAGGCTGCCATAGGCTGTGAACATCTAATAGTGTGGGCATATATTCCTATTGGCCTCTTAACATGTCAGCACGCACCCTTTCAGATGCTTCCAGACCATGGCAGTCTTCATATGGATATTTAAGGCACCCAGAAATGTTGCTTAGGAGGGAACTGTGGAGAATACAGGAGTCACGCATTGTCCGCCATGCAAAATTTTAGACCCCAACCATTAGTATAAGCCCATCCTACTTATAATAGGCCAGCTGAAATTATATAATTATACCATCATGATGTCTAAAGAAGGACACTTTCAGAGCAGGATTAAGAACAACGCATTTTGTGTCTTAAGGCTAGACACTTCACCAGGTTCAGATTACAATCTTGTTTCCTGTATAGGGTAGGATTAATAATATTTTTTATGGACACATGCCCTGCCTCCTTAATTAGCACACACCCACAAAACCCATCTACATAAATTACTAGTAGTACATACAGTACATAGAGTTAGAAGCAACAAAGTAGCCGCTCCAGCACTCTGATTTTGAATAAAACCATACATTTTTTATTTAAAATATTTTCAAAAAAATCCAAAAATCGCACACAGCAGGACATCTCCCCACACCACTCAACGCATTTCGGACTGTGCTCAGTCCTTATTCATGACATAAAACAAATGAATCCCTTTTGCGTTTAAGGCTACTTTCACACCTGCGTTAGTGCAGATCCGTCTTATATCTGCACAGACGGATCCACACCGATAATGCAAACGCTTGTATCTGTTCAGAACAGATTCATTTGCATTACCATGAACAAAAAAACAAAAAAAAATTTTTTGTTCATGACAATGCAAATGGATCCATTTTGACTTACACTGAGAGTCAATGGGAGGCAGATCCGTTTTCAATTGCACCATATTGTGTCAGTGAAAACGGATCCGTCCCCATTGACTTGTAAGTCAGGACGGATCCGTTTGGCTCCGCATCATCAGGAGGACATCAAAACGCTGCAAGCAGTGTTTTGGTGTCCGTCTCCAGAGCATAATGGAGGCTGAACGGAGGCAAACTGATGCATTCTGAACGGATCCTTATCCATTCAGAATGCATTGGGGCTAAACTGATCCATTTTGGGCCGCTTGTGAGAGCCCTGAAACAGATCTCACAAGCGGACCCAGAAACGCCATTGTGAAAGTAGCCTAAAAAAGACTGCACAAATACAGGTACCAATGTCACATGATCCTCTAATGATAGGGTATTAACCCTTGGAAATCCAGGAGAAAATATAGTAAAACAGGAATACATGGTTGCAGACATTGTTATATATGAATAACAAAAGCTGGTATGATGATAAGAATAATAATACAAAAATGTGGGTGTCGACTTTGTAATAATTTTTTTTTTTATATATTTCCCTATTGAGAAGTTGTTTTTTTTTGTTTTTGTTATGTGATCCCCTCCTCTATAAGGCCTCTCTCTATCTCTTGGAAAGAAAAGTCAGCAAAATCGCCTCCATGGATATCTCTGAAATGTCTCGTCAGTGTACACCGACCTGCTCTAGCATACTCACATACTTTGCACTTTTTATGTCCACAATTATAAAAACCTGGATAAGATAGCCAGGTCTTTTGGAAACGTCTGTAAAGGTAAACACACTTGGAAACCGAATGTTATCCAGTATATGTGCCCTTATGGACACAAAACTGACGCAATTTTCACAATTTTAGCAAGTTCTTGGTCCTGTTCTAGGCTGGAATATATTTTTAATGATTGCAGTGATTTGTTGGAATTGTCTAATATTGTGACAAAAGTTATAGGATTTTTGTTGTTTATTTTTGTGTTGTATGAGAGTGGGATTTTGACGTTCCTGTTGTAGTGTATTTTTTTAGACATGAGCTATTTTTTGTACTGCTCTTTTCAGTGTTCTGTCAGTGTATTCTCAGTGCATTCTATAACAATGACTTTCTCTCTGTCTTGTTGAAAGATGTCATTTTCAGTACAATTGTGTCTCAGGCGCACCAATTCTCCATATGGGATGTTTTCAGTAATATGTTTAGGATGGCAAGACTTGACAAACAGGAGAAAGTTGCCAGCTATGGGGTTTCTCTATGGGGAACTGAGGACATTTGCACCTTCATGCAACAGATTGACATCCAGAAACAGAATGCTGACAGGATGATAATTATGAGTAAACTTCAGGTTCATTTCATTGGCATTAATATAGTCCACAGAGTCTCCACCTTCGTGCCACTCCAAACAAACAACAGGTCATCAATAAAACGACCAGACCATTTTATTGCTGACAGAAAGGGATTTGATTTAGACTGGAGGACTCGCATCTCCCACATGCTCATAAATATGTTAGCAAATGACGGGGAGAAGCGATCCCCCAATGGTGTGCCATATATTTGAAATAAATATTTATAATTAAACACAAAAAATGTATTCCTAAGTGGAAAATCAACCAAAATCTCCTGCAAAGGTAATGAATAGAGTTAGACGCAGTACAAGCTGCAGTATAAACACATAAGTAAATACTAGTATGTTATCATCAATCTTCAACTGCAAGATAGGTTGGACTGAGACCTGCAAGCCAGGGCGGACAGCGACCTGCAAGACAGGGCGGACAGTGACCTGCAAGACAGGGCAAACAGCGTAAACAAACAACTGCACTTTCACCACTTATATCTATGTTTCTCTTTGGCAGACAGAGGACTGTACAAAAGAGCAGCACAGATTCAGGCTGACATTGAGCTGTGTCTCTGTGTACTGTGTGTATTGGAGAAGTGGACTGGACTGGAGAGAGCTCTGAGCTGAGAAAGAGCTTGCCTTGTTGGTTGCAAACTCGCCCGCTCTTTATTAGCTGAGTGGGAGCGGCCACCGACTGGCCTGAATGGAGGATTAAGAAGTGAGCTCTGCCTCACTCGGCATTTATCAGAATCCAAACTTGCAACGTTTCGGCTCACAAGAGCCTTCCTCCAGCTGGAGGAAGGCTCTTGTGAGCCGAAACGTCGCGTTTGCCATATTATGGGTGAATAAAAGTTCACATATTTCACTTTTATTCAGGAGTGCAGTCCTATTTTTTCCATTTATATACAGTCATGTGAAAAAATTAGGACACCCTTTGAAAGCATGTGGTTTTTTGTAACATTTTTAATAAAAGGTTATTTCATCTCCGTTTCAACAATACAGAGAGATTAAAGTAATCCGACTAAACAAAGAAAACTGAAGAAAAGTCTTTTCAAGATCTTCTGTAAATGTCATTCTACAAAAATGCCTATTCTAACTGAGGAAAAAGATAGGACACCCTTGCCCCTAATAGCGAGTGTTACCTCCTTTGGCTGAAATAACTGCAGTGAGACGGTTCTTGCAGCCATCAACCAGTCTTCGACATCGGTCTGAGGAAATTTTACCCCACTCCTCAATGCAGAACTTTTTCAGCTGTGAGATGTTTGAGGGGTTTCTTGCACGTACAGCCCTTTTCAAGTCACCCCACAGCATCTCAATGGGATTCAAATCTGGACTTTGACTTGGCCATTCCAGGACTCTCCATTTCTTCTTTTTCAGCCAATCTTTGGTTGATTTACTAGTATGTTTTGGGTCATTGTCATGTTGCATGGTCCAGTTCCGCTTCAGCTTTAATTTTCTAACTGATGGTCTCACATGTTCTTCAAGCACCTTCTGATACACAGTAGAATTCATCGTGGATTCTATGATGGTGAGCTGACCAGGTCCTGCTGCAGCAAAGCAGCCCCAAACCATGACACTTCCACCTCCATGCTTCACAGTTGGTATGAGGTTCTTTTCTTGGAATGCTGTGTTTGGTTTACGCCAAACATGTCCTCTGCTGTTGTGTCCAAATAATTCAATTTTGGACTCATCTGTCCAAAGAACATTATTCCAGAAGTCCTGGTCTTTGTCAACTTTATCTCTGGCAAATGTCAGTCTGGCCTCGATGTTTCTCTTGGAAAGCAAAGGTTTCCTCCTTGCACACCTCCCATGCAAGTTAAACTTGTACAGTCTCTTTCTGATTGTAGAGGCATGTACTTCTACATCAACAGTAGCCAGAGCCTGCTGTAGTTCTCGAGATGACACTTTAGGGTTTTTGGAGACCTCTTTTAGCATCTTGCGGTCTGCTCTTGGGGTGAACTTGCTGGGGCGACCAGTCCTGGGCATGTTGGCAGTTGTTTTGAAAGCCCTCCACTTGTAGACTATCTTCCGGACAGTGGAATGGCTGATTTCAAAATCTTTTGAGATCTTTTTAAATCCCTTCCCAGACTCATAGGCTGCTACAATCTTTTTTCTGAAGTCCTCTGACAGCTCTTTTGCTCTCACCATGGTGCTCACTCTCACTTCAACAGTCAGGAGCACACCAAACTAAATGTCTGAGGTTTAAATAGGGCAAGCCTCATTCAACATGCAGAGTAACGATCTACTAATTATGTGCACCTGGTGTGATATACCTGTGTGAGATCTGAGCCAATTTAAGAGGGAATACATGTGAGGGTGTCCTATCTTTTTCCTCAGTTAGAATAGGCATTTTTGTAGAATGACATTTACAGAAGATCTTGAAAAGACTTTTCTTCAGTTTTCTTTGTTTAGTTGGATTACTTTAATCTCTCTGTATTGTTGAAACGGAGATGAAATAACCTTTTATTAAAAATGTTACAAAAAACCACATGCTTTCAAAGGGTGTCCTAATTTTTTCACATGACTGTATATATATATATATATATATATATATATATATATTGTAAGGGATCTCACTCTCTCAGGGGGTCTCAATCATAGATTTCTCGCAGAAAACCGGATTGAAGTCAAAATTATGCTTTATTTTCTGGTACTTTAGCACAATACAGCAACCAAAATAACTCCTGCCCGTCTAGGCACTACCTAATACATAAATCATTCCCTGACTCACCTCTAAAGAATACAGTTCACACACGTGATCAGATGTGGCTTTCTCAGCCCAAACAGTCCAGCAGCCTCCAGGCTGTGAATACTCCAGTACCTTTTGGGGGATTATGGCCCAGTAGTCCTCCTGACTCTGGCTATGCGACCCTCACTCCACAGGTGTCGCTAGGTCCCAAAAGTTTGGGTTATTATGTAACCTTGTGGCCCCTCAACCTCCTGGCTGAGACTACTCAGAGCCTCTACAGGTCTCTGTTACAAATCACTCTCTCCGCAGACTAACACACAGAGGGTTGGTTTTATGCCTCCTTGATTAGAGAAGGCCTCACCTGCGATCACCTCATGTGAAAGGTAATACCTGTGCTGGAAAGGTGTGGACTGGCAGATCCCATTACCAAACCTATCTGCCAATCCAAGTAAAATCCAGCCCAGAAGAAAATGTATACAAAACTGTTTAAGCAAAATATACTTTGCTGAGACCACTGCGGCTTTCTGGATTTTAGTTATCTCACCCAGTTGAGTTATCTGGGTGGGATACACACGCCTTCCCGCACTGTCCACATTACCTTCATTTTTTAAAGTAATGATGGCCACTCGTTTTTCTTTACTTAGCTGCTTTTTTCTTGCCATTTTACAAATTCTAACAGTCTATTCAGTAGGGCTATCAACTGTGTATCCACCTGACTTCTCCACAAGGCAACTGATGGTCCCAACCCCATTTATAAGGCAATTAATCCCACTTATTAAACCTGACAGGGCACACCTGTGAAGTGAAAACCATTTCATGTGACTGCCTCTTGAAGCTCATCAAGAGAATGCCAAGAGTGTGCAAAGCAGTAATCAAACCAAAAGGTGGCAACTGGGTAAGTCATGAAAATAAAGAAAACTCTTTGAATGAGAAGGTGTGTCCAAACTTTCGGTCTGTACTGTATATATATATATATATATATATATATATATATATATATATATAAAATCTCCAAGTGCCGAGTCCTCATAGCAGAATGCTAACACAAACAATACCACATGACACAATGGAGGACAAATTAGATAACTATAGCCATATTACCCAATAAACATCAGCCAGATTATCCAGAGGAATGCAAGCCATGTCGCCCCTCTAAGTGCAAACCATATTATGAACAATACAGTTCCCCCTATAATGCACACACATTTCCCTTGCAATACACAAAGAACATGCAGTTTCTCCATATAAAAAACTGTTGCTCCATGTAGTAAACCAATAGTAATATTACAATAACAATATATGCATTCACAGCTTCTTCACACACAGTATACAGTCAGGTCCATAAAAATTGGGACATTGACACAATTTTAACATTTGGATTTGAAATGAAACTAACAAGATGTGTTTTAACTGCAGACTGTCAGCTTTAGTTTGAGGGTATTTACATCCAAATCAGGTGAACGGTGTGCATATGTGGCTCCCATTTTTTAAGGGAATAAAAGTAATGGGACAACTGGCTTCTCAGCTATTCCATGGCCAGGTGTGTGTTATTCCCTCATTATCCCAAATACAATGAGCAGATAAAAGGCCCAGAGTTCATTTCAAGTGTGCTATTTGCTTTTGGAATCTGTTGCTGTCTGTTGAGGAAGGGTTGAGATATATGCATATATATATCCATACATGCATGCAAATACGTGCGTGCATGTGTGATATATATGCATGCACTGACTGCCACGTCATAGGATGATGTGCGCAGATGTGCCCAGCATCTGCGCTCGTCTGCCCCTAGTGGTCCACAGGGACTCATTGTGGCCCCTGTGGAAAATATGCGCCCCCAAATAAGTATGTATATATATATATATATATATATATATATATATATATATATATACACATATATGTAGAGGGAAGTGTATTCAATTCCCTATGAACTCTTATCAACAGTTCATCCCCCATGTTTAGAGTAAAACTTGTGCTGATAGCCTGTAGGATAACAGCTGATTAGTATCTAGTCCTCTTTTGTTCAGGCCCCAAACAATCAGACTCTCTGGCACCATTTGTCAGGGGTTTTTCTAACCAAAGACATCATAAACCCACACCTCTGCCCCATGGCCATGCTTCTACTCCCAGCATTTTGGGACTAGGGTGGAGGACTCTGGGGATTTGAGGAAGGCACACTATGATGTCACATGCCTGATGAGGGGGGAGGTGGGCTGTTTCTGAGGCTGATATAGGAGCCCCAAGCAAGGAACAAGGGCTCTTGCAACCAGACTAGAATCAGAGACACATGGGAGAGAGCAGATCCATGATGACCACCTGGAAATGGCCTACTAACTCTGGAAGGATTACGTATACACCTGTGTAGCCCCTACCTACCCCTCACATACCCCCTATATCCAACCCCTTCCCTGCCACCAACACATCCCATTGCAATAACTATACCCATACCCCCATAACCCCTTGCACATAACTCACCACTGTATGATCCCTCTCCCTGTCATCCACTCCTACCATTGCCCTGTACCTCAGCAATCACTTGTAAGGTATTAACCCTGGCATTGCTGAATCCCTAACCTGGATCCCTACCCTTTAGTTCCCCTTACCCTAATCCTACTATACTTGCAAGGCATGAACCCTTGCATTGCTGGATCCCTACCCAATGTCTGTGGCCTGCATTCACCCCTGCAGGGCCACCAATCTTAGGGATAGAATTAGACAGGTGGGGTGGGCTGCTAATACGTGTGTGTATTGTATAGTTAGTTTGTGGGTGGAATTTGGGAACCGTGTAGTGTAGTTTAGTGCTGTATTTAGTACTTTATTGTTAGTGTATTGCATGCGTAGTGTATTGTTGGTAATAATAAATACTGTGTTTTATATATAACCATCTGTGTATTGTGTGGTTATTAGCGATAGTTAGTTTAGTAAGGCGCATGCAGCTAGCGTAGTGATTAGTGTAAGGCAAAATATAGTCAAAGCATTGTGTTATTGTTATAAAAAGGTATAAATAGGCGGAGTCATTGATAGATGGCTCCTCCCATTTATGAATATTAATTATTGATATTTGCATCAATAATTAACAATGGCGAGCCAGGCCCACTGCTTAGAGTTTGAAATCTGTGTTTGGTTTTGAGGCTAAATGTCGGTTATACTGTTAATTATCAGGCAAGAGAGACGCGGTCAGCGGTCTGAGCATCTAGGACCTGATAATTCGGACTGGTAACGCGACTCTTCCTTATGGTGTTTGAGGCTAGAGATCGGTTATTCTGTGAATTGTCAGGCAAGAGAGACGCGGTCAGCAGTCTGAGCGTCTAGGACCTGATAATTCGGACAGATAACGCGACTCTTCCTTACAGCTCCAAACGCAGATCAAAATCTTTAGCAGAGAATCTATAATCTATCTGTGCGTAATATTTTACTATTTGCTTTACACGGTCACTGCATCGAGTGATTGCAAGGGAGAAGAGGACACGTCACTGGAGGAGATCCATCTTCATTGATGCGGCGTACAAGTCCGGCTGGACGGGAAGAAGCGATCCGGGAGAAAAAGGACTTCTTCCAAGCAGCTGACTAGGACGAAGAGGTACGGCCCCAATGAGAAGATGGACGCTCATCAAACAGTGAGTATGGACTTCCCCACACTGCAACACTTGAGCAGACACAGCACATTTAACCCCATCCTCTCCACTACATACAAGTCAGCAGAAATGCTGTGGTCCAATTTGTTAGCACAGGCTTGTAGTTATGACAAGCTTTGTGTTTACAAACGGACGGTGTTGAACAAGGCCACCAAACGGCTTTGGATGCTAGCCAAACTGGTTCATACGTTTGAGGCTAGCATCTGTAAACCAAAGGAAGTGGCGCTGGTGTCTCGGTCAACGGAGACAATTCCTCCGGCCGTTCACTGCCAGTGCTGTGCCAGTAATTCGGACCAGGTTTCGGCATTGCGGGCATAGCTGGCGGAGAATGTGCAGTCCACTGTTGACCGAGATGCGCAGGTGGCTAGGTTAGAGTCACAGTTATTAGAGCTGCAGAGGCAGAAGGAGGAAATTGAGGCTAAGTTGACTCAGTCTTATACTGAGGTCAAGGCCTTCAAGGAGCAGACTGCCTCTTCTAATGTGACGGTAGCCAAATTGAAGGCTCAGGTTGCTGTAAGCTCCCAGATAATGACTGGCATGCAACAGGTCATCACCAGGTTGGTGCCGGCCCTTTCTTTTCCCGTAAAGTCAGGGTCGGAATCTCCCAAAACTTTGCCCTATGCAGGGCAAAAAGGGGGGAGAGTAGTCTGTGACAGGCCAAATCACCAGACCAAGCCTGTCCAGACTAACAGAGATTTCTCGTGCTTTTTTCCATTGGGGGACACAGACCATGGGTATAGCTTAGAGGTATTAGTAGGAGGGACACTATGCAAATGAAAGAGCTCCTCCTCCTCGGGCTATACCCCCAGACTCCACCAGGAGGAACTCAGTCTTTGCTTAGTGTCTGGTGAAGGAGGTTGACACTCTCTGATTCTACTCCTTTTTGTTATTTTTATTCTAGATGGGGACACAGGTCGGCATGGCGCCTTCCTGGTCCCCCGTGGAGTGCCCGCCGCCGTCTTTGGGACGTTGCCTGGCTGCCTCCATTTCCCCCCAAGAAGATAAGTGGATCCGGGCTCGACCTGTTAGCTCCGGCATCCCACCAGCTGCTGGGACGCCTGCTGCCTACCCTCCTCCAGAGCACTGTTCTCCTGGATTGGAGTCAGAAGTCTGAAGAGGCGCATCCCTGCTGGTCTGGACATCGAGGGAGCATGCTGAGCAGATAAGTGTTGCACAATCCCTCCCCCTCCCTCTGTGTCTATTTGTCTGTGGCTGCCTGGGTGAGCTTGAAGAAGGATCCTGATGGGGCACTTTCTTCATTTTGGCACTGGAGTACTGGCATCTCTTCCCCTTAAACTGTGGGCTTCAGCGCTTCTCTCGTCGGGCCTTGGCTGCTGCGCTCCCTCAGCGCCCGCCGGCAGGCCGCTCCTCCACGTGGTGCGCTTATTTCCGCGCATATTTTCGCGCTCGCGCATATTTTCGCGCGCGCGCATATTTTCGCGCGCGCGCTTATTTTTCGTGCGCGCGCTTATTTTCGCGCGCTTTTTTCGCGCCATAATGACGCGTTAGGGGAGGCGGAGCCTCGGCATGCCGCTCTGACTCTCCTTACACCGGAGACTCTGTTTGCTCATGGCCGTGCAGCTCCTCATCACTCTACTCCGTTTTGTGCCAGGCAAGCTGGTAGCTCAGTGGTACTGCTGCTGTTGCCCCATGTCCAGGCTTTCTGAGTTCAAAGCCCCTTTCAGCCTTCAAAAATTGTTTATATTATTCTAGATGGGGACACAGGTCGGCATGGCGCCTTCCTGGTCCCCCGTGGAATGCCCGCTGCCGTCCTTGGACGCTGCCTGGCTGCCTCCATTGCCCCCCAAAGAAGACAAGTGGATCCGGGCTCGACCTGCAGCTCCGGTATCCCACCAGCTACTGGGTCTCCTGCTGCCACCCTCCACCAGAACACTGCACTCCTGGACAAGGAGTCAGAAGCCTGATGAGGTGCATCCCTGCTGGTCCTGGAGTCGAGGGAGAAGTTCTGCAGGAGCAGATAAGTATTGCCTGCATCCCTGCCTTACCCCCCTCCTCCACCCCTCCTCCACGTCCCTGGGGGCCTGCGGTCCCCGCTTGGGCATCTGCCATGTCCAGCGCGGCCGCTAAATTGGTCTTAGTCACCAAGGCAACCATGTCCTTTAATCCTGTGGCGCTAACGACTCCATCTCTCTCAGTGGTCCCCACAGTGGGTGACTGACTACGAAGAGGCAGCGTGAGCGGCAGCATCCCACCTCGGATGTCTCTGTCTCTCCACCCCCCTCACCTCGCCGGTGGCGCTTGCGGACTGCTCTTCCCCCTCCCTAGGGAGAGTACTCCGAAGGAGAATTATCCGGCTCGGACGAGCCACGTCCTTTTTGGACTATAGGGCATTTTCAAATCCTGTGACGCCAACCACCTCTCTAAGTGGTTTTCCACAGAAGACGCCCGAATACTAACAGGGAGCGTGAGCAGCAGCATCCCTCCTTGGATGGCTCTGGCTCCCCCCCCCCCCCCCTCGTCTAGAGGCGCGTTCGGGCGACTCTCCCCTCCCTTAGGGAGCGCAAGTCTGAAGGAGAATTTCCGGCTCTGATTAGGTCATGGAGCGGGACCCCTCGCCTAAGCTCTCCACCAGGGTGGCTGACTTAGTGGTGACTGTCCGAGACACCTTTATTCTCCAAGGGGATTCTCCTCCTTCCACTGGTCAGGAGTTCCCCCTTTTTCCGTCCAGGCAGTCGGAGACTACCATGTTCCCGGTCCATGAGGGATTTTTCCGCGGTCATGTCCAGGGCCTGGGGTGGTCTTAATAAGGTTCTCGACCACCCAGCGCATGAATATACTTTCCTTTCCCTGCTGACGGCGAGGAGAGGTGTCTCCTCCCCCTAAGGTGGATCCTCCGGTGGCCGGATTAGCCAATTATGTGGCCCTTCCTGTCTTAGTCAGTTCCTCTTTCCAGGATGCTGTAGACAGACGCATAGACTCTCTTCCAGGTCCTTTTTTCGCTGGCAGCGCGTCCCTGTGACCTACCTTTCACTCAGCAGGGGTAGCCAGTGCTCTCTCGGTGTGGTTACAACACCACCACCAGGAACTGGCGGTACGAGATGCGGCTACTAACACACTGGAGTTGGTTCTCCAGATGTCTCAGGCTTCTAACATTCTTTGCGAAGCTTCTAGGGACATTGTTTCCCTCTTTGCCCGCAGGTTGGCCATCTCTGTCACTCAGCGCGAAGAGATCTGATTGAAGGTGTGGGACGCTGACGCCTCCACCAAGCGTTCCCTTGCTAATCTCCCCTTTGGGGTTTCCAGGCCTTGTGGGGATCAGCTGGACGAGTTCGTCTCTGCATGCCTTTTGCCGTTTCTCATCTGGTAGGCCGTCGCCTGCTTCCTCCGCCGGGGGTCTCAGGTCGCCCGCAAAGAGGCCTTCCTTTGCACCAGCCTTCCCGGCACTAGAGGGCCCAGTCAGCCCGCCCTGCTGCTCCTAGGCCTATCACATGTCCCGATTGCGGGATCCCACCATCGATTCCTGCGCTTCGCCATTATGGGTCGACACTGTCAGTTTGTCGCCCTTCCTTCGGGTTGGCGACCACCCCGCGGGTCCTTGCCACGGTCCTGGACCGCTCATGGCGCTTCTTCGTACCAGGGGCATTCCTTTGCTGCCCTGTCGGGACGATATCCGGATAGAGGCCCCCCTCTCTACCGCAGACCACGGACAGCGTCCGGATCACTGTTCAGACCCTGGAACGGTTCGGCTGCCTGGTAACTTTCCCAAACTCCTGCCTCTTCCCGTCCCAGAGGCTCTCCTTCCGGAGGGTGATTTTGGACACCTCGGCTGCCAAAGTATTCTACCAGCCTTCAAGTCCTCCCAGGTCCAGGGGGCAGTGTCGCATCTGCTGCGCTCCCCGTGCCTCTCCATTCGGGAATACTTGCGGGTCCTGGGTCTTATGGTAGCCTCTTTCGAGGCCTTTCCATATGCCCAGTTTCACACTCGCCTGGCGCAACAGGAGATCCTTTACCTTTCAGCGGGTTCGGGCAGTTCTCCCTTGGTGGCTGTTCCCAAAGAACCTGAGGTCGGGGAGTTCCTTTCTCGCATTCTCCTGGACGATCGCCGCCACCGATGCCAGCATCCTGGGTTGGGGGGGCGTTTTCCAGTCTCGCACGGTTCAAGGAATTTGGCCGGCGGCAGAGTCTCGCCTTCCAATCAACTTTCTGGAATTGAGGGCGATTTTTTCCGCTCTCTCTCTCCTATTGGACCTCTCTCCTTGCGGGCCTCCCAGTGCGGGTTCAAACGGGCAATGCCGCGGCCGTGGCCTATATCGACCATCAGGACGGGACCCGCAGCCGGATGGTGATGCAGGAGGTGAAGTGAATTCTGACGTGGGCGGAGACTCACGTTCCGGTGTTGTCAGCAGTTTGCATTCCAGGAATGGACAACTGGACAGCGGACTTTCTAAGCCACAACACGGTGGATCCAAGCGAGTGGTCTCTGCATCCAGAAGGGTTCGAAGAAATCTGCCACAGATGGGACCGTCCGGATGTGGACTTAATGGCGTCCGGGTTCAACAACAAGATCCCAGTGGTCCTGGCTCGCGCCCGTGATCCGGAGGCGTACGGATGGATGCGCAGGTGTCTCCGTGGCAGGACTTCAGCCTCCTCTGTTTTCCTCTCCTGCCAAAGGGTCTACGCCAGTTCGAGGCGGAAGGGACTCCGACCGTTCTCATCACCCCAGAGTGGCCTCGCCGCGCGTGGTTTTTCGGACGTGGCTCGGTTGCTGGCGGACGCCCCATGGCCTCTTCCCGACGGACAGGACTTACTGTCTCAGGGCCCGTTCTTCCGCCGGAATTTGCGGTCTCTTCGTTTACCGGCGTGACTGTTGAAACCGCCATCCTGATAAAGATGGGGTTCTCGGATTCAGTGGTTAGGACCATGATCAGTCCGGGGAAGTCTTCTTCCTCCCGGATTTACTATCGTACCTGGATGGCCTTCCTATCCTTTTTTGAGGTTTCGGGGTTCCCCCCCCTTCGGTTTTCCATCTTGATGGTACTGTCTTTTCTTCAGTCTGGGCTTGTGCAGGGACTGTCGCTTAGTTCCCTGTAAGGTCAGGTTTCGGCGCGGGCCGTCAGAGGTCCCTTGCTCTTAAGGGTCCGGTGGTGACCTTTCTTCGGGGGTGGCGCATTCGGTTCCCCGTATGTTCCCCCTTTGTCTCCTTGGGATCTCAATTTGGTTCTGCGCGCTCTGCAGTCGGCTCCCTTCGAGCCTTTGAGGAGGGTCTCTCTGACTGTTCTCATCTGGACTTCCTTGTGACCATAGCTTCTGATACAGCTACATAGCGTAGTGATTAAAGTTCTGGGCTATTATGCAGTGGCTGTGAGTTCACGTCCCATCACGAGCTTTTAGGTCAGACTGGTGTCGAAGCTGGCCGCTCTTTCCTGTCAGGAGCCTTAATGGTTTTCCTCCAGGATTAAGTTGTGCTCCGTCCAGTCCCCTTCTTTTTGCCCAGGGTGGTCTCTCCCTTCCGCCTTGATGAGGATCTTGTCCTGCCTTCCTTTTGTCCTTCTCCGGCTAACCCCAAGGAACGCACTCTGCATTCCCTGGATGTTGTACGGGTCCTGAAGGTGTGTCTCGCGGCTACTGCTTCCGTCCGCCGTTCTTGGCGCTCTGGATCTGCTTGGCTATTTCCGCGGCTTGTTACGCTTGTGGTGGAGTTCCCCCGGCTAGAATTGCCGCTCACTCCATTGGGGCGGAGGGGACTTCCTGGGCAAGACGCAGTCGTGCCTCTGCGTCTCAGCTGTGTACGGCGGCCACCTGGTCGTCCTTGCATACCTTTGCAAATTTTTGTCAGTTGCATTCACTGGCTTCGGCTGATGCGGCTTTGGCCGCAGGGTTTTGCAGGCTGTGGTTCCTGTTTGACCGTTGGGGCGTTCCTCCTGGCGGTGCTGATATTTTTTCCCACCCCATGGACTGCTTTTGGACGTCCCATGGTCTGTGTCCCCCAATGGAAAAAAGCACGAGAAAAGGAGATTTTTGTGAAACTCACCTGTAAAATCTTTTTCTCGTCTTTTCCATTGGGGGACACAGCTCCCACCCATTATTCCTGTTGCAGGAGGGGTCTTTAGTTCAGTTTTTCTGTTTCTGGTTGGACCTTATGGCTTGGTCCGATGGTTTCCATGATTTTTTCTTGCTCCTTCTCCTACTGCTTGTGCAACGCCTGAGTTCCTCCTGGTGGAGTCTGGGGGTATAGCCCGAGGAGGAGGAGCTCTTTCATTTGCATAGTGTCCCTCCTACTAATACCTCTAAGCTATACCCATGGTCTGTGTCCCCCAATGGAAAAGACGAGAAAAAGATTTTACAGGTGAGTTTCACAAAAATCTCCTTTTTTCCCTGACTTTGGGGAAAAGAAAGATTGTGAAAAGTGCCTCCCTGAGGATGGAACAATTCAGGAAGCGCGGATGCAGTGTGGATGGACCTAAGCCATGCCGGGCAAACATCAAATGTTTTGCGTGTGGTGGCTTGGGTCATATAGCAAAGCACTGCAAAATACACAAGACAGAAAGCGCAATCAGGTGCTTTAGGTGTGGGAACAAAGGACACATTGCAAGGAATTGCCCTTGTGCAAGTAATTGCAATGTGTCCAGTGATGGGATTCAGGCAACAAATCGTGCAGCGGGGTCTAGTCAGCTTGGCCATAAAGGGGTTACCTCTTTGCGACACATGCCTCATCAGGCGCTGAGGGGTCAGAATGGCCAAGCTAGGCTAGGCAACATTTGACACCCCTGTACTATTTGTTACACAGTTTGTTCCCTGTGCATGTCCATGTTGTGTGTTTTTGTTATCTGTTTGTACGTTCTTCTTGATGTTGATGGTGGTATTCCTTGTCTACAAATGTGTTCCACCATGCTGATTTATGTAGTTTGCTAAGTCCCGTCTGCTGTTTTTGTTTCATTATGTGTCCCCTTGGAGTGGAACAGTGTTATACTGTGGATCGAGAACGTATAGGTTCGCGAGCAGTTAATTTCACATTGGATATCCTGCTGGTCGGTAGAAGGCATAAGGACCTTCTCCATGCAGCACACAAAGGATGGTGTGATATTATTCCTGGCAACCAGGGTCTCAGATCGATACAGATAACACTTTTGTGCTCAAGGTTTTCGGTAGGGCTGTGTTGCGCTGGGGACTGGGGCAGACAGACAACATTGGTGTAATGTTGTGCTGCGCACTTAATTCTAGTCCGAGCAGATAGCACAGCTCTGATAGGGATTGAACGTAGAGTGCTTGGCAGCAGAATGTGGACCGTGTTCTTGTGTTGTGGGGTCCTGGGGAGCCAGGGCATGACTATGCCATTGGTTCTGCGGGCCTCCACAATACAGGATCACAGGGGGAAATCAGCCTGGGTACACATGAGTGGACGGGGATACGGTGCAATCAATAACAATATGGTGCTTTGTCCACAGCACTTCAGTTATCCTAACCTAGTAGGGTGGCCATCCTTATCTGTTGGTGCAGAGGGATGTGTAGCAGAGGACGCGATCCTCTGAAGGTAGGGTGTTCAGACACCAGTGTTGGGATAACGAGGGGTCCTGTAAGATAAAGGGCAGCCCAATACCTTTCTCTACCCATGGGTCAAAGGTATTGGTGCTGGGAATTTATGACATTTAATTGCACTCTGAGGGGAGAAATTCCCCTGGGAGCGCCTGGTATTTTCTTCTGTCATAGGTGTGTTTTATATGGAGCGGAAGAAAAAACCCAGGAGATGCCACAGAAGAGACCAGCTATTCCCCCTGACACTCTTGTGAGGCTCCAGAGGATCCCACTGGATTTTGGCAATCAAGCGACCTCTGTCTAGGGGTGTTCTAGAGATGGACTGTGCCACAATCCAGCAGGAGCATTATCTCAGGCTCTGGAGAAAGACTTGGAGACGTTCGGGTGGAAGAGCTTATTCTATGATCGCTTGTTTCACCCAGTGAAACTTCTTCTGGTTCTGGTCATCTACATTAGACGGAGGGTCAAGGGACTTATTGACCAAATACACCAGAACCAGACAGAACTTTATCGAACTAACCGAAGGAGGAGGCTCAGGACATAACGCAAACATTGTTCCTGTAGCCAAATATTGTATGGACACACTTTGTTTCCTATGAGGGCTCGGGACGCATAACGTGTACTACCCTGAAACCCCATAGCACATTGTACATTTATTGATTTTGTTTGTCAGGTCGATGGTGTACCCATAGACACTCTAGGTACAAATGTGTGACAGCCCACACCCATGGAAACTCGCCCAACACACTGCGGAGAGTTATTATTTGGCTGTACACATTTGTATCCTATAGTCATTTCCCATTGACACAGGGGTCTGCAAGCTACCTGTGTCTTTGGAGGTGTAAAGATATGCCAGGTTGCATGAGTCTCTATGGGTACACATACATATAATGGAATTTGGTGGTGTTGGAAAGGATGTGACCTGTGTTTTGTGTGAATGGGGATAAGGTTAGGACACGATAGGGACAGGCATCCTTTGTTTGACATTTGCCACCTTGAACCCTGGAACGGTGAAGTTCTTAAGGGAAGGGCTGGATGGGTAGTGTGGGGGAGGTGTTCTCCGCAGTTAGAATTTAGGTACTATGACATCACCGCTTAAAAGTCTAACCTGCCTTGTAAAGACCTATTAATCTGTCCACGGGAGAACCGCACCCATCAAGATGGAAACAGATTTTGGACGAAAGTTGTGATGAAAGAAAGTTGGGACTGAGGTTGTGAGGGTGAACCCGCTCCAGATTCCTTGGAGACGGCCATACCTGAAGATCGGCAGAACTACCGAGAGACTGTGGGGGTGTGGTCACTCCGAAGTGGGGGTGGCCGACACTAAAAGACTGTTAAAGAAAGGCCAGTTAAAGACTGCGAGGGTGAACCCGCTCCAAATTTGGGGGGGCGACGACACCTGAAGATCGGCAACTACCGAGAGACTGGAAGACTATTCTAAAGATGTCAAGAAAGTTCCCGCGAGAAGAAGACGGTGTATCCTGTGGACAGAGGAGTAGGTTACGGTGAAGGGCAGGTTGGAGGAAGCTGGATGAGGGGTGTCTACGTACCTAAAGATTAGTGTGCACTACAGTTCTTCCTGAACTTCCACCAAGGATGGGGTTGAGGGGGGGGGGGGGGGGGGCAAATATATCTCAACCTGTTCCCCCAATATATTGTCGTATTATATATAGACCGACAACAGGGGGATTGTTGAGGAAGGGTAGAGACGTGTATATATATATATATATATATATATATCCAATGCAAATACGTGCGTGCATGTGTGATATATATGCATGCACTGACTGCCACGTCATAGGATGATGTGCGCAGATGTGCCCAGCATCTGCACGTGTCTGCCCCTAGTGGTCCACAGGGACTCATTGTGGCCCCTGTGGAAAATATGTGCCCCCAAATAAGTATATAGAATGTACGGGATTAGCTCTTTTCCAGGGGTTGCAAACACACACTTCTTCACAGAAACCAGGATTTAGGGGCCAAACTGTGCTTTATTGTGGCACACGGCATAAAGCAAAAACACACAAAGCCAAAATAAAATACCTTGCCCGTCTGGGCCCTAACTAAACAAATAGGTTTCCCTGACTCACCTAAAGCGTAGCACAGTTCACACCCGTGATGAGATGCGGCTTTCCCAGCCCAACCTCCAGCAGCCTCCAGGCTGCTCTCACACCAGTGTCTCTTGGGGGATAGTGGTCTCTCAGCCTGTCCCGGCTCAGACCACACAGAGCCACTCCAGCCTTCTGTGTGCAAGTCCCCCAAAGTCCAGGCTATTGGATAGCCTCGTGGCCCCTCAGCCTGGCTTATCTGAGACCACACTGACAGAGCCTCACCAGGCCTCTGTCTGCACACTCTCCAGAGTGATACACACCCAAGATTCAGTAGCAGGATTAAATAGGATCCCTGGACATGAGCATGCCCTAAGTCCCGGACTGGAACCTGGGGAAAGTGTATGTAGAGGGAAGTGTATTCAATTCCCTATGAACTCTTATCAACAGTTCATCCCCCATGTTTAGAGTAAAACTTGTGCTGATAGCCTGTAGGATAACAGCTGATTAGTATCTAGTCCTCTTTTGTTCAGGCCCCAAACAATCAGACTCTCTGGCACCATTTGTCAGGGGTTTTTCTAACCAAAGACATCATAAACCCACACCTCTGCCCCATGACCATGCTTCTACTCCCAGCATTTTGGGACTAGGGGGGAGGATTTGAGGAAGGCACACTATGATGTCACATGCCTGATGAGGGGGGAGGTGGGCTGTTTCGGAGGCTGATATAGGAGCCCCAAGCAAGGAACAAGGGCTCTTGCAACCAGACTAGAATCAGAGACACATGGGAGAGAGCAGATCCATGATGACCACCTGGAAATGGCCTACTAACTCTGGAAGGATTAAGTGTACACCTGTGTAGCCCCTACCTACCCCTCACATACCCACTATATCCAACCCCTTCCCTGCCACCAACACATCCCATTGCAATAACTATACCCATACCCCCTACAACCCCTTGCCCATAACTCACCACCGTATGATCCCTCTCCCTGTCATCCACTCCTACCATTGCCCTGTACCTCAGCAATCACTTGTAAGGTATTAACCCTGGCATTGCTGAATCCCTAACCTGGATCCCTACCCTTTAGTTCCCCTTACCCTAATCCTACTATACTTGCAAGGTATGAACCCTTGCATTGCTGGACCCCTACCCAATGTCTGTGGCCTACATTCACCCCTGCAGGGCCACCAATCTTAGGGATAGAATTAGACAGGTGGGGTGGGCTGCTAATACGTGTGTGTGTGTATTGTATAGTTAGTTTGTGGGTGGAATTTGGGAACCGTGTAGTGTAGTTTAGTGCTGTATTTAGTACTGTATTGTTAGTGTATTGCATGCGTAGTGTATTGTTGGTAATAATAAATACTGTGTTTTATATATAACTGTGTATTGTGTGGTTATTAGCGATAGTTAGTTTAGTAAGGCGCATGCAGCTAGCGTAGTGATTAGTGTAAGGCAAAGTATAGTCAAAGCATTGTGTTATTGTTATATAAAGGTATAAATAGGCGGAGTCATCGATAGACGGCTCCTCCCATTTATGAATATTAATTATTGATATTTGCATAAATATTGGTGATTAATATTCCCCCTTAACACTGTCAACAGATGAGATCCAAAGAGCTGTCACTATCAGTGAAGCAAGCCATCATTAAGCTGAAAAAACAAAACAAACTCATCAGAGAGATGGCAAAAACATTAGGCATGGCCAAAACAACTGTTTGGAACATTCTTAAAAAGAAGGAACACACCGGTGAGCTCACCACCACCAAAAGACCTGGAAGACCAAGGAAAACAACTGTGGTGGATGACCGAAGAATTCTTTCCCTGGTGAAGAAATCACCCTTCACAACAGTTGTCCAGATCAAGAACACTCTCCAGGAGGTATGTGCATGTGTGTCAAAGTCAACAATCAAGAGCAGACGTCACCAGAGTAAATACAGAGGGTTCACCACAAGATATAAACCATTGGCGAGCCTCACAAACAGGAAGGCCAGATTACAGTTTGCCAAACGACATCTAAAAAAGCCTTCACAGTTCTGGAACAACATCCTATGGACAGATGAGATCAAGATCAACTTGTACTAGAATGATGGGAAGAGAAGAGTATGGAGAAGGAAAGGAACTGCTCATGATCCTAAGCATACCACCTCATCAGTGAAGCATGGTGGTGTTATTGTCATTGTGTGGTGTGCATGTATGGCTGCCAATGGAACTGGTTCTCTTGTATTTATTCATGATGTGACTTCTGGCAAAAGCAGCAGGATGAATTCTGAAGTGTTTTTGGCAATATTATCTGCTCATATTGAGCCAAATGCTCCAGAACTCATTGGACGGCGCTTCACAGTGCAGATGGACAATGACCCAAAGCATACTGCAAAAACAACCAAAGAGTATTTTAAGGGAAAGAAGTGGAATGTTATGCAATGGCCAAGTCAATCACATGACCTGAATCCAATTTAACATGCATTTCACTTGCTGAAGACAAAACTAAAGAGAAAATGCCCCAAGAACAAGCAGGAACTGAAGACAGTTCCAGTAGGCCTGGGATGCAGAGGCCTGGGATGAAACCCATCATCTGGTGATGTCTATGCATTCCAGACTTCAGGCTGTAATTGACTGTAAAGGATTTCCAACCAAGTATTAAAAAGTGAACGTTTATTTTTTGATTATTATTCTGTCCCATTCCTTTTGGTCCCTTAACAAGTGGGAGGCACATATGCAAACTCTTGTAATTCCTACACGGTTCACCTGATTTGGATGTAGATACCCTCAAATTAAAGCTGACAGTCTGCAGTTAAAGCACATCTTGTTTGTTTCTTTATAAATCCATTGTGGTGGTGTATAGAGCCCAAAATGTTAGAATTTTTTGATGTCCCAATATTTATGGACCTGACTGTATACACATCTCCTCCTGTCCACGGTATATACAACACTACTCCGCTCACAGTATATATACAGCATCCCCGCTCATAGTATATACACATATCCTCCACTCACAGTATATACACATCTCCTCCGCTGTCAGTAGATAGATATATATATATATATTGTGACATAGCAAGGGGTTTTGTTTGACAAGGCAGGCATTTTCCTCCCAACATGGGCGGCTGGGCTGATTTCCAGCCAGGTGAGATCAAACACCGGACCAGAGTTTAAGTGCCGATCCGGGGTTTGGCAGCACCTGGCTGTCCTTTAAATAGGCAGATGGGCTCAGAATCACTCTCTGTCTTGGGATCTGAGGCATGGTGCCGTCCTAGAGGGCTGAGAGCCGCATGCGGGGAAACAGGCCCCCTAAAGCCTGTTGTGGAAGCTGGAAAAAACCTGCTAATAAGGTGACTGTTTTGTACTTTGTATTTTCCTTGGTGTGAACAAACACAAAGACTGGACATTTTTGCTTAGTTTTTTTCTCCTGTGTTCAGTGTCGGACTGGGGTACCTAGGGACCACCAATAAAATTTATTTTGGGGGCCCACCGTACAGATACATTCAAATATAATAAATAATCTAAAATGTTTTTTATATGAACATAAGCTGGTTGATGTGCTGTACATATATATATATATATATATATATATATATATATATATATATATATATATATATATATATATATATATATATAGTCCAGAAAAAATGGGCGGCACTCCAGGAAAAAGTACAAGTGAACTTTAATCACCCAGGTGGTGCAACGTTTCGGTTCTGCACTAGAACCTTTTTCAAGCAGAATTACAACTCAAATCACAGCATTATATACAGGTGGGACAATTAGCTAGCTGAACATGTGATCACACTCCACCCTGTGGGTGTGTTACAAATCTTGATCATCCAATAAAAAAGTGTATACAACAAAAATAGACACAATGCAGATGCAATAAAGCATACCTGTGACAGAATATATACGTGACATATACATGTTTACACATAGTGTATCAATGACCACATATTGTATCGATCATTTATAAAATCGATCTGTCCGATCGGTGCATTGTGGTGTGATGTGTTTTATAAAAACGAGAGTAGCAGAGAGGGGGGAGGGCGATCAAAGAAACATACCAGAGGGACAAAAGGAACCTGTCATGCCGTTGCTCAGCGTTGTTTGTTGTTCACTGCGCACCACTCTGAGATGTGCCGGCCGAAGACCTCTGATGTCATCAAATCGGGCCGCAGCGTCATCTTCCCGAGTCTCACCCCTGCGCATGCTCAGTGGATAGAGACTGTTCCCAGCGCCATCTTGCTTAGTGGAAAACAGATCGCTACGCCAATACACTAAGTGTAATGCATCCAAGCCACTTGTTCAAGGGTAACGGCACATCAGAAAGAAAGGGACAATCTAGAAACCAGAATGTCTCCCTTCATACCCACATGAAGCCATGCTGCGGCCACGGAATCCGCGGCCCCTGCACAGACGACCCTATGGTTACTGAGTGCCCTCATACCCGGGAGGGATCTCCTCTTCTGGGCATAAGGATGTCACAAAGTGTGGACAGTAGCTGGGGGTCTTATCGCTCAAATTTCACATGGTGCTCATCAAAAGTAGGCATACGGCACTCAGAAATTGTAGTACAGGTATCAAAAAAACAGTAAAATCAATCATGTGGGGCAAAAAACGTCCCACATAACCCTCTGGTATATGATGTGTCATGATCAGCCCAACCGCCTCCGCCAATCTTCCAGTAGTGAAATGTGAATGATCTGTGTAAAGAGCCAAGCGTATAGTGTCTAATGAGACCAAATTAGAGGAGACCCTGAGCTCGATGTCCCTGAAATTTCAGGATAGGGGTTATCCCAAACGGCTGCTAAATGAACACATAAGTAAAGTACAGAATTTGGACAGGGCTGACCTATTAACACCACGGAAGGCTATCCGTAAGACGGCCAGGATTCCTTTCATCTCGGTGTATGGTGAACATAGTCCTTCCGTTAATAAGATCCTGAAAAAACATTGGGGCCTATTAGGTACATGTTTTAGTGAGATCTCTGAATTTCAGCGTCCTCCTCTTCTCTCCTACCGTAGGTCCAGGAATTTGAAGGATCAGTTGGTAAAGGCGGATATAGGTTCAAAAGGATCCTTGAAACAGACCACGTTGGCGCAGTTGGGTTTGGGCTGTTATCCCTGCCTCAACTGCGTCAACTGTAAGTACATTCGCAAGGGGAAGAATTTTATACACCCTGGGACCGGTGAATCTTTCAAAATTCAATTTCACCTAACCTGTGACTCCAGCTACGTTATCTACATACTATCATGTCCATGCAATTTACTATATGTAGGGGAGACGACCACAGAGCTTAAGACTCGCCTCAACAACCATCGCTTGAGTATTAGAAAAAAAGAGGATAGACTTACCGGTATCCAAACATTTCACGGAAGCCAAGCACAGGGAAGGCGACCTGAGATGTTGGATAGTGGATCAGATTCCCCAACCTAGGCGAGGTGGGGATAGATCTAAGGTATTGAGACATAGAGAGCTTAGCTGGATTCACAGGTTAGGCAGTCTGAAGCCTCAAGGCTTAAATGTAGACTATAACTTTGGGGATGTTCTGTAGGGTGGTTTGCCCCTTGTGTCAAGTTGGGTGCCACTAGGCCCCTCATGTGTACACTAAGAGAGTTAATTAACTCAACCAATATTTTTCTTGCCTTATTAATTTATTTTTCTTTTCTTTACACAGATCATTCACATTTCACTACTGGAAGATTGGCGGAGGCGGTTGGGCTGATCATGACACATCATATACCAGAGGGTTATGTGGGACGTTTTTTGCCCCACATGATTGATTTTACTGTTTTTTTGATACCTGTACTACAATTTTTGAAGTGCCGTATGCCTACTTTTGATGAGCACCATGTGAAATTTGAGCGATAAGACCCCCAGCTACTGTCCACACTTTGTGACATCCTTATGCCCAGAAGAGGAGATCCCTCCCGGGTATGAGGGCACTCAGTAACCATAGGGTCGTCTGTGCAGGGGCCGCGGATTCCGTGGCCGCAGCATGGCTTCATGTGGGTATGAAGGGAGACATTCTGGTTTCTAGATTGTCCCTTTCTTTCTGATGTGCCGTTACCCTTGAACAAGTGGCTTGGATGCATTACACTTAGTGTATTGGCGTAGCGATCTGTTTTCCACTAAGCAAGATGGCGCTGGGAACAGTCTCTATCCACTGAGCATGCGCAGGGGTGAGACTCGGGAAGATGACGCTGCGGCCCGATTTGATGACATCAGAGGTCTTCGGCCGGCACATCTCAGAGTGGTGCGCAGTGAACAACAAACAACGCTGAGCAACGGCATGACAGGTTCCTTTTGTCCCTCTGGTATGTTTCTTTGATCGCCCTCCCCCCTCTCTGCTACTCTCGTTTTTATAAAACACATCACACCACAATGCACCGATCGGACAGATCGATTTTATAAATGATCGATACAATATGTGGTCATTGATACACTATGTGTAAACATGTATATGTCACGTATATATTCTGTCACAGGTATGCTTTATTGCATCTGCATTGTGTCTATTTTTGTTGTATACACTTTTTTATTGGATGATCAAGATTTGTAACACACCCACAGGGTGGAGTGTGATCACATGTTCAGCTAGCTAATTGTCCCACCTGTATATAATGCTGTGATTTGAGTTGTAATTCTGCTTGAAAAAGGTTCTAGTGCAGAACCGAAACGTTGCACCACCTGGGTGATTAAAGTTCACTTGTACTTTTTCCTGGAGTGCCGCCCATTTTTTCTGGACTACAAAATTGGGGTAAGAAGCCTATTCCCCTGGAGACGTGCACCCTATTTCCACTAGACTGCGTACCAGTGCCGCCATTTTTCCTTTGTATATATATATATATATATATATGAATATATGTATGTAGTGTACTAAATCTAATGTGTTATGTGCCACTTGTGCAGGGGGTGGAAGACTAGGGGCCCACCTTGCTCAGTGGCCCACCGGGGGATTCCCCTGTACCCCTGTGGGCCAGTCCGATTCTGCCTGTGTGAATAAACTGTTTCCTTTGCCTCTGTTCCACGTCCGCTTACTCTGCCTACCAGAGCGAATCCTCACTATATATATATATATATATATATATATATATATATATATATATATATATATATATATACACTACGTGCAGAATTATTAGGCAAATGAGTATTTTGACCACATCATCCTCTTTATGCATGTTGTCTTACTCCAAGCTGTATAGGCTCGAAAGCCTACTACCAATTAAGCATATTAGGTGATGTGCATCTCTGTAATGAGAAGGGGTGTAGTCTAATGACATCAACACCCTATATCAGGTGTGCATAATTATTAGGCAACTTCCTTTCCTTTGGCAAAATGGGTCAAAAGAAGGACTTGACAGGCTCAGAAAAGTCAAAAATAGTGAGATATCTTGCAGAGGGATGCAGCACTCTTAAAATTGCAAAGCTTCTGAAGCGTGATCATCGAACAATCAAGCGTTTCATTCAAAATAGTCAACAGGGTCGCAAGAAGCGTGTGGAAAAACCAAGGCGCAAAATAACTGCCCATGAACTGAGAAAAGTCAAGCGTGCAGCTGCCAAGATGCCACTTGCCACCAGTTTGGCCATATTTCAGAGCTGCAACATCACTGGAGTGCCCAAAAGCACAAGGTGTGCAATACTCAGAGACATGGCCAAGGTAAGAAAGGCTGAAAGACAACCACCACTGAACAAGACACACAAGCTAAAAAGTCAATACTGGGCCAAGAAATATCTCAAGACTGATTTTTCTAAGGTTTTATGGACTGATGAAATGAGAGTGAGTCTTGATGGGCCAGATGGCTGGATTGGTAAAGGGCAGAGAGCTCCAGTCCGACTCAGACGCCAGAAAGGTGGAGGTGGAGTACTGGTTTGGGCTGGTATCATCAAAGATGAGCTTGTGGGGCCTTTTTGGGTTGAGGATGGAGTCAAGCTCAACTCCCAGTCCTACTGCCAGTTTCTGGAAGACACCTTCTTCAAGCAGTGGTACAGGAAGAAGTCTGCAAGGTAAGAAAAACATGATTTTCATGCAGGACAATGTTCCATCACACGCGTCCAAGTACTCCACAACGTGGCTGGCAAGAAAGGGTATAAAAGAAGAAAATCTAATGACATGGCCTCCTTGTTCACCTGATCTGAACCCCATTGAGAACCTGTGGTCCATCATCAAATGTGAGATTTACAAGGAGGGAAAACAGTACACCTCTCTGAACAGTGTCTGGGAGGCTGTGGTTGCTGCTGCACGCAATGTTGATGGTGAACAGATCAAAACACTGACAGAATCCATGGATGGCAGGCTTTTGAGTGTCCTTGCAAAGAAAGGTGGCTATATTGGTCACTGATTTGTTTTTGCTTTGGTTTTGAATGTCAGAAATGTATATTTGTGAATGTTGAGATGTTATATTGGTTTCACTGGTAAAAATAAATAATTGAAATGGGTATATATTTGTTTTTTGTTAAGTTGCCTAATAATTATGTACAGTAATAGTCACCTGCACACACAGATATCCCCCTAAAATAGCTAAAACTAAAAACAAACTAAAAACTACTTCCAAAAATATTCAGCTTTGATATTAATGAGTTTTTTGGGTTCATTGAGAACATGGTTGTTGTTCAATAATAAAATTAATCCTCAAAAATACAACTTGCCTCTTTTCGTCTTTCACAAGATACTTTTTTCCCTCCCCCCCTCTTCTCTTCCTCTCTATTCCCTTCCTATGTTTTGCTCTACTCCTGAGGTCCCCCGACCTTACTCTTCCCTTCTCTCAGTTATATCCTCCTTCACAGGAGGTTCTACCTTGTTGCTTTTAATTGTATATTAACATGCTCAATTGTGTTATTATATACCCTGTATATAGTTTGTCAAAATGGGTCCTACATTCGAAAACATCTGCTTCACCGGGATGCAACGTCTTATTCTGCTATACAAACTTCTTTCACCTATGGATCCTATAAAGGTAACATCACTAAATGTAAATGGACTTAATGTCCCCCAAAAAAGGAGTCAGGTCTTCCATATGCTAAGGAGGGAGAGGGCAGACCTTTTGTTTCTACAGGAGACACACTTTAGACATAACCGCATTCCGGCCCTCTTCAATAAACATTATACTAAATGGTTCCACAGTTCCCACTCTTCCGCCTCTAGAGGTGTTTCCATCGGGATTAAGGCCAATACCCCCTTTCAACTACAAGCACAATATACTGACCCTGAGAGTAGGTACTTGTTCCTTAAAGGTACACTCTATGGCACTAAGCTGACCCTTGCCAACGTCTATGCTCCCAATTCTGGACAAATACCCTGGCTAATTAAGTTGTTAAGTTCACTACAAGACTTTAAAGAAGGAGTGTTAATCCTGGGAGGTGACCTGAACCTTACCCTTGATCACCCCATGGACTCTACCTCTAATACCCCGAAATACTCCGCTGCACAAATGTGTAAGTTACGTAGAGCTTTAGCTGCGCACCAGATATCAGACACCTGGAGACTGGCTCACCCCAGGGACAGAGACTTTACCTTCTTCTCCGCTGTTCACGGATCCTACCAGCGCTTGGATTACTTGTTTATGTCCAACCATGCACTGGATAAGATAATAGCCTCCACCATTGGTCAGATTACTATCTCAGACCATGCCCCTGTCTCTCTGGTGATTCAGCTGAAAGGTCTCCCCCCTAAAGCTTGGTCCTGGCGATTAAATGAAACCCTGTTGGAAAATGATAGGGACAGGACTAGATTGGAGGAAAAGCTAGTAGCCTTTTTTGATTTGAATAACACCCCTCTTATGGACAAGGCCATGATTTGGGAAGCCCATAAGGCTTTCATTAGAGGCAAGCTCATCTCCCTGGGATCATGGGTTCGGAAGCAAAGGTCACTTAAAGTAGATTCCATATTAGCTCAAATTTCTACTTTGGAAAGCATCAACAAAAGTAACCCTTCAGATACCCAGTACAATGATATTGTTAAACTGAGATGCCAATTGAAAGATTTATTAAATATCAAATCAGCTAAAGCCCTTAGGTCAGCCAAATATAAGCTTTATATTCATGGGGATAGGGGATCCAGACTACTCTCGCAAATGATTAAAGGCCAAAGAGAAAAAGCTTTTATTGATAACATTAAATCTGACAAAGGTCTGCATCTTACTAATACTCCTGCCATAGCAGAGGAATTTGCTGGATTTTATTCCGCCCTTTATAATCTAAAATCTGAGGACCCTGGTCTTACGATTAACAAAATTAACAATTTCCTAGAGACGGTCAAAGTCCCAACTTTAACAATTGAGGATAGGGACATGTTACTCTCCCCGGTGACTTTAGATGAAATTTTAAATGTTTTAGCGAGTACTCCTTCAGGGAAATGCCCAGGACCAGATGGCCTACCCATAATATACTATAAAAAATTTAAAAATACCCTGGCCCCGCAGCTAGTAAATTTATGTAACTCTTTACTAAATGGTAGCTCCCTTCCGCCACAATCACTAATCGCCCACATAACAGTTATCCCTAAAGAAGGGAAAGATCCCACTAAATGTAGCAGCTACAGGCCTATCTCTCTGCTTAACGTGGATGTCAAACTCTGGGCCAAGCTCTTAAGCTTTAGGATAGCAAAATTACTCCCTAAGCTCATAGGTGAAGAGCAGGTAGGCTTTGTTAAGGGGCGAGAGGGTAAGCACAACGTTAGCAGAGTTCTACATGCCATATATTACGCTAAACAACACAAAGTCCCACTGACGCTCTTGGGAACGGATGCGGAAAAAGCATTCGATAGGGTTAACTGGGTTTTTATAGAGAATGCTTTACGCCACTTTGGATTTCCGCCCATGTTTATTTCAGCCATTTTTTCTCTTTATGCAAGTCCCTCAGCTAGGGTCCTGATTAATGGAACTTTATCTCCTCCTTTCCACATCTCCAATGGAACGAGACAGGGCTGCCCTCTCTCTCCTGCATTGTTCATTTTATCTTTGGAAATGCTCCTTTGTAAACTAAGAACATCAGAGGCTATTAAGGGTTTGAAAGTGAATGGAAGAACCCACTCACTGGCAGCCTTTGCGGATGACCTGCTCCTTATTATAACGAATCCTACAGTTGCAATCCCAGAGGTGATTAAGATATTTTCGGACTTTGGAGAGGTTTCAAATTTCAAAGTCAACTATGACAAATCTGAAATTCTCAATATCACTGCCTCAGAGAAACACATGTCAGCCATCAAAACTAGCACCTCCTTTCAATGGCCGAGAGAGGCTATCAAACATTTGGGGATCATGATCCCAGCAGACCCCTCATCCCTATTTAAACTTAATTATGTCCCCTTATTTGGCAAGATTAAATCTTATCTGACATCCATTAAGCTCCCCTTCCTTTCCTGGTTAGGTAAGAAAAACCTACTCTCCACATATGTACTACCGCGAATCCTCTATACCTTGAGAAGTCTGCCTATACCACTGTCAAACAAATACATTTCTGAATTCAGGAGTTTATTCAGTAGTTTTTTATGGTCCAACAAAAAACCACGCCTAGCCTACTCCCTTCTTATCAGGAAACATAACAAAGGTGGACTGTCCCTTCCAGACTTAAAAACTTACCTTCACGCTATACAGCTAGAGAGGTGGATTGAAATGTCCAGACCTCACAATAAAGCCCTACACGTTGATTTGGAGAAAGCTTTACCTGGGGACAATGCCCTTCACCGACTATGGGTTCAAGCACCTATCAAAAAAGGGAAAACCTCTCTAAGTGCCCTAACACGAGGTATGCTTCAGGTCTGTGACAGTACCGCAGCCCTCTCAATGTCCACAAACAGACTTTCCCCCATAGCTCCCTTGTCTGTTCTCCCGTTTTACCTCAATAGAGATGGAGGTGACTTTCATGGAGCTTGGAGATACCTAAATGTGCTCAAGGTAGCTGACCTGATTAAAGCCACTGACATATCAGAACTCTTGAGATTAGCCCAAACCCATATACCTAGTCATCTATGGTCCACCTTAATGGAATTAGATTTCGACTTATGTTGCAAAAAAATTAAGAAGACCTGTGTAGTGCCCTATAATGATCCCACATGGCTAGAAAATTATACTCTTCTGCCCAATCCTCCCCCTAAAATTCTCTCAAAACTTTATTCCCAACTAATCTTGAACTCTTCCACGGAAATACCCACATACTTGAGGGTATGGGAGAAGGAACTTCAGGTCTCCCTGGCAGACGATGAGATTAAAACTATATTACAACACTCCCATGGCTTCTCCAGATGCATACGCATTCAGGAAAACTCCTATAAAATATTGTCAAGGTGGTACAGGACCCCAGACTTTCTTTACAGAGCCCACCTCTCGCCTTCTGATGAGTGCTGGAGATGCCAAGAAGATAGAGGCTCCATTACTCATATTTGGTGGTCATGTAGGAAAGTCTTGAGTTTTTGGTCTGAGGTGGAGGCAATTATTAATAAAGTGTGCAAGTTACAGATTGCCCTGTCCCCTGCCCTTATTCTACTATGGCTGCCCCAGAAGAAGTTCAAGCCCTCTGCTAATAATTTGGCCACACACATGATAGCGGCAGCTAAATATATTATCCCTACCAAGTGGAGGAACCCAGACCCCCCCACCATTAAAGAATGGATAGAGAAAACTCACCAGATATGTCTTATGGAAGAAATGTTGGGTTGGGATAAGAGTAATAGACATACATTCCTAAAGATTTGGCAACCATGGTTGGACTTTCATGGAAATTACCTGAGAACTTAAAATCCACGCGCCTTTGTTAAAGAAGGTGTGCTATAGCGCTTGCTCGCTTCCTCCTGACCTAACCCATAAGGATCGTCCTTATAGAGAAGATTATAACCCTCTTACACTCCCTTTTCACTTATTACTTTCAGTGTCCATTTACTATAATACCAGGCTCTTGTCAAGGTCACTTTAGTTTCCAGCAGATCTCTCATCACACCCACTCAATATGCCATCTGCATTATAAAGATGCTCCCGGATCACTAACTCCATCGCAGACCCATCCGTTTATTGTGTTTATTGTGTTTCTTTTCCCGTTTTCTGATTTATATTGTCCTTTACTGTTCTGACAGTACTCTTGATCCTAGTAATTAATAGGCATCTGACTTCTCTAATATGTGCCTCTGTGTCTAGATCGGAGAGGTGAGGGGTTATACATATATAGTGTGCGACCTCCTCTTTCTCCTTTTATTTTATGCTTAGGTCCATTAGTATCGAGACTGCTCACTCAGTTTTCATGCTATCTAATTCAGTGCCTTATACATATTTGTACTCTTGTCATATGTACTTGTCATCCCTTTTTCTTGTTATGAAAAATATTCATAAATAAAGAATTTACAAAAAAAAAAATACAACTTGCCTAATAATTCTGCACTCCCTGTATAACCTCCACCCACAGTACATACACACATTTTCTCCACTCACGGTATATACACATCTTCTCCGCACACAGTGTACACATATCTCCTCCACTCACAGTATATACTGTAAGGGATCGCCTTCTTTCAGGGGGTCACAATCACAGATATCTTCACGGACACCAGAATTAAAGTCCAAATGATGGTTTATTTTCACCAGCCCAAACATACACAATACAAAATAAACACCTGCCTGGTGTAACTAATACATATAATGTTTTCCCTTTCTCACCTAAAATTACAGCTTTATGCACAGGGTCTCAGGCACCAAGCCTTAGTCGGTCTGCTCACAACCCACAGTCCACACTGGTAAGGGATCAGGCTTCACATAGCCTCGTGGCCTCCTGTCTCTGTTCCAAATCACTCTCTCCCCCAGTCTGACATACTGGGAGGTGCTTTATGCCAGCCTGATTACAGCAGGTCTCACCCGCGATCAGCTCAGATAGAAGGGAATACCTGTTTTGGAAGGGTGTGGATTGGCAGATCCCATTTCCAGTCCAATCTGCCAATCCAACTTAAATCCAGCCCAGAATTAATAAACAAAACTGTCTCAGCATACTATGTTTTGCTGAGATGACTGCCGCTCCCTGGATTTTAGCTGTCTCACCTAGCTGAGGTACCTGAGTGGGACATACACACTTTCCAGCACTGTTCCCATTGCCACAATACACATCTCCTCCGATCACAGTATATATACATCTCCTCCACTCATAGTATATACAGATCTCCTCTGTTGACGGTGTGTGTATATATATATATATATATATATATATACACAGTACAGACCAAAAGTTTGGACACACCTTCTCATTCAAAGAGTTTTCTTTATTTTCATGACTATGAAAATTGTAGATTCTGTCACGACCCTTGGTCATGGTCGTGACTCTTTGAGCCGCATGCAGTTGCCCGTGGTTTAGTGTTGTCAACCGCAGCTGGGGGCACTTAGTGGTTTGCCTCAGGTGCGGTTGCTGCGGACAACAGGCATGCGTGCAGTTGCCTTTGGCAACGTGTGTTTGTGTGCACTTCCTTGTCTGTTTGTTGTGCACGAGGTGGTGTTTAGTATGACCAAACTGGTTCCTCACCTGGTCTCCTTCGAAAGAGGGTGAAGCATTTATCCCCATAGGCTGATGGGGTGCATGCACGTTCTCCGGAGGGAGAGCATTATGGGGTTCACCGTTAACGGCACGGTTGGTGGCTTTTCCCCGCCACCTTGCTAACCGTGTCCGTGTTGGTGACCCCTCGTCCCTCTCAGGGTTCCTATCTCTGGTCATCTGCTGGCAGCATTCCTTTGGTGTTCCGGCAGGTGTGCTGGTTGGGGAGTGTCTGCTGGCAGCGACCTGGAGTAGGAACGTCCTCCTGAGTTGGACGCGGTGTCCAGTGTTCCTCCTCCAGACTGCTTTGTTGGCTGGCGACCTGGGACTGTTGTGTACGGTCCAGGTCTGTTGGCGGCAGTTCTGGGGGGAGATACGGGCATCTGTCTGGCAGTGCCTCCAGTTGTTCTCTCTTCCAGTCTGCTTTGTTGGCTGGCGACCTGGGACTGTTGTGTACGGTCCAGGTTTGTTGGCGGCAGCTCTGGAGGGAGACACTGGTGGTTATCAGGCATTGCCCCTCCCCCCCCTCCCTGTTGTTTGGTCCCACCAGCTTTCCTTTTCGGTTGGGGGGGCTTTGAGGGAAGGGAGTGTCACGACCCTTGGTCATGGTCGTGACTCTTTGAGCCGCATGCAGTTGCCCGTGGTTTAGTGTTGTCAACCGCAGCTGGGGGCACTTAGTGGTTTGCCTCAGGTGCGGTTGCCGCGGACAACAGGCATGCGTGCAGTTGCCTTTGGCAACGTGTGTTTGTGTGCACTTCCTTGTCTGTTTGTTGTGCACGAGGTGGTGTTTAGTATGCACTTGGACTCCTCCCTTCACCTGCGGTTGTCCGCGGCAACATCTGGTGTTGTTTGCATGTAGTGGAAGTGTCTCGGCCTGTGGGCTGTTCTTTAGGACACTGTTGCCACGCATGCCGTTGCCGGCGATAACAGGTGAGTGAGTGTGTGTACTTCCCCTTTTAGTTGGTGTTTTCCCTTTCCTGTGGTGCTGGAAAGGTTAACTCTCTTCCCAGTGTGTGTGATGTCACTGTGTGTGTTCTGACCAGTGGGTGTAGCCACTTAGGCCTATAAAGCCTCTGTCTCTGGCTTGGCTCAGTAGGTTGCTTTCAGCCAGGCATAGCTGGAGCAGCCTCCTGTATATTACCATCTACCAGTGGGGGCCTCCCTTCTGGTCATAAATCTTTGTTACACGGTGTTATCTAGGTGTGTGTGGGGTTTTGTGTTATTGCAGCTTATGGTCCAGGGTTCCTGTGTGATGTCTGGTGTGTGCTGTGTTCTTTGGTGTCTTGAACTAACAGCACCTGCACATGGGTTCCTGGTTGTGTTGTCTGTAGCAGGTGAGTGTTGTGTGGATTACTTTTGCCTGTCACTGCCATAGCTGTTTCTGTTTCCCTTTGTAGCTTGGCCTCATTAGACTCCTGTTTCTCCGTCTCCAGGAGGAACGGGCTGTCTACCCTGTTCTCTAGTTCAGGGCCGACTTGAGGGCTTGTAGGGACTATAAGGTTCCAGCGTATGAGCCCTCCTACCATCAAGGTCGGCTCATACTGACAGGAGACAGGGTTAGCGTTAGGGACGCAATAGGAGGTGACCTGCTCCCTAATTCTGTGGTTCTGGCCAAGTGGTAACCCTACCATCTCCTGGCACCGCACAGCTGGGGGTTTCCCCCACCTCCAGCCGTGACAGATTCACACTGAAGGCATCAAAACTATGAATTAACACATGTGGAATTATATACATAACAAAAAAGTGTGAAACAACTGAAAATATGTCATATTCTAGGTTCTTCAAAATAGCCACTTTTTGCTTTGATTACTACTTTGCATGCTCTTGGCATTCTCTTGATGAGCTTCAAGAGGTAGTCACCTGAAATGGTCTTCCAACAGTCTTGAAGGAGTTCCCAGAGATGCTTAGCACTTTTTGGCCCTTTTGCCTTCACTCTGCGGTCCAGCTCACCCCAAACCATCTCGATTGGGTTCAGGTCCGGTGACTGTGGAGGCCAGGTTATCTGGCGCAGCACCCCATCCCTCTCCTTCATGGTCAAATAGCCCTTACACAGCCTGGAGGTGTGTTTGGGGGTCATTGTCCTGTTCAAAAAAAAATGATGGTCCAACTAAACGCAAACCGGATGGAATAGCATGCCGCTGCAAGATGCTGTGGTAGCCATGCTGGTTTAGTATGCCTTCAATTTTGAATAAATCCCCAACAGTGTCACCAGCAAAGCACCCCCACACCATCACACCTCCTCCTCCAGGTTTCACGATGGGAATCAGGCACGTAGAGTCCATCCGTTCACCTTTTCTGCGTCGCACAAAGACACAGTGTTTGGAACCAAAGATCTCAAATTTGGACTCATCAGACCAAAGCACAGATTTCCATTGGTCTAATGTCCATTCCTTGTGTTATTTAGCCCAAACAAGTCTCTTCTGTTTGTTGCCTGTCCTTAGCAGTGGTTTCCTAGCAGATATTCTACCATGAAGGCCTTATTCACACAGTCTGCTCTCCTCCTTGTTCTAGAGATGTGTCTGCTGCTAGAACTCTGTGTGGCATTGACCTGGTCTCTAATCTGAGCTGCTGTTAACCTGCTATTTCTGAGGCTGGTGACTCAGATGAACTTATCCTCTGCAGCAGAGGTGACTCTTGGTCTTCCTTTCCTGGGGCGGACCGCATGTGAGCCAGTTTCTTTGTAGCGCTTGATGGTTTTTGTGACTGCACTTGGGGACACTTTCAAAGTTTTCCCAATTTTTCCGACTGACTGACCTTAATTTCTTAAAGTAATGATGGCCACTCGTTTTTCTTTACTTAGCTGCTTTTTTCTTGCCATAATACAAATTCTAACAGTCTATTCAGTAGGACTATCAGCTGTGTATCCACCTGACTTCTCCACAACGCAACTGATAGTCCCAACCCCATTTAAGCTAAGGCAAGAAATCCCACTTATTAAACCTGACAGGGCACACCTGTGAAGTGAAAACCATTTCAGGTGACTACCTCTTGAAGCTCATCAAGAGAATGCCAAGAGTGTGCAAAGCAGTAATCAAAGCAAAAGGTGGCTACTTTGAAGAACCTAGAATATGACATATTTTCAGTTGTTTCACACTTTTTTGTTATGTATATAATATCACATGTGTTAATTCATAGTTTTGATGCCTTCAGTGTGAATCTACAATTTTCATAGTCATGAAAATAAAGAAAACTCTTTGAATGAGAAGGTGTGTCCAAACTTTTGGTCTATATATCTCCTCCGCACACAGTGTATACATATCTCCTCCACTCACAGTATATACACATCTCCTCCACTCACAGTATATACACATCTCCTCCACTCACAGTATATACACATCTCCTCCACTCACAGTATATACACATCTCCTCCACTCACAGTATATACACATCTCCTCCACTCACAGTATATACACATCTCCTCCACCCACAGTATATACACATCTCCTCCACCCACAGTATATACACATCTCCTCCACCCACAGTATATACACATCTCCTCCACCCACAGTATATACACATCTCCTCCACCCACAGTATATACACATCACCTCCACCCACAGTATATACACATCTCCTCCACCCACAGTATATACACATCTCCTCCACCCACAGTATATACACACCTCTACCCACAATATATACACATTTCCTCCACCCACAGTATATACACATTTCCTCCACTCACAGTATATACACATCTCCTCCTCTGACAGTATACAGTGTATATATATATATATATATATATATATATATATATATATATATAGAAACCAGATTCCCAAAAAGTTGGGACACTATACAAATCATGAATAAATACTGAATGCAATGATGTGGAGGTGCCAACTTCTAATATTTTATTCAGAATAGAACATAAATCACGGAACATAAGTTTAAACTGAGAAAATGTACAATTTTAAGGGAAAAATATGTTGAATCAGAATTTCATGGTGTCAACAGATCCCCAAAAAGTTGGGACAAGGCCATTTTCACCACTGTGTGGCATCTCCCCTTCTTCTTACAACACTCAACAGACGTCTGGGGACCGAGGAGACCAGTTTCTCAAGTTTAGAAATAGGAATGCTCTCCCATTCTTGTCTAATACAGGCCTCTAACTGTTCAATCGTCTTGGGCCTTCTTTGTTGCACCTTCCTCTTTATGATGCGCCAAATGTTCTCTATAGGTGAAAGATCTGGACTGCAGACTGGCCATTTCAGTACCCGGATCCTTCTCCTACGCAGCCATGATGTTGTGATTGATGCAGAATGTGGTCTGGCATTATCTTGTTGAAAAATGCAGGGTCTTCCCTGAAAGAGATGACGTCTGGATGGGAGCATATGTTGTTCTAGAACCTGAATATATTTTTCTGCATTGATGGTGCCTTTCCAGACATGCAAGCTGCCCATGCCACACGCACTCATACAACCCCATACCATCAGAGATGCAGGCTTCTGAACTGAGCGTTGATAACAACTTGGGTTGTTCTTGTCCTCTTTGGTCCCGATGACATGGCGTCCCAGATTTCCAAAAAGAACTTTGAATCGTGACTCGTCTGACCAGAGAACAGTCTTCCATTTTGCCACACTCCATTTTAAATGTTCCCTGGCCCAGTGAAAACGCCTGAGCTTGTGGATCTTGCTTAGAAATGGCTTCTTCTTTGCACTGTAGAGTTTCAGCTGGCAACGGCGGATGGCACGGTGGATTGTGTTCACTGACAATGGTTTCTGGAAGTATTCCTGAGCCCATTCTGTGATTTCCTTTACAGTAGCATTCCTGTTTGTGGTGCAGTGTCGTTTAAGGGCCCGGAGATCACGGGCATCCAGTATGGTTTTACGGCCTTGACCCTTACGCACAGAGATTGTTCCAGATTCTCTGAATCTTCGGATGATGTTATGCACAGTTGATGATGATAGATGCAAAGTTTTTGCAATTTTTCGCTGGGTAACACCTTTCTGATATTGCTCCACTATCTTTCTGCGCAACATTGTGGGAATTGGTGATCCTCTACCCATCTTGGCTTCTGAGAGACACTGCCACTCTGAGAAGCTCTTTTTATACCCAATCATGTTGCCAATTGACCTAATTAGTGTTAATTGGTCTTCCAGCTCTTTGTTATGCTCAAATTTACTTTTTCCAGCCTCTTATTGCTACTTGTCCCAACTTTTTTGGGATTTGTTGACACCGTGAAATTTTGAATCAATGCATTTTTCCTTTAAAATGATACATTTACTCGGATTAAACGCTTGATCTGTCATCTACATTCTATTACAAATAAAATATTGACATTTGTCATCTCCACATCATTGCATTCAGTTTTTATTCACAATTTGTATAGTGTCCCAACTTTTTGTGAATCCGGTTTGTATGTATATATATATATATATATATATATATATATATATATATACACACACACACACACACACACACACACTCACCTAAAGAATTATTAGGAACACCATACTAATACGGTGTTGGACCCCCTTTTGCCTTCAGAACTGCCTTAATTCTACGTGGCATTGATTAAACAAGGTGCTGATAGCATTCTTTAGAAATGTTGGACCATATTGATAGGATAGCATCTTGCAGTTGATGGAGATTTGAAGGATGCACATCCAGGGCACAAAGCTCCCGTTCCACCACATACCAAAGATGCTCTATTGGGTTGATATCTTGTGACTGTGGGGTCCATTTTAGTACAGTGAACTCATTGTCATGTTCAAGAAACCAATTTGAAATGATTCGAGCTTTGTGACATGGTGCATTATCCTGCTGGAAGTAGCCATCAGAGGATGGGTACATGGTGGTCATGAAGGGATGGACAAGGTCAGAAACAATGCTCAGGTAGCCCGTGGCATTTAAACGATGACCAATAGGCACTAAGGGATCTAAAGTGTGCCCAGAAAACATCCCCCACACCATTACACCACCACCACCAGTCTGCACAGTGGTAACAAGGCATGATGGATACATGTTCTCATTCTGTTTACGCCAAATTCGGACTCTACCATTTAAATGTCTTAACAGAAATCGAGACTCGTCAGACCAGGCAACATTTTTCCAGTCTTCAACAGTCCAATTTTGGTGAGCTTGTGCAAATTGTAGCCTCTTTTTCCTATTGGTAGTGGAGATGAGTGGTACCCGGTGGGGTCTTCTGCTGTTGTAGCCCACCTTTCTTTCCCATTCTGACATTCAGTTTGGAGTTCAGGAGATTGTCTTGACCAGGACCACAACCCTACTTGCATTGAAGCAACTGCCATGTGATTGGTTGACTAGATAATCGCATTAATGAGAAATAGAACAAGTGTTCCTAATAATTCTTTAGGTGAGTGTATATATACAGGTCCTTCTCAAAAAATTAGCATATTGTGATAAAGTTCATTATTTTCTGTAATGTACTGATAAACATTAGACTTTCATATATTTTAGATTCATTACACACCAACTGAAGTAGTTCAAGCCTTTTATTGTTTTAATATTGATGATTTTGGCATACAGCTCATGAAAACCCAAATTTCCTATCTCAAAAAATTAGCATATTTCATCCGACCAATAAAAGAAAAGTATTTTTAATACAAAAAAAGTCAACCTTCAAATAATTATGTTCAGTTATGCACTCAATACTTGGTCGGGAATCCTTTTGCAGAAATGACTGCTTCAATGCGGCGTGGCATGGAGGCAATCAGCCTGTGGCACTGCTGAGGTGTTATGGAGGCCCAGGATGCTTCGATAGCGGCCTTAAGCTCATCCAGAGTGTTGGGTCTTGCATCTCTCAACTTTCTCTTCCCAATATCCCACAGATTCTCTATGGAGTTCAGGTCAGGAGAGTTGGCAGGCCAATTGAGCACAGTAATACCATGGTCAGTAAACCATTTACCAGTGGTTTTGGCACTGTGAGCAGGTGCCAGGTCGTGCTGAAAAATGAAATCTTCATCTCCATAAAGCTTTTCAGAAGATGGAAGCATGAAGTGCTCCAAAATCTCCTGATAGCTAGCTGCATTGACCCTGCCCTTGATAAAACACAGTGGACCAACACCAGCAGCTGACATGGCACCCCAGACCATCACTGACTGTGGGTACTTGACACTGGACTTCAGGCATTTTGGCATTTCCCTCTCCCCAGTCTTCCTCCAGACTCTGGCACCTTGATTTCCGAATGACATGCAACAGTCCAGTGCAGCTTCTCTGTAGCCCAGGTCAGGCGCTTCTGCCGCTGTTTCTGGTTCAAAAGTGGCTTGACCTGGGGAATGCGGCATCTGTAGCCCATTTCCTGCACACGCCTGTACACGGTGGCTCTGGATGTTTCTACTCCAGACTCAGTCCACTGCTTCCGCAGGTCCCCCAAGGTCTGGAATCGGTCCTTCTCCACAATCTTCCTCAGGGTCCGGTCACCTCTTCTCGTTGTGCAGCGTTTTCTGCCACACTTTTTCCTTCCCACAGACTTCCCACTGAGGTGCCTTGATACAGCACTCTGGGAACAGCCTATTCGTTCAGAAATGTCTTTCTGTGTCTTACCCTCTTGCTTGAGGGTGTCAATGATGGCCTTCTGGACAGCAGTCAGGTCGGCAGTCTTACCCATGATTGCGGTTTTGAGTAATGAACCAGGCTGGGAATTTTTAAAAGCCTCAGGAATCTTTTGCAGGTGTTTAGGGTTAATTAGTTGATTCAGATGATTAGGTCAATAGCTCGTTTAGAGAACCTTTTCATGATATGCTAATTTTTTTAGATAGGAATTTTGGGTTTTCATGAGCTGTATGCCAAAATCATCAATATTAAAACAATAAAAGGCTTGAACTACTTCAGTTGGTGTGTAATGAATCTAAAATATATGAAAGTCTAATGTTTATCAGTACATTACAGAAAATAATGAACTTTATCACAATATGCTAATTTTTTGAGAAGGACCTGTATATATATCCTTCATCAACAGTATATACACATTTCCTCCACTCACAGTATATATATCTCCTTCACCCACAGAGTACATACCCATCGCCTCTGCTCACAGTATATACTTATCTAACCCACCCACTGTATATACACATCTCCTCCACTCACAGTACATACTGTACACATCTCCTTCACCCACAGTATATACACATCTCCTCCACTTACAGTATATACACATCTCCTCCGCTCTCAGTATATGGTCATCTCCCCCGCTGACAGTATATACATCTCGTTTGCTCGTAGTATACACACATCTCCTCCACTCACAGTATGTAGACAGCCTCCACGAAGTGTATTTACACAGTTCATGCATGCAGTATATACTATTTCACATACAGACAGGTTCCATAAGCATACTGTACTGTACATGGATGGTGGGGGACTCACATGAAGCTGCTCTGCTGTGGTACGTAACACACCTTTCTGCTGTTCCATGTTATCAGATTAATAGTGGATGCTACTGGGCTGGCAGAGGCCATTATCCCAAGGCCTTTCACACTGCAGCACTGGTGACCTTTACAGCTGGAGCAGGACTAGCAGCAGCAGTAGCTCCTTAGTCTGCTTGTCTTTGTTGGGGAAATTCTCCTGCAGGGGCTGGGGTCTGGTCCTTGGCTGCTAGACCTGATTAAGCTGCGGGGCTAAGCATAAGCCCTGCTTCATGCGCTGATACTGAGCCAGTATCACAGGGCTTCTGGCCAGTTATGCTGTACTTCTCCGAAACACAGAATGAAGGTGCAGCAGGCCACCACACAGGGCCTATCGATTTCTAGGTTTTAGGAATGCCAAGAGGTGATGGGGCCTTATTAGTTTGGAGTCATGGTGCTCCTACCTGGATACTGTCACTTCCCTGGGGTTAGGCTCCATAGCATTTAAGGAAGTTGTAGTTGGTGGAATACGTCAAGCCAAGACATGGTAAAATTCAACAGTTTTACTTGAATAAACTTGCATCCAGACAATACTTGATCTTCTTTTTGGCTCCAGATGGCTGAGGGTAAACTGGCAGATAAACTTGAATACTTCACTGCAGACTCCTGCTGCAAGAGGGGGCGCTCCCTCATTGCACCATGTCTGATCTCCTTCCAACTCTCAACTCCACTAACTTCCTGCCACACTCTCCCTTGGTGGGAAGCAGGACTCGTCCACTTCTGCCCAAAAGGGGGGAGAATGGAGTGGAAAGTTTCATTCTAAAGATCTCTCTCTGCCAGATACACTGCCACCTGCTGGTAAACCATGCACAGTGCGTGAAATACAATAAATAACAGTTACATAGCTCCTTCTTAACAGATCTGGAAACAGAAGGCATAGTGGTGTCACACATTGGTTAGGCATTATAGACAGTAGCCATTGTAGGAATGGAAGTGTTGGCACTCGGGTACTACATACCCCCTAACTGAAACCTAAGCCGCCCTCAGCTTGTGCTTAGGGTATGCTGCAGGGTTGCCTTTTAAGTTACAGTACTGCTTTATACTACTTTCTGTTGCTTTTCTACATTCTGGTGCTTCAGACTACACATCCTAGATGACATAGTGATGGCTACCTATACATGTCTTACAGAGATCGCCTTGACGTTCGACAGACGGGCTCAGATGGTTTTGTACAAAATGCATTTGCCAACCATCTCACTTTATAAATAAGCGTAGTATTAGCACTATACATTTTTTTGTGACTATGGCATTGTTGTACTTTATCTGGTTTGCAGAGTGCTGTTGCATTGTCCTTTTTTTTCTCTATGTTTTCAGCCATGGCAGCACGCACCTGTGCATTGAGGTGTGCTGACTAACCCCCTTTTTTTTGCAGATATACATATGAAGTACCGCTCTGTTGTTTTTGAATAGGGTCTCCACTTTACTGTTTTCCATCTCAGTGAACCCAGAGGGCAACAACTGCATAAAACTATCATTCTTAACTTCCTTTCGTGTATACCAAGCTCTAGTACTACTGAAACATAACTCTGTAATCCTATACAATGAAGGCCTTCAAATAGAAGGGTGGCTTCATCCTGTAATCCCTTGCTGTATCAAGGTCTAATTATGCTTTAAACTTTGTCACCTTGATGCATATTTCTTTAAGGCACCTAGAACAAGGAGAAGGAACCATGGCTGCGCCAATCTATTAAATAGCTTAACTCATATATTTTCAGCAGCAGAGTTACCCTTTAAAGTATTAAGGCACTGGTGCTGCTTGTAGCAATTGTAGTGCTTACAGCAATGGTACTGCTTGTGAATCTAGGTCATGGTCCTCCTGTGTATGATCCCAGAGACACAAGACATACTGGCTCCTTCCCCTCCCAAGAGAGAAATCGGTTAAGGGCATATGCAAGCACAATACAATACCTAGGCTTTCTAAACTAACACAGGGCTACATGACCATGTTATACTTGTCCTGAGTTCCCAGAGGCAGTCCACATAAGCAATGGAGCAAAGAGTAGCTAACTATCTAGCTAAGAGTACTATTTCACCAAAGTCTATTCAAAAAGTGCATGGAAAATCACATTGTTGCTCCAATTAAAAAATAATCCATACAATGAGCAAAAATACTTTAATGTTGCAAAAACTTTAGTGCAAAAATATCACAGTTGAGGTCACAAAGAGCTCAGGTACTCGTTTGAGTCGACTTTTTTGGGTTTTGGCTTATAATTTTGCAAAAAAACATAAAACATAGGACAAAATGAATTTTAACTGCAAAGTCATTTGTGATCCACAGAAGGTAGTAAAACTTGTATTTGTCATCCACATGAGGGTTAAAGTTAAGCTTAATCTGAGAAGGGGAAAAAAAAAGGGTGTTTGGTGCTAACATGCACAACCTGGAGATTATTATTGGATGAGCAGAGTCCTTACAATCCATGCACCTCTAGGTGAGAGACAAAAGAAGGCAACAAAAATCAAATGTTGGCCAACAAAGATCTCTCATCAATCAGATAAAGTCCACGTTCTAGCTCCGGTAGTCCTCGATGCATCTTCTACAGCAGCATGAGGTCTCCTCAGGTGAGGGACATGAAGTCCTCCTCACTGCAGGAGCTACTAAAGCTCATGAAGGGATGCTCCTGCCCTGTTGCAGTTACCTGTGGCCTGGCAGCAGAGCCCGACTGCCCCCTGGAGGCCACATTGGGTCTGATCAGTGCTGAAGTGCAGGAGCTGGCAAAGAGGACTCCCCTCCATTCAGAACCTCCTGCCAAGGCTGGGTATCCAGACACCCCCGGTTACAGAGGCGGTGGCAGAAGGGTCTCCAGTGGTGGCTTGATGGCAGGCGCGTCCCTGTTGATGACCTCTTGGTCGGACGGCTGCTTCCAGGGCACTTGGTATTGAACAGTCATGGGGGAGTAGTAAAAGGCCGGGTCTACGTAAGACCCTATATGGATCTGGGCGGACATTATTTTCGTTTCAGAGTGCTGGAGAATAACTTTTTGGATTTAATGTGTTTTCTGGAGTGAAGCTCATGCACCGATTCTTTGCCACCTGTTGGCTTGGCAGGAGTAAGTTGGCTATAGTTCAAAGTTGTAGGGTCTCCTGCCACTAACCAGTAAGCCCACCAACATTTACTGTATGCTGTGAACAGCACAGAATTAAAAAAAAGAACAATATTTTTGTGCAAAATGGCACTTGCCCCAAATATTTGTGACATGTATTCTTTATTAATTAATTGCATGCAAACTTGATAAATCACAACTAAAATGTCCATGTATAGTGATGTCTGATTAAATGATATAACATTAAATTTAAAACAAATACATGTTTAGATATAAATATACTTGTAATTATGTAATCTTAGTATCTTCAGTAATGAAGGTACCAAGTATACAATACCTCCCCATTCTTTCTTATCTATAGAATGTGAATATATTTGAAGACAATCCAAGGATTGGTATATATTATATTATGTAACAGTATTTAATATTTACAGGTGAATGCGGCAGTATCAGTGTATCTAATTACTCTTCACTAATTCCAAAAGTAAATTCCACTGTGCTTCACAAATTTACCCATCATTAAGCTTTACAGTACTTTCCAGCATACAAAATGCATGTGCTACACGCAATTAAGTTTAGTTTCAATCACAGGCCTGGAATTCATTATTAGTATTTTAATACATTTGCTCCAACTGGAAAAAAATAAAAAATAAAGAAATTCCTATTAAAGAAGTGATAATATGCAAACTACAAAATTCCTACATCTAATATTCTAATTACATACCCACTATAATAGATGTATGCAATAGTAGCACTAATAAGTGAGAAAGACATTCACTTTCAAAACAGTTGCATTCTTTCCTCTATCCCACAGTCATTAGTGGCAAATAGTTTTGACATGCTCAGCCATTTTGTCTTCCTTAGGGAAAATAATTCTGCAATTGTTATAACAAGTAAGAAGGCAGAGCACACATGTTTTGCTTCTGCTAGAATTGTTCAAGTAAATTCAAGGAAAAAAAAAGATCATAACAGTTGAGCTCGTTATTTAGTTTTACATTGGACTTTATATAGGTGTTGCATAACAAATCTACTTCTGCTGCATATGTATAGATAGAATAAGAATTGATAGCTTTGACTTTGTAAATAATTCAAAACAGTAATAAATACCAGCATCAAGTATTCTTCAAGAGGCAGGGGAGGACTGGGAACTTAAAATGGCCCTGAAAAAAAAAAAAAAAAAAACTAAAAGTGGCCCTATGTTGTATGGCCGTTCAAAAAGGACTATATACCACAGTGCTGCACAACATATTGCTCCAAAAGCGGTCCCTCTGTGGTGGCCATCAGTAGATGCCATTTTCTGTTCTACACCTCCAGTTGTCTTTGATTAAGATATGGAGCAGGGGCTTAGGACGTGAGATATGGGCCACAGCAGTTGAATTCAGGAGGACTTGTGTGGTCGCTGGCTGGGTCCATGAGTACCTAATTCTCACAGTGTTAATTACTGCTGAAAACTGCTTGGGTGGCCCCCTGGGCTTCGGCCCACGGGGAGATTTCCCTGCAAGGTCTATGGCCAATCTACCCCTGGCACAAAGGTGATCTTTGTTTAATTACATGAACAATGTTATTATACAAGACTAGATCCTATGCTTATCTCATCACCACAACATATGATTCATGGTCACATACATTATATTATATGTAAGAGGGTCAGAAACACCTGGGTGTGGTCTGTGTCTTCTTCATGGTACCCCAGTCAAGGATGGCACAGTGACTAACACAGGAACAGCAGGGTTTCTCTTCACCAATGATCTACTGAGACTGAGGTAAAGTACATATGGTTACAGTTAGGCTTGAACTAATCGATCTTTGGATCATAGATCCAAAGTTGACTAGTTCATATACTTAGATTTTAATGGTGTTTCTGTACAGCACTGAAATGTATTGGCTGCATGGAGCTAAAGTTCTTCTTGGCCAAAGTCGCGCAAGACTTCAGTTAATTCCTACGGTATGTATATCTGCGTATTGAAAAACAATAAAATAAAAAAGATCTGATATGGTCTTTGGTACCAAGGTATCTCTAGTACCAAAGCCCAGTTCATTCCAAACACAAAAAGTAATAAAAAGTAACAAGAGGATAACTAGAATTTATAGGGACCGAAAACAAAATCAGATGGGACACCCTACACCTAAAACATCAGCATAATTAGCAATAATTTAAGGTATGTATAATAGCACAATATATATAAAAAAAATGACAGCAAAAAGCCTCTCTATTTACAGTATATGACTTCCCACAAAAAGGTGCAATGTGCTGGCATGTGATGCCCGCCCTCCCCCCCCCCCCCCTCCTTTCCCAACCTATGGGCCCCATAGCAAGTGGTAAGGCTACTATGGCTATAGTTACACCCATGCCTAATATAAAATCCTTATGTGTCTTTGTTAGTTGCTTTTTCGTTAGATAACGCAGTTGCAGATAATGAAGAATACAATAGAAAACAGTGCATTGTTCTCTCAGGCTGCAGCCATGTCTACTACCCTTCCTTCTCCTCCTCTCATGCTAGTGCACGTGACCCAGGAAGTATAGGAGGATTGGTCTGGGATTAGTCTTGGATATCTTCTGTCTATATAGCAACAGTGGCCTTTTTTGGAAGGAATATCCTAGCTCAGGGATCAGCAACCTTTGGCACTACAGCTGCTTTGAAACTACAACTCCCAGCATGCAAACATGCTTGGTTGTTCTCACAACTCCCATAGAATGAAATGGAGCATTCAGGGAGGTGTAGTTTCAGAACATTTGGAGTGCCGGAGGTTGCTGATCCCTGTCCTAGTTAGTAATGGTATAAAATAGATTTGTTTACAACTCGAGATGAGAAAATCGATTCGAACCAAATCAGATTAGTCACAAGTTTCACAAATATTTGTCCACCAACCAAATCAGATGTTTTGGTGATTCATTTTCGATGAGTCATGCTAAAATGGCACTCAGAGCCATTTACTGTCGAAATTGGCAGAGAAAACAAGGAGGAAAGAAGAAGATGGAGGATCACATGACACAGAGCAAGATGGAGGAGGTCTTGCCCTGATTGGCTCAAAGGCTGACAGCCTAATCAGGGGCAGGATTCAGGAGCATCCTTTTATTGACAAAGTCATAGAACACCATTCTGTGTTCAACTAGCAACCTGAAAGGACGTCTTGTGTCTCTGAGACACAAGCCATTAATCTAGTGTTATAGGGACAATACAGGGACACTGTAAAGAGAATATAAGGATAGAATAGGGAAATATAATTGCAAATATTTTAGGGTTTTATCAGGGAAAGCTTATAACAAGAAAAAGGGACTGGTCACTGTCTCAGTTGTTTCAAGTAGCTTGCTGACAATTAGTTCTGCATTACAAAAGCTTGCAAAAAATAATATTTTTCTGCATGAAAGGCCTCCAATTTTTTTTTTTTTTATAAAAAAGTTTCGACAGTTCACAGACTTATTGCTAGCACCCCAATGGCATACATTGTGCTGAGCAAATACAACTTTTTTTTTCAAAAAACTATTCAAATTTACCATTTTTAATTGAGCATTACAGTGCATTATAACCATATTACTGAATGTGTTGTATAGTACTGTAAGATAATGGGTAGCTACTGCAATAACAGCATTGTTAAACCCATGTTAGTTACAGATGCAGCCGAGCTAAACTTGATGGTTAACGGGTTAAGTAGAAAATGGCACAAAAGATTCAATGTATTTCAATGGCTTTTGTCATAAGATGGCAGGAGATAACACTGTTACATGTGTTATCACAGTTATCAGACTTCATCTTAGCTCGGCTATATCTGTAACTTTTGTATTACTGCAAGATAATGGGTAGTAACAACAAAAGCAATACTGCAATAATACCTTTGTTAAAGCCATGTAATTGAACGCTGTGACAAACATTTGTAATTGAAGATGTGACAAACGTATGACATTTGTAATTCATCATTTGTGTTTCCTACTCTCCTGCCTAATGCTTTAAATAGCTTAATTATAGTGTGTTGGTCAGGTGAGGAACGCCATCCTGGTTTATAACTGCACATTCTGAGACTGGGCAAGGTAAGTGGAGCGTTATGGAATTTGTAGGTTGCATCTTACCTTTGTTTGAAGAGCCTGAAACTATCTAAGCTCCAGTCAGCAAATGGATTGGTTGGAGGTCAGGACACATCAGATAAAACTATCTATTGGGCATAGGATATTTGAGTGTGTTTTCTCCGGAAAAGTTTTAAAAACCTACCTGGTTATGTAGGGATAGTCTGTGTGTGGAGCTATGATATAACATCAGAACACAGCTCTCTTGATAAAAGACCAAGAACTGAATGACAAAGACATCTTTTAAGGATGTGAGGTTAGTTTTAATGTAATTCCTTTGACCTATCTTTATATTGTCCATCTTTATCTGTAACTTGGATGTGCTGTTGTTAAATCATATTAAACTGTTAAGTTTAGTAACTGTTCTGCTGTCCTGTTGATTGTTATATTTTTATTGCAATCTACTGTGTGTAAAGCAATGTATTGGCTTAGCTGCAGAATACTTAGGTGTGGTAACTCCTGCAGTTGCTTCACAGTGGGTGAGAATATCCCTACCTTAGGTAAGAGTCCCAGCAGGTAAGAATGGGGTCCCACAAAACAGTGTATTGGATATGGCTTTGTATAGCCTGAAGTAGTTTTGGGATAGCCTTTTGTATTGATACACAGGAAAGTGGGCATAGGCTTGGCCAAGCAGTGAGGAAAAAATGGTGTCCTAGTGTAGTGTGCAATGACAAACTTAGGCCTCATGCACACGGCCGTTGTTTTGGCCCGCATCCGAGCCGCAGTTTTTGCGGCTCTGGTGCGGACCCATTCACTTTGATGGGGCCGCAAAAGGTGCAGAGAGCACTCCATGTGCTGCCCGTACCCGTTGCTCTGTACCGTGGCCCCAGAAAAAAAAAATATAACATGTCCTATTATTGTCCGTTTTGCGAACAAGAATAGGCATTTCTACAATGTGCAGCCCATTCCATTCCGCAAATTGCGTAAGGCACATGGACTGCTTTCATTTTTTGTGGATCTGCGGTTTGCATGTAGCCTGTAGCCTTAGTCGTGTGCATGTAGCCTTATTTTACTTTTACGATTAAAAAAAACTTGTGGTACTGCAAGATAGTGTTCAATAAAAAAAAAATAACTGCAAAAACTGCACTGGTATACCTAGGTTATTGGAAACAGTCTCTTACTGCAATATACCATGTAGTTCAAACACGTTACTACAAAAACTGAATTCTACCCATTAGAGATGAGTGAATTTCAAAAAAATTTGATTCGGCCGGTTCGCCTAATTTTTTTTTTTATTTTTTTTTATTTGATCCGAATTTATTTGCAGCAAATCACATAAAAAAATGACTATTTCCTGGCTGCAAAACCTTTATAGTGGTGTAGAACACTGTGCCTTGCAGTAACACGCATAGGGAGTCTGCTATGGTAGTGAAACAATACTGTGAGTCAGTATGACATGCAGATGACAAGCGTTGCTCTTAGAATCACTGCACACTTCACTTATTTGGGCAGTTACAGGGCCAAAACTGACCAAATAACTCAATGTTAGCATCAAGAAGCAGCACACTCCTTTTACACCCTTGTCAGCTAATTCCACATAGATGTCTACAGAACCTGTTCTATTAAACGCTTATACAAGTAGAGCCCCCCGGAGTGGAGAGGGTGTCAGCAGTAAGTTTGTGTTGACGTTGTAACGAGACAGTTTCAGCAGACAAGGGGTTAAAATCCGTTTAGGCGATATGCCCCTTTCCGAGAGACAGGCACAGCTACTGCAGAACACCAACCTCCCGAACTGGATACAAAATAGCACTCCAAACTGGAACCTCGCAAATAGCTGTCAGCAGACGAACAGGAAAAAGGTACAGTCCACTTACACTCCTGGCAATCAGTCTCTAACAGCATACATGGAATCCCCCCAATGACGAGACAAGGCTCCGTGTTGAGGGTCAAACAGTGCTCTGACTGTACTTCAAGTACAGCCTCTTTTATTGATAAAAAACAAACATAGTACTGCCCACAGGGTTTTGAAATCCAACCAATCAGTAATTCACAACACACACAATGTAAATACAGCAACCAATCGTTCCCGCCCCCTAGAGGACCAGAAGGGAGACTGCGACACAGGACAGATACAACATATCCCCACAATGCATCATGGTTTCCTCCTCTCTGTCCCGGAGACGACCGAAGACAATCCAATTATCTCTCAGGACAAAAGGGAGATCGCCAATACACATGTGGAGACAACAAGACAGACATCACCATTTAAACACACAATGGGACAATGGGACAATAGAACCACACCCAGCATATTCCTCCCAAGCTGACAAGTTACACTTATTATAAGTTGTTATAACTTTGTGAAGTTACATTGTCCATACATATAACTTACATCAATTTAAAACAGTATAACTTGGGGGACAAACCTATCCAAAATTCCCTGGAATAGGTTCAGGGGTTTAAAAGTTACTATGGGCCATAATCCTGAGGCAAGAGGCTTTTAAACAGCCCCCTCCAAAACACCGTGGCGAGGTTGGTTTCGCCACAGACGTCACTGATTATTTTGCCCTTCCTCTGATCGGTCAGAGCAATAAACCTCAAAAAATGGATCCTGTCTATTAAGCATCCACCTTCACTCGGTCAGCATTTGGTCAATAATCAATCAGTATTGGTATTGCCAAAGAAAACAGGAGTGGATCCAAAACGGAGATGACAAGTAAATGGAGTATATTCATGTCTTCTGTGTTTTTTACCCACTCCTGCTTTTGGGTACCAAATCATAAGCCAATTCTGATGCAAAATAGGGACCACGTCATGCAGGTCTTAAAGCTGTCACATAGACAGGAACCGCTGTGTGTCTCATTTTTCCTTCCCTCTGACAGATCAGAAGAAGGGTCAAATAAATTATGTCAGCCAGGCCAAAAGGCAAAATAGTGGCAAAGTCATGAAGTGGGGAGGGTGGGAACAGAATGATAAGTCCACAGAGTGGCCCTATGACATAGTGGTGAGGTGGAAGCAGCATGAGTAAACCACAGAGTGGCCCAATGACAGAGTCTGGAGGTGTCAGCAGCTGTCACGGATGGTGTTGCAGAGAACTAGAAGACACAAATAAAGATCCGACTGATTGATCCCAAACTAAGGAACATAAGGGTGAGCCCTATAAAAGTCCTAGAGCTCTCCCTGACTGCTCAGCCCATGCAAAGATCTTTATGATAGATAATTGCATGCCCTCGTACCTAGACTGTGTGACACCTGAAAACCCTATAATAGTAAGGGGACACGACCACCGGCTCCCTACACTTAATACGGAGAGAGTCAGGGTCACCTAGGATCAAGCCAACAGGAAAACACAAATAAAGGAACAGACTTAACTGAGGAACCATCAGTTGTAGCATCTAGCAGTGAGCACAATCCAGGAAGTTGTATAAACAGCAAAGTGATGCAGTATGGGAGGGGATATAAAGGGATGCAATCAGTGCAGATAGATGACAGCTAAGAGAGGGAAACGAGATGACAAAATGAAACCAAAACAAAAGAACCTCAAGCAAGAGGTACTGAAGAACGTCTGTCAGAGCTTCTCAGAGATCTGGCGGTGACAGTAACATCAGGAGGAGGCCACAGAGTGGCACATTGACAGTGTGGAGGTGGCATCAGCAGCATTAGGTGGCCATAGAGTGGCACAATGACAGTGTGGAGGTGGCGGCAGCATCAGGAGGCCACAGAGTGGCACAATGACAGAGTGTGGGGGTGGCGGCAGCAGCAGTATCAAGAGGAGGCCACAGAGTGTCACAATGACAGTGTGGAGGTGGTTGCAGCATCAGGAGGCCACAATGTGGCATAATGACAGAGTTGGGAGGCAGCGGCAGCAGCAGCATCAGGAGGAGGCCACAGGGTGGCACAATGACAGTGTGGAGGTGGCGGCAGCAGGAGCATCAGGAGGAGGCCACAGGGTGGCACAATGACAGTGTGGAGGTGGTGGCAGCAGCATCAGGAGGAGGCCACAGGGTGGCACAATGACAGTTTGGAGGTGGCAGCAGCAGAATTAGGAGGCCATGGAATGGCACAATGACAGTGTGGAGTTGGCGGAAGCATCAGGAGGCCACAGAGTGGCACAATGACACAGTGTGGGGGTGGCGGCAGCAGCATCAGGAGGAGGCCACAAAGTGGCACAATGACAGTGTGGAGGTGGCAGCAGTATCAGGAGGCCACAAAGTGGCACAATGACAGTGTGGAGGTGGCAGCAGCATCAGGAGGCCACAGAGTGGTACAATAACAGAGGGTGGAGGTGGCGGCAGCAGAAGCATCAGGAGGAGGACACAGGGTGGCCCAATGACAGAATGGAGGTGGCAGCAGCAGCATAAGGAGACCACAAAGTAACACAATGACAGAGTGTGGAGGTGGCAGCAGCATCATTAGGAGGCCACAGAGTGGCAAAATTACAGTGTGAAGGTGGCGGCAGCAGCATCAGGATGAGGCCACAGGGTGGCACAATGACAGAGTGTGGAGGTGGCAGTAGTAGCATCAGGAGGCCACAGAGTGGCAAGGTGACATATTGTTGAGGTAGCAGCAGCATCAGGAGACCACAGAGTGGCAAGGTGACATAGTGTGGAGGTGGCAGCAGCATCAGAGTGACACGGTAACAGAGTGGGGAGGTGGGTGGCAATACCAGTACCAGCTGAAGATGGTGGGTGAAAAAGAAGCACTTGGCATCAGATGTGCGGCATCAGGTGGGTGGCACCATCAGAATAGTAGCTGAGGCAGGTTGCCAGAAGAAACCGGTCTCTTTTGTCAGTGTTTGTGTGGCAACATGAATGTTCTAGTCTGATGCATCAGGCATTGGTCGACCTGGTGGATTTTGTTGATCCTTATGTATTTTAGAGAAACAGCAAACTACTGGTAATCTCTGTTGTGTCTCTATTAGAGATGAGCAAATTTTACAAAAAAATTCACTTTGTGACGAATTACTTCGTCACGAACTGCATTTTAAAAAAAGTAGTGGGTGCAAAAACAGGGAGCTGTGATAGCGCCGCACCCCCGTCATTGTACCCCTCAGATGCTGCGTTCATACATGATCATGGCATCTGAGTGTAAAAACAGTGTAAATTAACAATAAATTAAATGAAACTTACCGTGTCCATTTGCTTGTGATGGGCCGGCAGCCGTCATCTTGCTTGAAGATCTGGCGCGATATTACGTCATCACGCCGGCCAACCTGGTGACATCATACCTCACCACGCACGGGACTTCAGTCGAGATCGTCAAAAAAGATGGCGGCCCATTGTGAGCAAATGGAGGAGGTAAGAATGAATTTCTTTGTTTTTTATACTATTTCAGGTTAAATCGATTCGCTTACACGAAGCACGAGGAAATTCGGCTTAGAGGCGAATCGATTTGAATCTTGGGATTCAATTCACTCATCTCTAGTGTCTATTATAAATTTATCTTCTTGTTCTAACAGTATACCTTTTTCCAGACCTCTTTTACAATATTCAATAAGTGTTTTATAATATTCCTTAGTGGGGATCCTATTTAGTTGATTATATGTTGATTTATCTGATAAATTATAATTCTAAATCATATTTTTCTGCCTCCAAAATTTCAATGGCTCCTCTCTTATCTGCCGGTCATATGACTATATTCCCTGTAGAAAATGGTCTACATGTCAGAGAGCAAGTAAGCTGTCTTATATTTAGAACTAGTGCTGCTACGCAGTTAAAATCTATGTAATTTAATTTATCTAATAGTCTATATTTGGTTTTATGCTTCCATCTAGTGGCCGTTTTTGCTAATGCACTTGTTTTTCTCGTTCTTGATATCCTGTTTCTTCATACTGCTCCAAACATATGCACAGGTGCACATGTATTCTCAGGTACGCTTACTAAAGCATCATCTTTTGACCGCACAATACCGGAATCCTTCTGTTCTGCTGTACTCTGTTATCTGGCTTACAGAATAAAGTAACTTACACGGATAAACTCGGTGTTGGCGAGTTCAAGCTATCTGATAAGGATTGTCATTGATGGAGAAAAGGAGTATGGCGCAGATGCTCGACACTTTGTGAGAGAGAGACTTATATGTTGACAATAGACTCAAGTCTTTACCTACAGACAAAGAAGCCATAGACCTGCTCTAAGGGACACAGAGTATGCTTTCTGACGCTAACCTCAGACTACACAAAATTGCCTCAAATAGTGTTGCTGTTATGAAAGCCTTTCAACCTGGCGATCATGCCACAGGGTTTAAGGACTTAAATCTGGGAATGAACATGCCACCTATACAGAGAAGTCTGGGCCTACGGTGGCACTTATTAAAGGACACTTTCAGCTTTCAAGTCAGCTCTACAGACAAGCCATTTACCAAGCGTAGTGTTCTGTCAGTGGTAAAAAGCCTATACGATCCAATGGGATTTGTGGCTCCCATCACCATACAAGGTAAAGCCTTACTTAGACAGCTCTCAGAGTCTATTAAAGAGTGAGATGCTCCACTGCCACCTGACAAGCTTTCAAAGTGGGAGTCCTGGAATCAATCTCTACACACCTTAGATGGAATCCATATACCACACTGCTACAACTCAGCTTCCCTTGCTACGAGCTGGAGAGAAGAGCTTCACATCTTCTCAGACGCATCTACTGAGGCCATAGCGGCTGTTGCCTACCACAAGGTGAGAGACTCTTCTAATCAAACACACATAGGCTTTCTGTTTGGGAAAGCTATATTAGCACCTAAGCCTGAGCACACAATTCCTAGGATTGAACTTTGTGGGACTGTGCTAGCTGTAGAAATTGCAGATTTCATAATATGCGAGTTAGACATTCAGATAGATGACACCAAATTCTACACAGACAGTAAGGTTGTTATGGGCTACATATACAACCAGACTAAATGCTTCTATGTCTACGTCAGCAACCGTGTAGAAAGAATCAGGAAATCATCTAAACCTGAACAATGGCATTATGTCCCATCTGAAATTAATCCTGCAGATCATGCTACTAGGCCAGTGTCTGCAAGTGTATTTACCAATTCTTCCTGGTTAACAGGTCCTGAATTCCTGCTGGACCCCACAGAAGAGACCACGGCTGAAGTCTTCAGCCTTCTAGAACCTGACAAAGATCCAGAGACCCCAACTATCCTTACCCCAGCTACCCTGCTTACCCAGAAGCTTGGGTCCGTTCCTGTTCCACCTGGAAACTTTAAAGACGTAAATCTGTGCTTTGATAATGGAAGAGAGTACAAAACCTTGCCAACCGCTTCTGGAATCGGAAGATGAAGTATCTTTCCACTCTGCAAGGATGCAGGAAATGGCAACGTCAGTAACCTAACATACAAGTTGGAGATCTCGTTCTGCTCAAGAACCAATCGAGTCGCCTATGGGAATTATTGTGAAGAACGTTCTTAGTGATGGCGGTAAGGTACACAAAGTGGAGGTGAAAGTTGCAAGGCAAGGGAGACTTTCATCAGGGCTTATCACGGAACTTATTCTGCTCTTGCCTTTTGGAGAATGAATTTATTGCCTAGGCTGCTAATTCCTACTTGAAACTTCAAGCAAGAAGTGTTTGAACTTACATTTTAGGCTACTTTCACACTTGCGTTCGGGGTTCCGCTTGCGAGTTCCCTTTGAAGGCTCTCACAAGTGGCCCGAACGGATCCGTACAGCCCCAATGCATTCTGAGTGGATGCGGATCCACTCAGAATGCATCAGTATGGCTCCGTTTGGCCTCCGTTCCGCTCAGCAGGCGGACACCCGAACGCAGCCTGCAGCGTTTTCGTGTCCGCCTGGCCGTGCGGAGCCAAAACTGATCCATCCAGATTACAATGCAAGTCAATGGGGACAGATCCGTTTGATGTTGACACAATATGGTGCAATTGCAAATGGGTCCGTCCCCTATTGACCTTCAATGTAAAGTCAGGAGTCCCTATTACTATACCAACGGATCAGAGTTTTCTCCAATCCGATGGTATATTTTAACTTGAAGCGTCCCCATCACCATGGGAACGCCTCTATGTTAGAATATACCATCGGATTTGAGTTAGATCGTGAAAACTCAGATCCGACAGTATATTCTAACACAGAGGCGTTCCCATAGTGATGGGGACGCTTCAAGTTAGAATATACTGAGAACTGTGTACATAACTGCCCCCTGCTGCCTGGCAGCACCCGATCTCTTACAGGGGGCTGTGATCCGCACAATTAAACTCTCAGGTGCCGCACCTGAGGGGTTAATTGTGCGGATCTCAGCCCCCTGATCGGGTGCTGCCAGGCAGCAGGGGCCAGACCCCCCTCCCTCCCCAGTATTAAATTCATTGGTGGCCAGTGCGGCCCCCCTCCCTCCCTCCCCAGTATTAAATTCATTGGTGACCAGTGCGGCCCCCCCTCCATCCCTCCCCAGTATTAAATTCATTGGTGGCCAGTGCGGCCCCCCTCTCCCCCCTAATTAACCACTTCAGCCCCGCTAGCTGAAACCCCCTTCATGACCAGAGCACTTTTTACACTTCGGCACTACACTCCTTTCACCGTTTATCGCTCGGTCATGCAACTTACCACCCAAATGAATTTTACCTCCTTTTCTTCTCACTAATGGAGCTTTCATTTGGTGGTATTACATTGCTGCTGATATTTTTACTTTTTTTTGTTATTAATCAAAATGTAACGATTTTTTGGCAGAAAAATGACATTTTTCACTTTCAGCTGTAAAATTTTGCAAAAAAAACGACATCCATATATACATTTTTCACCAAATGTATTGTTCTACATGTCTTTGATAAAAAAAAATGTTTGGGCAAAAAAAAAAAATGGTTTGGGTAAAAGTTATAGCGTTTACAAACTATGGTACAAAAATGTGAATTTCCGCTTTTTGAAACAGCTCTGATTTTCTGAGCACCTGTCATGATTCCTGAGGTTCTACAATGCCCAAACAGTAGAAAAACCCCACAAATGACCCCATTTCGGAAAGTACACACCCTAAGGTATTCGCTGATGGGCATAGTGAGTTCATAGAACTTTTTATTTTTTGTCACAAGTTAGCGGAAAATGATGATGATTTTATTTTATTTTTCTTACAAAGTCTCATATTCCACTAACTTGCGACAAAAAATAAAAAATTCTAGGAACTCACCATGCCCCTCACAGAATACCTTGGGGTGTCTTCTTTCCAAAATGGGGTCACTTGTGGTGTAGTTATACTACCCTGGCAATTTAGGGGCCCATATGTGTGAGAAGTACTTTGCAATCAAAATCTGTAAAAAATGACCGGTGAAATCCGAAAGGTGCACTTTGGAATATGTGCCCCTTTGCCCACCTTGGCGTCAAAAAAGTGTCACACATCTAGTATCGCCGTACTCAGGAGAAGTTGGGGAATGTGTTTTGGGGTGTCATTTTACATATACCCATGCTGGGTGAGAGAAATATCTTGGCAAAAGACAACTTTTCCCATTTTTTTATACAAAGTTGGCATTTGACCAAGATATTTTTCTCACCCAGCATGGGTATATGTAAAATGACACACCAAAACACATTCCCCAACTTCTCCTGAGTACGGCGATACCAGATGTGTGACACTTTTTTGATGCCAAGGTGGGCAAAGGGGCACATATTCCAAAGTGCACCTTTCGGATTTTGCAGGCCATTTTTTACACATTTTGATTGCAAAGTTCTTCTCACACATTTGGGCCCCTAAATTGCCAGGGCAGTGTAAGTACGCCACAAGTGACCCCATTTTGGAAAGAAGACACCCCAAAGTATTTCGTGAGGGGCATGGCGAGTTCCTAGAACTTTTTATTTTTTGTCGCAAGTTAGTGGAATATGAGACTTTGTAAGGAAAAAAGGAAAAAAAAGAAAAATCATCATTTTCCGCTAACTTGTGACAAAAAATAAAAAATTCTAGGAACTCGCCGTGCCCCTCACGGAATACCTTGGGGTGTCTTCTTTCCAAAATGGGGTCACTTGTGGCGTAGTTATACTGCCCTGGCAATTTAGGGACCCATATGTGTGAGAAGAACTTTGCAATCAAAATGTGTAAAAAATGGCCTGCGAAATCCGAAAGGTGCACTTTGGAATGTGTGCCCCTTTGCCCACCTAGGCTGCAAAAAAGTGTCACACATCTGGTATCGCCGTACTCAGGAGAAGTTGGGGAATGTGTTTTGGAGTGTCATTTTACATATACCCATGCTGGGTGAGAGAAATATCTTGGCAAAAGACAACTTTTCCCATTTTTTTATACAAAGTTGGCATTTGACCAAGATCTTTTTCTCACCCAGCATGGGTATATGTAAAATGACACCCCAAAACACATTCCCCAACTTCTCCTGAGTACGGCGATACTAGATGTGTGACACTTTTTTGACGCCAAGGTGGGCAAAGGGGCACATATTCCAAAGTGCACCTTTCGGGTTTCGCCGGTCATTTTTTACACATTTTGATTGCAAGGTACTTCTCACACATTTGGGCCCCTAAATTGCCAGGGCAGTATAACTACGGCACAAGTGACCCCATTTTGGAAAGAAGACACCCCAAGTTATTCCGTGAGGGGCACTGCGAGTTCCTAGAATTTATTTATTTTTGTCACAAGTTAGCGGAAAATGATAATTTTTTTTTTTCTCTTTTTTCCTTACAAAGTCTCATATTCCACTAACTTGCGACAAAAAATAAAAAAATCTAGGAACTCACCATGCCCCTCACTGAATACCTTGGGGTGTCTTCTTTCCAAAATGGGGTCACTTGTGGCGTAGTTATACTGCCCTGGCAATTTAGGGGCCCATATGTGGGAGAAGAAGTTTGCAATCAAAATGTGTAAAAAATGGCCTGCGAAATCCGAAAGGTGCACTTTGGAATATGTGCCCCTTTGCCCACCTTGGCATCAAAAAAGTGTCACACATCTGGTATCGCCGTACTCAGGAGAAGTTGGGGAATGTGTTTTGGGGTGTCATTTTACATATACCCATGCTGGGTGAGAGAAATATCTTGGCAAAAGACAACTTTTCCCATTTTTTTATACAAAGTTGGCATTTGACCAAGATATTTCTCTCACCCAGCATGGGTATATGTAAAATTACACTCCAAAACACATTCCCCAACTTCTCCTGAGTACGGCGATACAAGATGTGTGACACTTTTTTGCAACCAAGGTGGGCAAAGGTGCCCAAATTCCTTTTAGGAGGGCATTTTTAGACATTTGGATCCCAGACTTCTTCTCACGCTTTAGGGCCCCTAAAAAGCCAGGGCAGTATAAATACCCCACATGTGACCCCACTTTGGAAAGAAGACACCCCAAGGTATTCAATGAGGGGCCTGGCGAGTTCATCGAATTTTTATTTTTTTGCATAAGTTAGCGGAAATTGATTTTTTTTTGTTTTTTTCTCACAAAGTCTCACTTTCCGCTAACTTAGGACACAAATTTCAATCTTTCAAGGACTCAATATGCCCCTCACGGAATACCTTGGGGTGTCTTCTTTCCGAAATGGGGTCACATGTGGGGTATTTATACTGCCCTGGCTTTTTAGGGGCCCTAAAGCGTGAGAAGAAGTCTGGAATATAAATGTCTAAAAATGTTTACGCATTTGGATTCCGTGAGGGGTATGGTGAGATCATGTGAGATTTTATTTTTTGACACAAGTTAGTGGAATATGAGACTTAGTAAGAAAAAACAAACAAAAAAAATATATATTTCCGCTAACTTGAGCCAAAAAAATGTCTGAATGGAGCCTTACAGGGGGGGTGATCAATGACAGGGGGTGATCAATGACAGGGGGGTGATCAATGTCAGGGGGGTGATCACCCATATAGACTCCCTGATCACCTCCATCATTGATCACCCCCCTGGTAAGGCTCCATTCAGACGTCCGTATGATTTTTACGGATCCATGGATACATGGATCGGATCCGCAAAACACATGCGGACGTCTGAATGGAGCCTTACAGGGGGGTGATCAATGACAGGGGGTGATCAGGGAGTGTATATGGGTGATCACCCCCTGTCATTGATCACCCCCCTGGTAAGGCTCCATTCAGACGTCCGTATGATTTTTACGGATCCATGGATACATGGATCGGATCCGCAAAACACATGCGGACATCTGAATGGAGCCTTACAGGGGGGTGATCAATGACAGGGGGTGATCAGGGAGTGTATATGGGTGATCACCCCCTGTCATTGATCACCCCCCTGGTAAGGCTCCATTCAGACGTCCGTATGATTTTTACGGATCCATGGATCGGATCCGCAAAACACATGCGGACGTCTGAATGGAGCCTTACAGGGGGGTGATCAATGACAGGGGGTGATCAGGGAATGTATATGGGTGATCACCCCCTGTCATTGATCACCCCCCTGGTAAGGCTCCATTCAGACGTCCGTATCATTTTTACGGATCCATGGATACTTGGATCGGATCCGCAAAACACATGCGGACGTCTGAATGGAGCCTTACAGGGGGGTGATCAATGACAGGGTGTGATCAGGGAGTGTATATGGGTGATCACCCCCCTGTCATTGATCACCCCCCTGTAAGGCTCCATTCAGACGTCCGTATGATTTTTACGGATCCATGGATACATGGATCGGATCCGCAAAACACATGCGGACGTCTGAATGGAGCCTTACAGGGGGGTGATCAATGACAGGGGGTGATCAGGGAGTGTATATGGGATGATCACCCCCCTGTAAGGCTCCATTCAGACGTCCGCATGTGTTTTGCGGATCCGATCCATGTATCCATGGATCCGTAAAAATCATACGGACGTCTGAATGGAGCCTTGCAGGGGGGTGATCAATGACAGGGGGGTGATCAATGACAGGGGGTGATCAGGGAAGCTATATGGGTGATCACCCGCCTGTCATTGATCACCCCCCTGTAAGGCTCCATTCAGACGTCCGCATGTGTTTTGCGGATCCGATCCATGTATCCGTAAAAATCATACGGACGTCTGAATGGAGCCTTGCAGGGGGGTGATCAATGACAGGGGGTGATCAGGGAATCTATATGGATGATCACCCACCTGTCATTGATCACCCCCCTGTAAGGCTCCATTCAGACGTCCGCATGTGTCTTGCGGATCCGATCCATGTATCCATGGATCCGTAAAAATCATACGGACATCTGAATGGAGCCTTGCAGGGGGGTGATCAATGACAGGGGGTGATCAGAGAATCTATATGGGTGATCACCCGCCTGTCATTGATCACCCCCCTGTAAGGCTCCATTCAGACGTCCGTATGTGTTTTGCGGATCCGATCCATGCATCTGTGGATCCGTAAAAATCATACGGACGTCTGAACGGAGCCTGACAGGGGGGTGATCAATGACAGGGGGGTGATCAATGACAGGGGGGGTGATCAGGGAGTTTATATGGGGTGATCAGGGGTTTATAAGGGGTTAATAAGTGACGGGGGGGTGTAGTGTAGTGTTTGGTGCGACTTTACTGACCTACCTGTGTCCTCTGGTGGTCGATCCTAACAAAAGGGACCACCAGAGGACCAGGTAGTAGGTATATTAGACGCTGTTATCAAAACAGCGTCTAATATACCTTTAGGGGTTAAAAAAATTCACATCTCCAGCCTGCCAGCAAGCGATCGCCGCTGGCAGGCTGGAGATCCACTCGCTTACCTTTTGTTCCTGTGAGCGCGCGCGCCTGCGTGCGCGCGTTCACAGGAAATCTCGGGTATCGCGAGATGACGCGCCGATGCGTCCAGGAGGAACAAATCAACCACCTCCCGGACGCATCGGCGCATTAGGCGGTCGGGAGGTGGTTAAAATCACCCCCCCCAATCATTGGTGGCAGCGGAGAGTTCCAAATTTTAGAAGCATTATACTTACCTGTGCTGTCTGTGGCCGGCCGGTCACAGACAGCGCAGGTAAGTATAATGCTTCTAAAATTGCTAAGTAACCATGGCAGCTAGAACTGCAGTAGCGTTCTGGCTGCCATGGTAACCGATCGGAGTCCCAGCGATTAAACTGGGACTCCGATAGGCAATGCCGCTCCGCTGCCACCAATGATGGGAGGGTAATTTTAATTAGGCGGGGGGAGAGGGGGGCCACAAATGAATTTAATACTGGGGAGGGAGGGAGGGGGGCCGCACTGGCCACCAATGAATTTAATACTGGGGAGGAAGGGAGGGAGTGGGGGGCCGCACTGGCCACCAATGAATTTAAAACTGGGGAGGGAGGGGGGCAGCACTGGCCACCAATGAATTTAAAACTGGGGAGGGAGGGGGGGTCTGGCCCCCTGCTGCCTGGCAGCACCTGATCTTTTACAGGGGGCTATGATACGCACAATTAACCCCTCAGGTGCGGCACCTGAGGGGTTAATTGTGCGGATCACAGCTCCCTGTAAGAGATCGGATGCTGCCAGGCAGCAGGGGGCAGTTATGTACACAATTCTTAGTATATTCTAACTTGAAGCGTCCCCATAACCATGGGAACGCCTGCATTAGAATATACTGTCGGATCTGAGTTTTCACGATGTGAAAACTCAGATCTGAAAAAGCTGTCTAACGCAGATGGATCCGTTCTGAACGGATGCAAGCATTTGCATTATAGGTGCGGATCCATCTGTTCAGATACCAGACGGATCCGCACCGAACGCAAGTGTGAAAGTAGCCTTAGTTGCTGCATTATATGCCTGTTCTCTTTATGTTTTTCAGGTCCTCGGACACCAAGCAAATTACTGTTGTTTATTTGCAATTATATAACTACCGTTATGGTTTAAATAGTGACATTTTCAATGCCAGACAGGGAATGTGCTGCTACGCAGTTAAATCTATAGTTTAATTCATAGGATATTCTATATTTGGCTATATGCTCCGTGTTTGGTAATGCACTTGCTTTTCTCGTTCTTGATATCTGTGATTTATTTATTTTCTTTGCTCCACCCCTTCTTCTGTGTACCTCACTTCCTGCTTCTTCATACTGCTCCAGACATATGCACAGGTACACATGTATTCTCATGTACGCTTAGCGAAGCATCATCTTTTGACCGCACAATACCGGAATCCATCTGTTCTGCTGTACTCTGTTATCTGGCTTACAGAATAAAGCAACTTACACAGATAAACTCGGTGTTGGTGAGTTCAAGTTATCTTATAAGGATTGTCCGCAGCGAATATATCTGCTTATACAGGGAGTGCAGAATTATGAGGCAAATGAGTATTTTGACCACATCATCCTCTTTATGCATGTTGTCTTACTCCAAGCTGTATAGGCTCGAAAGCCTACTACCAATTAAGCATATTAGGTGATGTGCATCTCGGTAATGAGAAGGGGTGTGGTCTAATGACATCAACACCCTATATCAGGTGTGCATAATTATTAGGCAACTTCCTTTCCTTTGGCAAAATGGGTCAAATGAAGGACTTGACAGGCTCAGAAAAGTCAAAAATAGTGAGACATCTTGCAGAGGGATGCAGCACTCTTAAAATTGCAAAGCTTCTGAAGCGTGATCATCGAACAATCAAGCGTTTCATTCAAAATAGTCAACAGGGTCGCAAGAAGCGTGTGGAAAAAGGCGCAAAATAACTGCCCATGAACTGAGAAAAGTCAAGCGTGCAGCTGCCAAGATACCACTTGCCACCAGTTTGGCCATATTTCAGAGCTGCAACATCACTGGAGTGCCCAAAAGCACAAGGTGTGCAATACTCAGAGACATGGCCAAGGTAAGAAAGGCTGAAAGACGACCACCACTGAACAAGACACACAAGCTGAAACGTCAAGACTGGGCCAAGAAATATCTCAAGACTGATTTTTCTAAGGTTTTATGGACTGATGAAATGAGAGTGAGTCTTGATGGGCCAGATGGATGGGCCCGTGGCTGGATTGGTAAAGGGCAGAGAGCTCCAGTCCGACTCAGACACCAGCAAGGTGGAGGTGGAGTACTGGTTTGGGCTGGTATTATCAAAGATGAGCTTGTGGGGCCTTTTCGGGTTGAGGATGGAGTCAAGCTCAACTCCCAGTCCTACTGCCAGTTTCTGGAAGACACCTTCTTCAAGCAGTGGTACAGGAAGAAGTCTGCATCCTTCAAGAAAAACATGATTTTCATGCAGGACAATGCTCCATCACACGCGTCCAAGTACTCCACGGCGTGGCTGGCAAGAAAGGGTATAAAAGAAGAAAATCTAATGACACCTGATCTGAACCCCATTGAGAACCTGTGGTCCATCATCAAATGTGAGATTTACAAGGAGGGAAAACAGTACACCTCTCTGAACAGTGTCTGGGAGGCTGTGGTTGCTGCTGCACGCAATGTTGATGGTGAACAGATCAAAACACTGACAGAATCCATGGATGGCAGGCTTTTGAGTGTCCTTGCAAAGAAAGGTGGCTATATTTGTCACTGATTTGTTTTTGTTTTGTTTTTGAATGTCAGAAATGTATATTTGTGAATGTTGAGATGTTATATTGGTTTCACTGGTAAAAATAAATAATTGAAATGGGTATATATTTGTTTTTTGTTAAGTTGCCTAATAATTATGCACAGTAATAGTCACCTGCACACACAGATATCCCCCTAAAATAGCTAAAACTAAAAACAAACTAAAAACTACTTCCAAAAATATTCAGCTTTGATATTAATGAGTTTTTTGGGTTCATTGAGAACATGGTTGTTGTTCAATAATAAAATTAATCCTCAAAAATACAACTTGCCTAATAATTCTGCACTCCCTGTACAGGCCAGGCATAGAGGTCTCACTAGGGATAAATCGCTATTACAACAATCGGAGTCAGAATAGAACTGGTGCCTAGATGCACCAAAGTTATGAAGAGGCCTGCACCACTTCATAACTTCGGTGTATCCACCGCCAGCACAGGGTCTTTATTATGTCTGGCATCTAAAATGCAGGTCTAAATAAATGTAGCCCATTGTTTTTGTTTGTAGCATTAAAAAAATACATCTCTGATTCCATGCCAGTTTAGGGAAATATGTGGGCAAAATATTACGCACATTGGGGTTCAACAGATTGGCTCTGCTATCATTGTTGACATGCGATGCACCAAGGGACACTGCCAACAACTATGGCCAAGTCAGACACTAATTAATTCAAGCAGGAAATATAATCCTCTCAAGTGGTAGTGTGCTTAGTAGGAATCACTTTCTGATGATAAAATATTTTTTGATATATTGAACATTTTCATAATTTCTAAAATCAACAGATTATAGGCACCAACCCAAACACATATTTCCCAACATACGATATCATTAGCAAAAGGAAAGAAACAAAGTTGTATTAGCTATTGGTCAACAAATGGTCTGCCTTGAGGACTGTATTCTGACAGTCGTGGATTTTATGCAAAATATTGTATATACACAATGATGGACATCTGGTTAAATTATTACTATGAAGGTTTGGAGAAATCTGCATTCCAGAAAACTCTAGAAAAAGGGGTAATCTATTAAGCTGAAATACACCTATATTAGCGGCTACTTCCAAATTTTCCCTGCTCACACCAGGTCTAAATAAGTGGAAGTGGCATAGGAGGGGGCAGGCCAGCAGGCTTATCTTATTTACTATTTTCTACAACTGTTTTAGGCGTAGAAAAAGGTCTAAGTGCAAGACAGTTTGGAAGCTGGCTTACATTTAGAACTGGCAGAGGATTCACCGCAGTTATGAAGAGGCCGGCGCCTCTATATAACTCTGGCGGATCCACTGCCACTTTAGGGGTTTATTAAGACTGGCATCTAAAATGCCAGTCTTAATAAATGTGCCCCTAAATGGCTTAAAGAAAAATCAGCAGCTAATGTGAAACTAAATGCTTTGGTTGAGAATAAATCACTACTTCGTAACTAAGAACATCTCTTTTTCTTCTGTCACACAGGGGATTTGGAGGTTTTCCATTCTAGCGCTTTTATTATGATGCCATAGTGGCCTGAACAACATTTGTACTTCTTGATCATAATACAAATTTGGAAAGGGTACAGGCTGTTCTACAAAACATTGTAAATAAAACACATGTTGCTGCCCAAAAAGCTTTTAAAGGGGTGATCTAAACTCTAAAACATGTCCCCCAATGCTCGGGCCCCTCCTATAGATTAAATTTACCCTGCTCCCTGGCACCCAAGTTGCTCCTGATGCCCGCACGGTCGTCGCTGCTGCACACCCCAGCTGTGCAGATCAAAATATCCAGGGAGGGGGGTTGCCAATAGCAGGTGGCGGGCGATACTAGGGGCTTGTCCCCGTCGTGGCCTGCTATAGGCTGCTTCCCCTGTTGCCAGATGTTTTAATCTGTGCAACGGGGAAAAGGTCGAGATTAGGAGCAACATGGGTGCCAGAGAGTGGGGTCGGTATAATCTATATATGGGGCCTGCACACTGGGTGGCATGTTTTATAGTTTGGATAACCCCCTTAAAGGGCATGGCTACAAGAAGATCTTGAATGCAACCATGGATTGCAGTGTAGCAAGGCAGCCATAGAAAAGATTGGGGTAGCAGCACGACTCTCATGTTTGCCTTAACAGAAACCCCAGAAATGCTAAAAATTTCAGCAGGGTTGGATTTTTTATGATTCTGAGGTTGCAGTCCTGGCAAACATGTGAGTCGTGCTGCACTCCAATTCATCTCTATTGCTGCCCTGCTATACTGTGATCCTTGGTCATGCAACGGCTGTCCCGCCCAAGATCACTGTGTAAGTTGGTCTTAATGCAGGTTCACTTTATCACGTTCTCATAATTCTAGCAGGTCCCACTGAGTGAACCAGCAACTACCCTTTACTTATGAAATATCCCTGAAATTTGACCCAAATGTAAATGTGCTATTTTGATTTGGAGAATGTTGGTGAGAAATGATAAAACATTCCTTTTTTAAAACTTTTTTCTTTATTTTTGTTTCAGCAAAACAAATTTTTATTAAGATTTATTAACATGTGAAATCCCGTATTTTCTACTACAAATATAAACAATTATACCACATCTAATAGTTGTTTTACTGAACTAAAATTATAAATAAATTAAACTATGGTGACATGTTGATTCAAATCTGAGATAGGACTAAGCGCCAGGCCCAAATGGTCGGGATTCTGGAAACAGTCGGACAGGACTGCACTCTGATGTTTCAGTAACTCCAACTGCATTAGGCCTGAGTTATGAGAAGAGCTTAGCAGAACAAGCTAAGTTACTTCTATAAGCCCGGCCAACTTGGAACAGCACTTCTCTCGCCATGGAAGCAAGGGATAGAAGCATAGGTTTGTGTAAGCGTTGGACAAACAGCTGTTAGATGTGATAATTACAGTATTTGGCAATCATTTTTTCAACAACTGTTCAAAGAACGATTAGAAGAACAAACAGCAATTAGAAGAATCAAAAATTCAAGTTCAAATCTGCTTCAGACAGTGGGAGGTCCTGATAATATTGAAATCCTCTGTAATGATCATTTAGATCTGGGAAGCCTTCTCTAATTTTTAGCACAGGACAGTGTTGTCTCCTGTTATGCTTGCCAACTATGCCCTGGACCCATGATGTGAATGCTCAATAGGAAACAAGATGAAGAGATCTGTATAACAAACCAAGAACATTATGGTCAATATATTTATCTTATAAAAAAGCTGGTAATTAAAAACCTTCTTACAACAATGTAAATTTCTGTGCACTACCCAGCACATGGATATTTTGAACAGACTAGCCTACCTCAAATTACGAAGTCACAGATTAGACATTTACTTTTCGTCTGTAGATGGCATCTTTTCAACAAAATGAACGATGCATAATATCAACAACACGATACCAGCTTTAATTTGGAGTTGGTATTGGTATAGATCAATTTAGTTAGTAATAGCTTATCCACTATATGTAATCCATCTTACACTTTCATCAACTGAGAAGAAGGCCATATCTCATCTCAAAGATTGATGACATTTCGCTAGGAGATGCCATAAATATCACAAAGGTGCGTGTCCCACCACTGGTAACTACTTCTATGTTCACAATAGGGCCCTCTAAGTGCAGTTGAGCACTCTGCTCAAGCAACTCCTTCTTTCCCAGAATTTGGAATGCTGGATATTGCCCAGGCAGAGCAAGGGCATATTCTCGGGATTACCTCGGGTTTTAAAAGACCATGGCACAACCAGTGCTAATTTGCATTATGGTGAGCATCTGAAAGAGATCATTCTGGTCCAGACAAACAGCCTCAATAGATGGATGTTGAGTGATACAAGCAATTCCAGATTCTAACAGGTTTTTGCTAGACATCTATCTCTGTGCAACACAAACATTCACTCGCTGATTGCATGGTTCGGCAATTTTTGCATTTACACCAATAAAAATATTTTAGGCAGTTTTCATACATACAGAGGTAATTAGAAAACAGAAGTTCTGGACCTCAGTGGCGTAACTATCAGGGAAACATCTGCTTTAGGGCCCGAGCTCAGAAGGTGCACGGGAGCAGTCGCTGTACTTCATCACCCTGGGCCCCCGTCAGATCAGCTGCCTTTTCCTGCACCTAAAGTCAGGTTCCAAGTCTTGCACTGCACTTATGTGTCACTAACCGGACATCGCATTAGTTCTGATGATGAACAGTGACCAGCATCAGTGCGATCAGTTGTGTTTGGGGCTATGTTAGCTTAGCCCATTTTCCTACCTGCCATTCCTGCAGCCTGAAGCTTTGATGCCCAGCATGCTGAACATTATTTGGATTGCCACAACCCTGCCAGTAATGTGAGTGGCATGAGAACTGGGGTTATATTCAGCTTTCCCAGACTGTTCTCATGTCTCTGCACTTGGGACATGCAGTGCAGGCCGAAGCTGGGTGATATTAAATCATGTAATGTCATCCAGCTTCCCTGCTATCCTGCATGGCACAAGTGCAGAGTCATTACAGTATGGGGACCAGGGGGTGGACTGTGTATACTAATTCACTAGAAAAAATATGAGATCTGCACACCCTAGATGGTGGGTGCTCGTGAAGGACAGACGTCAATTGATTCACAGAGGAAATCCACGGCACACCATTTGCATTTCATCAATTATACTAATTCACTGGCGCCGGTCCTGCAGGCAGCCCATTTCAGCAGCTCTCCATTCATTCTTGAGTTTTTCCTTTTTTAATTCTTTTTTAGACCTGTTGTGTATTTGTTTACTTACTTGTTACTTAGTTTTTGCTTAGTGACAAGATGGACCGGAATACATTTTGGCCAACCCGTTTTTAATTTTGTTTTTTTCGTCCGGCGAGAGTGAGCGATCAAGCTGCTATTGTTTACAGCAGGGATCAGCTGTTAGCGCTCCGTAGCTCTGCTGAGTCGTTTACCAGTCGTTTCCCCGCGAGTTAATGAGAAAGAGACGGGGGACCAGGGATGGAAGAGGACGTTGGGACTGGAGGAAAAGGAACAGACCCGCCATCCCTTCCATCATTATGGGAAATGTGAGATTGCTCCAAAACAAAGCGGATGATTTAGCGGCGCTAACGAAGCATCAGCGCGTCTATAGAGAGAGTAGTTTACTCATTCTGACTGAGACATGGCTGACAGAATTAACGCTGAACACGCATGTATACATGGAAGGGTTTCATCTGCTCCAGGCTGACAGAAGCAAAGAGAGCGGTAAGACAAGAGGGGGACGTCTGGCTGTGTTTGTGAACGATAGATGGCATAACTCTGGGCATTTAACTATCAAAGAGACGCTTTGCTGTGAAGACATTGAGCTGCTAGCTGTTAGCATGAGACCTCACTATCTGCCACGAGAGTTTACATCGGTTATTGTGTTTAGTAGTCTACGTGCCCCCCTCTGCCAATGCTTCAGTGCCTGTGACATTATTCACACTGTGACCAGCAGACTCCAGACAAGACACACCCAGGCCCTCTTTTTGATCTCTGGAGACTTTAATCACGTGTCCCTGTCTTCCACTCTTCCGACCTTCACCCAGTATGTTAACTGCCACACAAGAGACAATAAAACGCTGGACCTACTGTATGCTAATACTAAACAGGCATACAGCTCCTCACCTCTCCCTCCAATGGGGTTGCTCAGAACACAATCTGGTTTATCTTCAGCCTGTATACAGACCCCTTGTATGCAGAGAACCAGCTGTGAGGCAGACAGTGAGAGGATGGTCTGAGGAGACTGAAGACGCTCTGAGGGACTGTTTCAACTGCACTGTGTGCGATGAGCTCTTTGCTTCTCGTGGGGAAGACATCAACAACATTACTGACTGCATCACAGACTACATAAACTTCTGTGTGGACAACACCGTGCCAGTCATGAAGGTGCAGTGTTTTTCTATTAATAAGCCTTGCATTAACCCAGAAATAAAGGCTCTCCTTGAAAAAAAAAAAAAAAAGCTTAAAACTGTGCAAAAGGAGTCGAGAAGGAAGATCAGAGAGGGGAAAGCCATCTACAGGAAGCAGACGGAGGACCAGCTGCAGCAGAATAACACACACGGGGTCTAGAAAAGCCTTAAAACCATCTCAGGTCACAAACCGGGTCAAAATAAGACCGCAGGTGACTTGGGGTGGGTAAATGAGTTGAACCAGTTCTTCAAAAGGTTTGACCAGATGGAAGCACTGTGAGGATCATGTTTTTTTTCCTCCACCATCCAACTTGTACATCTGAGGGACAATCTGGAGATGGCAGGAGTGGACTACCACATGTCACATTGGATACTTGACTACCTCACAGAACACCCACAGTTTAAATCTCAGGGTTGTTTCTCTGACAAGCTGTTCTGCATTACAGGGGTCCCCTGGTGAGGTCTTCATTGGATCCACTGCAGTTTGCTTACCAGCCTGGCATCGGGGTGGATGATGCCATCATCTACCTCCTACACTGTGCTGTAAGTCACCTGGAGAGGCCTAGAAGTACTGTGAGGATCATGTTTTTTGATTCCTCCAGTGCTTTTAACACCATTCAACCTGTACTTCTGAGGGACAAGCTGGAGATTGCAGGAGTGGACTACCACATGTCACATTGGATACTTGACTACCTAACAGAACGCCCACAGTTTGTTAAATCTCAGGGTCGTGTCTCTGACAAGCTGTTCTGCAGTACAAGAACACCTCAGGGAACTGTACTGGCACCGTTCCTCTTCACCCTCTACACTGCAGACTTCTCCATCAACTCCCCAGACTGCCACCTACAGAAGTTCTATTAAGACTCTGCCATAGTCGGCCTTATCACAGGTGAGGACGACTCAGAGTACAGACAGGGGACACAGGATTTTGTCGACCGGTGTCAGCAAAACCAGCTCCAGATCAAAGCGGGCAAAACCAAGGTGCTGGTGGTGGATTTCCACAGACACAGGCCCTCTGCTTTGGTTCCGGTGAACATACAGGGAACAGAAATTGAGGTGGTAGTCACTAAGTACCTGGGTGTTCACCTGAACAACAAACTAGACTGGAGCCATAACACTGATGCTCTTTTCATAAAGGGTCAGAGCAGACTATCTGTTGAGGAGACTGAGGTCCTTTGGAGTGCAGGGGACGCTCCTAAAGAACTTATTTGACTCAGTGGTGGCATCAGCCATATTCTATGGTGCAGTTTGTTGGGGGAGCAGCTTATCTGTGGCTGAGAGACAGAGATTATATAAGCTCATTAAGAAGGCCAGCTCTATCCTAGGTTGTCCCCTTGATCCAGTGCATGAGGTGGGTGACAGAAGAACTCTAGCAAAATTAACATCACTGTTAGACAATGTCTCCCACCCTAGGCATGAAGCTGTTGTGGAGCTGAAGAGCTCCTTCAGTGACAGACTGCTGCATCCTAGGTGCACAAAGGAACATTATCATAGGTCATTCCTCCCAGCAGCGGTTAGGATTTATAACCACCACCGTTCCCAAAAACCCAATAGTGAATTTTTTAAGTAAATTCTGTTATGTTTTTCTTGTATTTTTACTCTTTAATTTCTAATTACTCTTATTTATGCTCCTGTTATGAATGTGATTGCTGCTGCCATGCCAAAATGTCCCCACCGAGGGACAATAAAGGGATTATTTTCTTCTTCTTCTTCTATATTGCTTCATCAATGTATGTGGTGACTGTGTGTATGAGTGTGTCCATGTACATGGTAACTATGTGTATACGAGTGTGTCCATTTATGTGGTGACTGTGTGTGTGTGAGTCTGTCAATGTATGTGGTGAGTGTGTGTGTCCATGTTTGTGATGATTGTGTGTGTGAGTGTGTCCATGTATGTGGTGACTGTGTGTATGAGTGTGTCCATGACAGAACTGTATAGGGCACCTGTGGCTGCAGTATGAAGGGTACAGAGGCTAAAATACAAAATAATGTACAGGTAAATCAGACATATCTATTATAATTGCAGAGCAGATATAAAGGGGTTGAGTTAAATATAAAATATGTCAACAGCTGTATATGTTAAAAACAAAAAAGTCATGCTAAAAGGACAGTAAAAAAATAATAATAATAATAATTAAAAAGTCACAAAATAGCCATAATGGGGGGTTTGCAAAGGAGGAGGTGCTTATCAAAGAATTGTGTGTATGTGTGTGTGTGTGTGTGTGTGTGTGGTGTGTGTGTGGGTGTGTGTGTGGTGTGTGTGGGGGGGGGGGGGGGGGAGTATACAAAAATTTGCTGTGGGGTCCAGTTAGTTCTAGCTGCGCCTCTGTCATTGGCTCAACAAATAAAGAGTTATTGAAACAAAGTGGACAGGCTAAATGTAATTGAACCCGAGAACGTTAGGGCATTCAATTTGGTAAACATGCAAAAGGTCTAGCCACAACAATCGAATATATAAAGCTGAGTGTATGCGTGTATGTCTGCTAAAGGAATCCGCACTGTTCCAATAAATTTGGCACACAGGTACATCAGGTGTCCGGGAAGGTTTTAGACTCGGTCTCAGCTCTCTAGGACATACCGTTCCTGAGATATTCCCTAAAAATGCAAATATGGCACATCAGATTACCTAAATTAGCCAATAGAAGACTGCAGGTCTTTCATATTCCAACTGCCATACACACGGTAACATGTCCCTTATCAGCCAATAGAAGCTCGCATGTCCTTAGTTTCCACATACACACAGTTTTACACCAGGCTTCCATAACAGCCCAGTCATTTTTCTTCACTGCTGTAGGTCAGCTTTAGGGTACATTCATACGTTTGCAAATGGGTACGCATCAGTTCCGCAATATTGGGAATGTGTGCATACCCATTCTTCCTTAATGGGGCTGGAATGGATGCGAAGAGCAGGCAGTGGTTGCAGAGCAGGTAGAGCACTGAAGGAAGCAGTGGTAACACCACTGCCTAAGAAACCAGCGCTACCTGTGACCGATCTGAGCAACCTTAGACCGATTTCGGAACTGCTGTTCGCTGCAAAGATAGACGAGAAGGAGGTTGTTGCACAACTACAGGGATATTTGGAGGCCAATCACATTCTTGATGACTTCCAGTCGGGATTCCGACCCGGAAGGGGTACTGAGACCGCTCTGGTCAATGTCCAGGACGATCTACTGATGGCATTAGACCAGAATGACTCTATGGTCCTAGTCCTTCTGGACCTATCATCCGCTTTTCACACTATTGACCATCAAGTGTTACTGAACTGGTTGAAAGTGGTAGCCGGATTAGATGGAAAGACATTGGCATGGATGGTCTCATTTCTCCAGGACAGGGTACAACGAGTGAAGCTGGGGGAATTTCACTCAGTCGATCTCCCACTGTCCTGTGGAGTACCACAAGGCTCAGCACTATCTCCAGGCTTGTTCAACATCTATCTGAGACCATTGGCCGACATCATCAGGAGCCACAATCTTCAGTTTCATGTTTATGCGCATGATACACAACTATACTTTAGGCTTGCCAAAGGAACAGTTGATCAAGTTGATCTGGCCGGATGTCTCTTGGAGATCGATCACTGGATGAGTGCCAATCATCTACAGCTTAATGGCACCAAAACTGAATGTATTACATTCAGTGACCAGAAAATTACACCCTCAGCACCCCAATGGCCATTGTCTTTTGGACCTGTCCCTGAGACAGCTATCCAGGTCAGGGACTTGGGAAGTGGTCTTGGACTACAGATTAACCCTGGCTCCTCAGATTAATCGGGTGGTTAGTATTTGCCACTACCAGCTGAAACTTCTAAGGAGGATCTTAAAATACATTGAATCCCCTCTCAGGAAAGCCTTGGTCGGAGCAGCGATCAGCAGTCGGTTGGACTATTGTAATGCCTTGTACATGGGACTCCCTAAGAAGAACTTGCATAGACTTCAACTTGTGCAGAATGCCGCAGCAAGGCTACTAACGGGTGTTGCCCATCGAGAGCATCACTCTCTCTCTTAATGCCTTGCACTGGCTCCCTGTCCAACAACGGGTGATGTTCAAGATTGGATGCTTCATGCATAGGGTATTCCATGTTGTACCCTTGTACCTGCAACGTAAATTTACCAGGTACGCCCTGTTGAGGACATTGAGGTCTAGTAACTCTGCAAATTTTACCATCCCGCAAGTTAACAAGATAAGACGTGGAGGTAGATCCTTTTCGGCTCAAGGGGCCAGATTTTGGAACCACCTACCTCTGGCACTGAAAATGATTCCCAGTCTTCTCTCATTCAGATGTGCACTGAAAACCTTACTTTTCAAACAGGCGTTTGATCTTCCTATATAACACACACATTTTTTGGTTCATATAATTTTGGGGGTTTTCCTAAATCTTAGTCTATAAATAATCGAACAGTTCTCGGACATGATAAGCATCTCAAATAGTTTTCAAAACTCCTGTCCAAAAGCCTGTCAGCTCTGTGCACTCCCATAACATATGTAGAGTAGATGCAGGGCCCATCCTGCACCTCGGACAAGAAGGATCAGGTCTAACCCCAATCGCATAAAAGAATAACGGAGTTCTATAGACTCTGTGAATAAGCAATAGTGGCATACGCTGCCCCTTGCAAATTGAAAGTTGTGGCGCCAGCGCCAGCACCTTATTCTATTGGTCTACCGATATGTGGCCAACATCTTTCTCCCATTTCTGCTTGACCAGGAGTATTCCATCTCTCATAGATTCAGTAAGTATATTTCCATAGATTAAAAGGTATTAACCCTTTTGTGGAGCCTCTAGTCCGGATCTGTTGCATAATAGGTACCACTGCAAAAGTTGCAGGACATGTTTTAAACTGTGCCCGAAATGCGTGCCACATTTGTAGAAATTGGTAAAAGGCATTACGGGAAGACTAAACTCCTCCTGGAATTGCTTGAACGATATAAATTCCCCATCTTTCTGGAGTTGATATAGAAAAAGTATCCCTTTCTCTTCCCACGGGCAGAATCCCTCAAACGAAAGATTTCCGGCAGATTAGGGTTCACACAGTGAAGTCATTTGTGTAATGCCTTTTACCGACACTATATCGCCACACTTGCGCCACACCTTATATAATAAATCAATTGTAGAAAATCTGGCAACCGAAGCAGCCAGGCCACCTAATTCCAGTAAAGGTACTTATATCCTCTGATATGGAACACCAGCCTCGCCGACGCATTCCCCGAGGAGTCTGACCCCAACCCCTCAGGTGCTGCATCTAGGAGGCAATAAAGTACAACCAAAGATTAGGCATAGATAATCCACCCGAGTCCTTCCCTCTCTGTAAAGTCTCCAATTCTATCCTGGCCAGTCTTTTTCGCCAGATCAGACTTCTAAACAGTCCTTGTATCTTAAAGAAAACCCGCTGCAGGATCCACACTGGGGAGTTATGCAGGATATAAGTATCATCTTGAGTATATTACTCCTCCCCACTTTGGACATTGGCAATTTGCACCATATAGGGATCTTATCCGCCATAGTATTTAGATATAGGTAATTATGTGAAGGATAATATGGATCCACTTCTAAAGATATAGTAATACCCAGGTATTTAAACCGCTGAGCTACTTGTAACTGTGTGGACGCTATGGAAACAGTAGGAGGAATAGAATCCAGTGGGAAAATAATGCATTCATCCCAATTTATTGTTAGACCTGACCTGTCGCCAAATTCTCATATGAGAGACAAAAGAGGATAAATATATTATTCTAGATCCTAATGTAGACAAGTATTTCATCCACATACAGTGAAATGCGTTCTTCCTGATGGAAACCCCTCAATCTGCGTTGATGACCTAAGTGAGCACGTGAGTGGTTCAATTGCTATGGCAAAAAGGAGACGGGAAAGTGAGCAGCCCTGTCGAGTGCCTCTTTCCAGGCCAAACACCGCCGAGATGCCACCGTTGCCCCGAATCCAGGCAACGGGGCAGTGATAAAACAATTGGACCCACAAAACAAAGTTACTAAGTTAACCCAATAAATAAAGCATAATTTCTACAAATAAATGCATATTCAAACTACATCATCATCGTCCTCAACTGGTTGTAAATCTATACTTTGAGCCACTTCAGATACCTGTAATGTGGATAATGAAAAAAGGACACATTGAGTTTGAGTATTCAAACGCATCATTACAAAAATGTACGGTTTCCCATGGTGCTCGATTCAACTAGATATGACTGTCATACATAGCCAACAGCAAGCACCTGGTCACCTGTAGCCCCACACAGATGAGTACAGTTCATATCTGTGGCCGCCACTCCATTCAAGTTATTGGCGGGTGCCCCGGCGCTCAGGGAATGGCCAACAACACACTTATCCACTATTGTGTAGATTGGGAATCATTTGCTGCATTGGAACAAATAATTTTTTTAATTTTTTTATATTGCAATTATAAAAACTGCATGAATGACATTGACACATCCAAGTCTTAGAATTCCACCTCTTTGCAGGTGGCCCTTACAGTAAGAAAAAGCATAGACATTTTTGTTAACCAGCGAATCTAATTATAATGGACGGTAAATCTTTATTATTATGTTCTCAGTGTATGATATCTAACTCAAAATGTGTGTATCTCTTAATATATTCTGGGGCAGACTGGTCATAGAACCCACCAGTAAGGACTCAGTGGACCACTGCCTAGGGGGCCACCAGAGCCCTCCTGATGGCTACCAGCCAGGTAAATAACAATGTGGCGCATCCTGTGTTAAAGATGTATTTCTACCTCAGACACTGATGGCATTTGGGTGGGATAGGCCATCAATGCCATACAGTGCCAGGTCCAAACTCTGGAACCCGTTCATATCTGCAGAACAAGCACATCTGCTGGGAGTGCCATGTAGCAGGCCAGTAGCCAAAGTCCTCCTTCTGAATTCACCTGTATTTCCATTCTCAAGACAGCTATGCAATGAAATACTGCCCTGTGACATGGCAGCCAATGGTTCCCTGCCCCGCCTTTCATCCCTACTTAGACGTGGCAGGCAGTAAGTTGGGGCAGGAGGTAGTGGGACAATGAAGTCAACAGGACCACTGGCCCTCGGTCCCCTAACTTCTGCAGGGACAGTATAAAGTGCTGAACTGTGGCATTTGGATCTGCCGGAGAAGTATATTGTATTCTATGCTTGTGCTGCTACTGTGAGCATCTACACGGGCAGAAAAGACGGGTTGTGCAAGATGTCTGGCCCAGTCAATTAAATGGCAGGTGAGCACGCACTTCATCTGTGGGGATGGCCCCTCATAAGTGAAGAAATGTGGCTAATGAAACAAATTAATATGTCAGAATAGATTTGCTAATTTCTAAATTCTTTATCTATTTCTTTTTACCCATCTATATCTATCTATCTCTATTTACGGAAATATCTGCTATATCTTCTATAATCATATTTTTCTAAATGTGGTGTTTGGTGCACAACTTGGGTGGTTGTAGAGAGTTGAGGACAAGAACATATCCTACTGGGCTGATCTCTATTGCCTTAGCTCTGGGAATTTGCTTTTGTAGTGGTGCTGAGAACTAGCGAATCACTGGTATGGTTTTAGGCATTTCAGCATCCGCTTTTACCATAGATGGTTGTGAAGGTCTTGTACAAGTTCCCTACTGATGATGCTGATAAAGGACACAGTTATCACGTACAGGCAAGCAGTGCAATCACGTCAATAAAGTTCTGCTTGCCTGTACAAGCCTCAGAGGATCCAGGAAGAAGGATGCTACAGCTGTGGAAGGTTAGTGAACTGTGCAGATGGAACAACCCCTTCAAAGAAGCCAGGTCCTGGTTGCCTTCTAGGAACAGCCTAGAAGCCTGCAATTGAAAATCACTGATGGCTAAGGGCAGGACCTCTAACTTCCTTCAAAAGGCTTAATGTGCTTCACACATTAATACTATTTTATAAAATAAATCCTGTCAACATTACTGCCGTTCATTGAGGTGCATGTGACATTTAAAACTGCAAATATTGCGGCTGGTACACAGAGAAGGGGATTATTGGGTCAAACTATCCCGCATCACCTGAATATGCTCAGCATTTGTCATGTCATGTACAATACATGCAAATAAATTATTTTATCTCAGACATGCGGGAGAGAAACTTTAAAGAGGAAGATAAAGCACAAAGTCTAATTATACCGAGAAATCCAGAGGTGATGTACAACAAAATGTAGTCTGAACTACTGCATGCATAATACTACAGCGTTAGGAGGATAATTATCAGAAATTAAACATTTTGAGACAGAGACAGTATTAAGCAAAGACTAAAATTGGTTTAAAAAAAAAATTCATGAATGGTTTGATTCACTATCTTCTTTGACCCTACTGGTCCAGCTTGTAAATCGATAACAGAAGTATATTAATGGGGTTTTACATAATACGGTATCCTAATATGCTATGCAAAAAAAAAAAAAAATTAAACCAGTGAGACTACAAAGTATGATGGATATTGTTATGTATACCCATGCTTGGTTCAGTGTATACTATTTGTACTCTTTTTTGGTATACAGACATAGGGGGTCATTTATTAAACAGAAATACGCTTATATTAGGTGTATTTCTGGTGCAGATTGTAGTGCAAAGGTCATTTGTGGCGCAATCTGAGACTTCTCCCTGCTCATGCTAGGTCTAAAAAAGTAGACGTGGCGTGGTCGGGGACAGGCCTGTAGGCCCATCTTATTTACCCTTTTACTTAATTATTTACCCGGTCTTAATTAATGTACCCCATAATGTTCAGACATATGGCCAAATGTAATGAGAACAGCAGAGCAATGCCTATGGATCCTCCATATGGCTCTGTAAAGAACTATCCGTGCAGTATGCATAAGCTGTCCTCATGGTAACATGCTTTATATATGGAGGTATTTTGCCCTAGATGCAATATTGAATATATGGCATTTAATGGAGAATGCCACACTTTTTGGGAAATATTACAGAATGAAAGCCTCCACATAAACTTATAGGCATACAGTGATATAGTAAAAGCATCACAGGAGCCCAGTTACAGCTTTACACAAAGGCAGAGCCAAAATACAGAAGTGTGAATTTGTTCAGTACAGTATTTTAGGACTATAGACTGTAATGAGCCAGACATGTACATGTTGGTGCCCTTCCATTAAAGAAATAAAAACCCTGAAGTCTGGACGTTCCACTATTTCCACTATGCAAAGTAATCAACTCATTACTTTATTGCACTTTAAAGGGTTAACTTGCATTGACTTATACTGTTTAATACTGTGTAACTGCATTTTATATATATGTTGTCGAATATATCCTGTTCATTTGCACTGTATTTGAACAGCACTGTGAAAAGGGTTAACAAATATTCAGAGACTTTTGGGACTTTCTAGATAATAGTGAGAGGCTGGTAATTTTCCACAGTTACCATGAGAGTTAAAAATAAGTATGTTTTGGAGGGGGGGGGGGGGGGAACAGACTTGTTTACCACCAAAACCAGACAGACTGACCTTTGAATGCCAGGTGCTGCTATGTTATGTCTGAAAACCTGTTTTTCTATGGAAAAACACTTTGCTTTTAAAGCTCTAATGCAAATTTATGAGAGACAAAAAGTGTGACATTGTATTTGTTTGGGCTGAGTTGCTCTACTTTACCCTCCCAGTTCTGGAATGTATTATGCCAGTGTTATCCAATACATTCCAGACCGCTAAGGGTTACTTAGCATCATAAATCAATACAATGTTATGGCAGTGCTGGAAGCTCATGACGGGTGCAGCACTGCGAGTCCAGAGTGTGACACCCGCCAGTGTGAAACCAGCCTTAAACTTAACATTTTGTTGCACAACTTTTTGAGGCAATCGCTGCAATCAAGCGATTTCTGTAATTCTCAATGAGACTTCTGCATCTGTGCACAGGTATTTTGACCCATTCCCTCATGAGCAAACTGCTCCAGCTGTCTCAGGTTTGAACGGTACCTTCTCCAGACTGCATGTTTCAGCCCCTTCCACAGTTGATCATCTTCCATTAAGTCCACTTTGGCTAAGACAGAGACAGATGGCGAGATCTGACACTGATGTACCTTGATCTTGGAGTTCATCTCTAATCTCTTTGGAAGTTGTTTTGGGCTCTTTGGTTACCATTTGTATTATCCGTCTCTTCAATTTGTCATCAATTTTCCTCTTCTGGCCATGTCCGGGGTGCTTGGTTACAGTCCTATACACCTTAGACTTCTGAATAATATGTGCAACTGTATTAGGCCTCATGCACACAGCCGTATTCCGTGGCCGAGAGCAGACCGTGGAAAACCAGCCGGGATTCCTGCTGACAGCATGAGTGCACGGCGTCATTGGTTGCTATGACGCCGTGCGCTTCATGCAGCCGCTGCTGTACAGTAATACACTCGTATAGTGTATTACTGTACAGCAGCGGCTGCATGAAGCACACAGCGTCATAGCAACCAATGACGCCGTGCACTCATGCTGTCAGGAGGAATCCCGGCCGGGTTTCCACGGTCCGCTCTCGGCCGCGGAACACGGCGGTGTGCATGAGGCCTTACTGTATCCTCTCTAGGACTTTTTAAATCTTTGCAGGGAATATATGACCTCTTAAGAGCCAAACATCTCTCCCTCTAGCATGGCAGAGGAAGATATATTCCCTCCATAAGTAGACAGTTGTATTATAAATGACATATGCCAGGTGCTGGACTCTGTTACAGAATTCTCATTTTGAACCAGGAGCTTCAAGTTATGGCTCTGAAAAATAGTGTTAAAAGTGATGACATAAACTCTAGCTTCTGTGTCCATGTCATCACTCTGTCATACAGTTTTTGGTGCTACAATGAAATACAGTATAAGGCCTCATGCACACAAATGTTTTTTGGGTCCGCATCCAAGCCGCAGTTTTTGCGGCTCGGGTGCGGACCCATTAAATTCAATGGGGCTGCAAAAGATGCGAACAGCACTCCGTGTGCTGTCCGCATACATTGCTCCGTTCTGAGGCCCCGCAAAAAAATATAGCATATCCTATTCTTGTCCGTTCCGGAAGGCACACGGGCGGCTTTCGTTTTTTGAGGATCCGCGGTTTGCGGACCGCAAAAAACGGCACGGTCGTGTGCATGAGGCCTAAGCCTGGCCTTCTCGGCAGTGGTGTAGCGTGGGTTGCCAGGACCCGAAGCAAGCCAAGTATTTCGCCCCAACCTGTGGACACGTCCCTTTTTACAGATAATGCAGTAGATGTCACATGCAGTCCTATGTAACACCAAAGATAACACAGTAATAGCTCTCTGATTACAAACCGGATTCCCAAAAAGTTGGGACACTAAACAAATTGTGAATAAAAACTGAATGCAATGATGTGGAGATGGCAAATGTCAATATTTTATTTGTAATAGAACGTAGATGACAGATCAAACGTTTAATCCAAGTAAATGTATCATTTTAAAGGAAAAATACATTGATTCAAATTTTCACAGTGTCAACAAATCCCCAAAAAGTTGGGACAAGTAGCAATAAGAGGCTGGAAAAAGTAAATTTGAGCATAACGAAGAGCTGGAAGACCAATTAACACTAATTAGGTCAATTGGCAACATGATTGGGTATAAAAAGAGCTTCTCAGAGTGGCAGAGTCTCTCAGAAGCCAAGATGGGTAGAGGATCACCAATTCCCACAATGTTGCACAGAAAGATAGTGGAGCAATATCAGAAAGGTGTTACCCAGCGAAAAATTGCAAAGATTTTGCATCTATCATCATCAACTGTGCATAACATCATCCGAAGATTAGAGAATCTGGAACAATCTCTGTGCGTAAGGGTCAAGGCCGTAAAACCATACTGGATGCCCGTGATCTCCGGGCCCTTAAACGACACTGCACCACAAACAGGAATGCTACTGTAAAGGAAATCACAGAATGGGCTCAGGAATACTTCCAGAAACCATTGTCAGTGAACACAATCCACCGTGCCATCCGCCGTTGCCAGCTGAAACTCTACAGTGCAAAGAAGAAGCCATGTCTAAGCAAGATCCACAAGCTCAGGCGTTTTCACTGGGCCAGGGATCATTTAAAATGGAGTGTGGCAAAATGGAAGACTGTTCTGTGGTCAGACGAGTCACGATTCAAAGTTCTTTTTGGAAATCTGGGACGCCATGTCATCTGGACCAAAGAGGACAAGGACAACCCAAGTTGTTATCAACGCTCAGTTCAGAAGCCTACATGTCTGATGGTATGGGGTTGCATGAGTGCGTGTGGCATGGGCAGCTTGCATGTCTGGAAAGGCACCATCAATGCAGAAAAATATATTCAGGTTCTAGAACAACATATGCTCCCATCCAGACGTCATCTCTTTCAGGGAAGACCCTGCATTTCTCAACAAGATAATGCCAGACCACCTTCTGCATCAATCACAACATCATGGCTGCGTAGGAGAAGGATCCGGGTACTGAAATGGCCAGTCTGCAGTCCAGATCTTTCACCTATAGAGAACATTTGGCGCATCATAAAGAGGAAGGTGCAACAAAGAAGGCCCAAGACGATTGAACAGTTAGAGGCCTGTATTAGACAAGAATGGGAGAGCATTCCTATTTCTAAACTTGAGAAACTGGTCTCCTCGGTCCCCAGAAGTCTGTTGAGTGTTGTAAGAAGAAGGGGAGATGCCACACAGTGGTGAAAATGGCCTTGTCCCAACGTTTTGGGGATTTGTTGACACCATGAAATTCTGATTCAACATATTTTTCCCTTAAAATGGTACATTTTCTCAGTTTAAACTTATGTTCCGTGATTTATGTTCTATTCTGAATAAAATATTAGAAGTTGGCACCTCCACATCATTGCATTCAGTTTTTATTCACGATTTGTATAGTGTCCCAACTTTTTGGGAATCCGGTTTGTACATAATGTAGTAGATGTTACCTGCAGTCCTATGTAACACTACAGATAACACGGTGATAACTTTCTGATTACATAATGTAGTAGATGTTACCTGCAGTCCTATGTAACACCACAGACAACACAGAGATAACTCTGAGTACATATAATGTAGTAGATGTTTCCTGCAGTCCTATTTAACACCACAGATAACACAGTGAAAACCCTCTGAGTACATATAATGTAGTAGATGTTTCCTGCAGTCCTATGTAACACCACAGATGACACAACTCTCTGAGTACAGACAATGTAGTAGATGGGTGTGAGGCCCTAGAATTCAGAACACACAGTGTGACCTAGAGTCTGGGGCCAGGGTGCAACAGTGTGGGCCAAATTCTCTGTACACCCCCCCCCCCCCCCCCCCCCAAGATATTTGGATTGTCATTACATACAGTCAGGTCCATAAATATTGGGACATCAACACAATTCTAATATTTTTGGCTCTATACACCACCACAATGGATTTGAAATGAAACAAACAAGATGTGCTTTAACTGCAGACTGTCAGCTTTAATTTGAGGGCATTTACATCCAAATCAGGTGAACGGTGTGGGAATTACAACAGTTTGCATATGTGCCTCCCACACTTACTAACATCATCTCCTAGCAAGCATGTGTGAAAATCGCATTACATTCGCACTTGCTTGCGGATGCTTTGTGATTTTCACGCATCCCCATTCATTTCTATAGGGGGCTGCGTTGCGTGAAAAACACAGAATATAGAACATGCTGCAATGATTTTCACGCAACGCACAAGTGATGCGTGAAAATCACCGCTCATCTGCACAGCCATAAATCACTGTGAAAGGTGCACCACAAAGATATGCAACTGACAACACTGGCTGATCCCGCAGGCTGATGTTAAGAACTGAGACTTTAGCCAATGTATTCCGGTCAGGTATCTCAGCGTGGCGTGGGTTCCTGCCACTAAACTACCTACGGAGTGTGAACACAGGTATGTGGGAGCATGGCTGTAAGTTGTAGCTCAGTGTTCACACTCCAGTAGGTAGTCTAGTGGTAGGACCCATGCCACACTGAGATACCTTGACAGTTGTGCAAAAGGGCTCCGATGTGTTCCTGACTGGAATACGTTGGCTGAAGTCTCAGTTCTTAACATCACCCTGAGGGATCAGCCAGTGTTGTCAGGTGCATATCATTGTGGTGCACCTTTCACAGTGATTTATGTATTTTTATATTTGCATCCACACATTATCCCATTCTGTGTAGGATACCATTGTGGTGCATGTGGTCCGCTGCCGACATCCTCCATTGTATGCATTTTTGCTGGGGATTGCCGTTAGCAACGGATCACATGCGGAGGAATTGCTCCCCCGGTTATAAACACGCCACAGTGTTTGGGGTTTTTGAGCATTTCCTCCCATTTAGGCCACTTTATTTCAGTTATTGATCTGAACAGCCCCATTCAAGTGAATGGGTCCGGATTCAGTACGGGTGCAATACGTTCACCTCACGCATTGCACCCACGCGGAATTCTCGCCCGTGTGAAAGCGGCCTTATCCTGCTGCTACCTCCAATACCATTCTAGTGCCATTTACATAGTCCCCCATAATAATATGCTCCCAAACTGTCCTCCATTGTAATAGCGTTCCCTACAGCACCCCCAAAAGCAACCGCATCAGTAGCAATGTCCTCCATATTGTGCTCAATAATAATGCTCCCACAGCACCAATATTAATTACACACAGAACAGGTGCAGATCTTTCCTTAGGCCTTATGTCTGTGGAGGCTCCAGTCCTGGTTTTGGCTCATAATCACTGATGGAAATCACTGACGTGTCAATGAGGCTTAACCCTTTCATCTGTCAGCAGATTTGAACCAATGAAATTGGCTGACCTACTGCAGGTGCACTATGGGGCCATGAACACGTCCTTATTTTTTGTAGATTCATGTGGATGTTCTGTAAATGGCTGACTGACCCACAGAAGAGCAGATGAATCCCTTGGTTGGCCCCCAGACATCCGTGTCAGTTTTGGATCAGTGGTAACACAGACCGTGTTCAATCCGTGTTTTCTCCCGTGACAGATCCGTGTTGGGTCCGTTTTTTGCTGTCCGTGTTGCATCATTTTTTCACTGACACTGAACAGTTGAAAAATAATTTTCAAAGCATCTCTTCTTAATGATCCGTGAAATACGGATGCAAAACGGATGGCATCCGAGTTTTTCATGGACCCATAGACTATAATGGGCGTGAGTGATCCTGGAACACGGACCAAGTTAGGACATGCATCCGTGCTCAAAACACGGACCATGCTAAAACACTGATGTGTGAATACACACGTTCAAATGTATGGAGACGTGTGCTGTCCGCGGCGAACACGTACAGCACACATACGTGAAACACTGATGTGTGAATGAGGCTTAAGGGTGGGCCCCAACCTCCTAAGTACTTAAAATATATTAGAGGGGTCAGAAAATGGCATTTATCTTGCAGAGAAAGTTATTACAAGGCACTTACTAATGTATTGTGATTGTCCATATTGCCTCCTTTGCTGTCTGGATTCATTTTTCCATCACATTATACACTGCTTGTTTCCATGGTTACGACCATCCTACAATCCAGCAGCGGTGGCTGTGCTTGCACACTATAGAAAAAAGCTATAGGCAGTGAAGCCTATATTGTTAATAAAATGATAAAAGTAACACTCCTCCCCGGACCCCTGGTGAGTGAAACCCATCATGCTCTCCGCAGCAGAAGGCACCATGAAGCAACGTCATTGCACCTGCTGTGCTGACCACTAGAGCACAGGCCAGGGAATGATCATCATGACCCGGCCTGTGCGCTCTGCTATTCCACCCTGCTCATCGCGCGATTCGCGCCTGCTGGGGAGAGCTGACGTCCCTGCTTCACCATTGTCTCCTCAGAAAGCGGGACAACTGCTAGAATCCAGGCCTGTCCTGCTGGGAGTTATGCTTTAGTACAAACATGGTCGCACACAAATGCATCTTTCCCCTGATATGTATTGAGAATGGGCGGTGGGAAATCTGAGAACTGGGACCAGTTAATATTTGCACGGAGCCCCCTGAATTAATTTTACTGGTGGGCCCTTGGCACCCCAGTCCGATCCGGATGAGCGAAGTTATCAAAAATTTGTTTTTGCTGCTTTGCCAAATTTCACAAAGTAATTTGATTTGTGACTAATTACTTTGTCGCGATGAGCATTTCTTTGTATGTAGCGGGCACAATGGAAGGGCGATTGTGCCACCCCCCCATTGAACCCCCAAGATGCTGCGTTCATTCTGAGACTACAATTCAGGCCTTTCAGGGGTTAGTCATCCGCTGGCCGGGCGAGCCACTGATGATATCACTGCGACTGATCAGCGTGTTGGCATGGTGATGTCATACGTCAGCCCGCACAAAATTTTGCGCCTTTTTTGCAATCAAGATGGCCGCGATGACTTCTTCACGCCAAAATGGTTGAGGTGAGAATCATTTTTTCTATTACCAGTATTTAAACGAAACGCGAGGAAACTGAGCTTTGCGGCAAATCAAATTTTTCCTGGATTGAAATTCGGATTGAAGTCCATTCATTTTCCTTCTGAGGACCAGACTACTTCCCGCAGAATCGATCAGCATTTGCTGAAATACAGACAGGACTGAGTGCGCGAGGCCTTATCCGTGGTGCAAATAGGGTTAGCGATATAATTGTGTTGTCAGAAATGGATGAGGCCCCATGCAGGTCACTATGATCTATCCGTTATGACTGCACAAACCAGACAAATGACAGACTCAGCTCTGCTGCATCTGTGCGAGTGTGGCTGTAGGAAGAGAACCCGTATACTGTGATCCTTTATGTATTGTCAAGGATTTCGGTTATTTCCTTCACGCCCGCTGTGCATTTATACTCTTAGGCCCCTTTCACACGAGTGAGTTTTCTGCGCGGGTGCAACGCGTGACGTGAACGCATAGCACCCGCACTGAATCGTGACCCATTCATATAAATGGGTCTGTGCACATGAGCGTTGTTTTTCACGCATCACTTGTGCGTTGTGTGAAAAATGCAGCATGTTCTATATTCTGCATTTTTCACGCGGTCCTGGCCCCATAGAAGTAAATGGGGCTTCAGTAAAAAAAAAAAAAAACGCATTGCATCCGGAAGCAGGTGTGGGTGCGATCCGTTTTCCACTGATGGTTGCTAAGAGATGTTGTTTGTAAACCTTCCGTTTTTTATCACGCGCGTGAGAAACGCATTGCACCCGCGCGGAAAAAAAACTGAACGCAATCGCAGACAAAACTGACTGAACTTGCTCGCGAAATGGTGCGACTTTCACTGAACGCACCCAAAGCCAATCTGTCACGCTCGTGTGCAAGAGGCCTGCCCCTTTCACATGAGCGTGACGGATTGGCTCCGGAGGCGCTCAGTGAAACTCGCACCATTTCGCAAGCAAGTTCAGTCAGTTTTGTCTGCGATTGCGTTCAGTTTTTTACGCGCGGGCACAATGCGCATTGATGCGTTTTTCACGTGCGTGATAAAAACGGAAGGTTTACAAACAACATCTCTTAGCAACAATCGGTGAAAAACGCTTCGTATCCGCACTTGCTTCTGGATGCGATGCGTTTTTCATGCAGCCCCATTCACTTCTATGGGGCTAGGACCGCGTGAAAAACGCTTAATATAGAACATGCTGCAATTTTCAGGCAACGCACAAGTGATGCGTGAAAAACAATGCTCATGTACACAGCCCCATTGAAATGAATGGGTCCGGATTCAGTGCGGGCGCAATGCGTTCACGTCACGCGTTGCACTTGCGCGGGAAATCTCGCTTGTGTGAAAGGGGCCTTACTTCTCGCTTTTGCTCCAACATTCCCAGAGATTTCCTTTACTCCCCAATCATTTCTGCAGCTGGTGATATAAGGCACAGAATTACCAATGTGCTTCAGATCCCAGGGTTAGATGGTGGTTGTCCTCGAGGTGTGTCTCAGGCTGCCCATTCATTTCCTCCATAGCTGAGCATTCTGAGGTGGAGAAGACGCTGAAGTGACAAGCATGGCCCTGTCATCCCTGCAGCCTGTCAGCCACATCCTCTTCGACATGGACGGCCTTCTGCTCGGTGTGTACAATGGCTTCTGCCTCTGTTAACCCTTCCCCTCCCTGCTTCCCTCATGTCCTGCACTGTAAACCCTCCCACTGGATGAGACGGGAGCCCCTTACTGGTGGAGCCACTAGTTTCTCTGCACAATGTGAACTTTCCTCCATTACCGTATTATCTGTTGTACTAGGGAAGAGAAGTTACCACATTGATTCAACTTCTACAGCTTGGTCTGTAAGGCCAAGGCAAAACTACCATTATATATATTTATTTTATTTTATTTTATTTGACAAAATAGCCAGTCCATAAAACAACTAGGATCATGCTTTTATTCGACCCCTAATTGTATAATAACAACCAATTAGATTCCACCTTTCATTTTTTAGAGCTCCATTTGAAAATGAAAGGTGGAATCTGATTGGTTTCAAAGGGCAACAAAGTAAAAACATTTTTATACCAATTTTGATAAATGTCCCCCATGGTGTTTTATGATAGTTCATATCTGATTGTGGATATCTTGTACTGAACTCATAGATAACAACTGACTCCAAAAAAGAAGGATATCACCCCCCCCCCCCCAAAGAATGTCAGTGGGGCACACACCACTACAATGCGCATCATCGTACAGACCACCCTTATATAATATCTAACATTAAAGACGCTCCATTCTCTGCCAGCTGTCCACAGGGAAGCTGAATCCATAGGACAGAGCAGCAGTCCGGGGGCACATGTTCTCTAGCGGCAGGACGGATCCGACAGGCTGTTCACCCGACGGAACAGCCTACCGGAGGTCTGTGCCGCTAGTGTGAAAGTAGCCTTACTGAAATTGAAACTTTGCACGATACACTATATACCGCCATATTCAGCTCTATACATGATTCTATACCGCTATCTCCAGCTCTATACATGATACACTATATACCGCTATCGCCAGCTCTTTACATGATACACTATATACCGCTATCGCCAGCTCTTTACATGATACACTATATACCGCTATCGCCAGCTCTATACATGATACACTATATACCGCTATCGCCAGCTCTATACATGATACACTATATACCGCTATCGCCAGCTCTTTACATGATACATTATATACCGCTATCGCCAGCTCTTTACATGATACACTATATACCGCTATCGCCAGCTCTTTACATGATACACTATATACCGCTATCGCCAGCTCTTTACATGATACACTATATACCGCTATCGCCAGCTCTTTACATGATACACTATATACCGCTATCGCCAGCTCTTTACATGATACACTATATACCGCTATCGCCAGCTCTTTACATGATACACTATATACCGCTATCGCCAGCTCTTTACATGATACACTATATACCGCTATCGCCAGCTCTTTACATGATACACTATATACCGCTATCTCCAGCTCTTTACATGATACACTATATACCGCTATCTCCAGCTCTATACATGATACACTATATACCGCCATATTCAGCTCTATACATGATACACTATATACCTCCATCTCCAGCTCTGTACATGATACATTATATACCATCTCCAGCTCTATACATTATATACCGCCATGTACAGCTCTATATATGATACACTATGTACCGCCATGTCCAGCTCTATACATGATACACTATAAACCGCCATATTCAGCTCTATATATGATACACTATATCAGGGCTTCACAAATTTCCTTGGAATCTAGGAGCCAGCTAAAAAAGTTAGGAGCCGTTTATTTTTTATTTTTTTACCTTATAAAGCCTTATTTTCATCGACAAAAGTAACACCTCTTAAATTAACATATAAAGAAGTCTAGAACCCAAAACATGGGCATTGTTTATTATGAGTACTATGACATCACTGTGTGCAGCATCTCTTCAGTGTTTATCATAGTACTGTGACGTCACTGTGTGCCGAATCTCTTCAGTGTTTATTATCAGAGTACTGTGATGTCACTGTGTGCAGCATCTCCTCAGTGTTTATTATCAGAGTACTGTGATGTTACTGTGTGCAGCATCTCTTCACATCGTTTATTATCAGAGTACTGTGACGTCACTGTGTGCCGCATCTCCTCAGTGTTTATCAGAGTACTGTGACGTCACTGTGTGCCGAATCTCTTCAGTGTTTATTATCAGAGTACTGTGACGTCACTGTGTGCCGCATCTCCTCAGTGTTTATCAGTTTACTGTGACGTCACTGTGTGCAGCAACTCTTCAGTGTTTATCAGAGTAGTGTGACATCACTGTGTGCCGCATCTCTTCACATCGTTTATTATCAGAGTACTGTGACGTCACTGTGTGCCGCATCTCCTCAGTGTTTATCAGTGTACTGTGACGTCACTGTGTGCAGCATCTCTTCAGTGTTTATTATCAGAGTACTGTGATGTCACTGTGTGCAGCATCTCCTCAGTGTTTATTATCAGAGTACTGTGATGTCACTGTGTGCAGCATCTCCTCAGTGTTTATTATCAGAGTACTGTGATGTTACTGTGTGCAGCATCTCTTCACATCGTTTATTATCAGAGTACTGTGACGTCACTGTGTGCCGCATCTCCTCAGTGTTTATCAGTTTACTGTGACGTCACTGTGTGCAGCAACTCTTCAGTGTTTATCAGTGTACTGTGATGTCACTGTGTGCAGCATCTCTTCACATCGTTTATTATCAGAGTACTGTGACGTCACTGTGTGCCGCATCTCCTCAGTGTTTATCAGTGTACTGTGACGTCACTGTGTGCAGCATCTCTTCAGTGTTTTTCAGTGTACTGTGACGTCACTGTGTGCAGCATCTCTTCGTTGTTTATCAGTGTACTGTGATGTCACTGTGTGCCGCATCTTCTCAGTGTTTATCAGTGTAATGTGATGTCCCTGTGTACCGCATCTCTTCAGTGTTTATCAGAGTACTGTGATGTCCCTGTGTACCGCATCTCTTCAGTGTTTATCAGAGTAGTGTGACGTCACTGTGTGCAACATCTCCTCAGTGTTTATCAGTGTACTGTGACGTCACTGTGTGCCGCATCTCTTCAGTGTTTATCAGAGTACTGTGACGTCACTGTGTGCCGCATCTCTTCACATTGTTTATTGTCAGTGTACTGTGATGTTACTGTGTGCAGCATCTCCTCAGTGTTTATCAGTGTACTGTGACATCACTGTGTTCCGCATCTCTTCAGTGTTTATCAGAGTAGTGTGACATCACTGTGTGCCGCATCTCCTCAGTGTTTATCAGAGTACTGTGATGTCCCTGTGTACCGCATCTCTTCAGTGTTTATCAGAGTACTGTGACGTCACTGTGTGCAACATCTCCTCAGTGTTTATCAGTGTACTGTGACGTCACTGTGTGCAGCATCTCCTCAGTGTTTATCAGTGTACTGTGACGTCACTGTGTGCAGCATCTCTTCAGTGTTTATCAGAGTACTGTGACGTCACTGTGTGCAGCATCTCCTCAGTGTTTATCAGTGTACTGTGATGTCACTGTGTGCAGCATCTCTTCAGTGTTTATCAGTTTACTGTGATGTCACTGTGTGCAGCATCTCTTCAGTGTTTATCAGTTTACTGTGATGTTACTGTGTGCCGCATCTCTTCAGTGTTTATCAGAGTAGTGTGACATCACTGTGTTCCGCATCTCTTCAGTGTTTATCAGTGTACTGTGACGTCACTGTGTGCAGCATCTCTTCAGTGTTTTTCAGTGTACTGTGACGTCACTGTGTGCAGCATCTCTTCGTTGTTTATCAGTGTAATGTGATGTCCCTGTGTACCGCATCTCTTCAGTGTTTATCAGAGTACTGTGATGTCCCTGTGTACCGCATCTCTTCAGTGTTTATCAGAGTACTGTGACGTCACTGTGTGCAACATCTCCTCAGTGTTTATCAGTGTACTGTGACGTCACTGTGTGCCGCATCTCTTCAGTGTTTATCAGAGTAGTGTGACATCACTGTGTTCCGCATCTCTTCAGTGTTTATCAGTGTACTGTGACGTCACTGTGTGCAGCATCTCTTCAGTGTTTTTCAGTGTACTGTGATGTCACTGTGTGCAGCATCTCTTCGTTGTTTATCAGTGTACTGTGATGTCACTGTGTGCCGCATCTTCTCAGTGTTTATCAGTGTAATGTGATGTCCCTGTGTACCGCATCTCTTCAGTGTTTATCAGAGTACTGTGATGTCCCTGTGTACCGCATCTCTTCAGTGTTTATCAGAGTAGTGTGACATCACTGTGTGCCGCATCTCCTCAGTGTTTATCAGAGTACTGTGATGTCCCTGTGTACCGCATCTCTTCAGTGTTTATCAGAGTACTGTGACGTCACTGTGTGCAACATCTCCTCAGTGTTTATCAGTGTACTGTGACGTCACTGTGTGCCGCATCTCTTCAGTGTTTATCAGAGTAGTGTGACATCACTGTGTTCCGCATCTCTTCAGTGTTTATCAGTGTACTGTGACGTCACTGTGTGCAGCATCTCCTCAGTGTTTATCAGTGTACTGTGACGTCACTGTGTGCAGCATCTCCTCAGTGTTTATCAGTGTACTGTGATGTCACTGTGTGCAGCATCTCTTCAGTGTTTATCAGTTTACTGTGATGTTACGGTGTGCCGCATCTCCTCAGTGTTTATCAGTGTACTGTGACGTCACTGTGTGCAGCATCTCCTCAGTGTTTATCAGTGTACTGTGACGTCACTGTGTGCCGCATCTCTTCAGTGTTTATCAGTGTACTGTGACGTCACTGTGTGCCGCATCTCTTCAGTGTTTATCAGAGTAGTGTGACGTCACTGTGTGCAGCATCTCCTCAGTGTTTATCAGTGTACTGTGACGTCACTGTGTGCAGCATCTCTTCACATCGTTTATTATCAGAGTACTGTGATGTCACTGTGTGCCGCATCTCTTCAGTGTACTGTGACGTCACTGTGTGCCGCATCTCTTCAGTGTTCATCAGTGTACTGTGACGTCCCTGTGTATAATCCCTGCGCTGTGACGTCCCTGTGTATAATCCCTGCGCTGTGACGTCACTGTGTGTATAATCCCTGCGCTGTGACGTCACTGTGTGTATAATCCCTGCGCTGCTCTGCAGCTGACAGAACTGAGATCCCTTCCCCAGGATGTTTGGTCTGGACTCCTCATTCATCTCATAGTTCTTCTCTTGTAAACTTATTTTGTGACTAGATAAAACTGAAGCAGCGCTGGGTTTGAAGAGAAATGTCCCTCGTTGCCGCCTGTACCTGCCATCACTGCGGGATCACTGCCCTTCTGCTGTCCCGGAATATTTGTCCTGTCCAGGGGATAATGGAGTCTCTGTTGTTGGCGTCTCCGGGGCCGTCCCTGTGCTCCCTCCGCTGTGGACGCGCACTGAGTCCAGGCCGGGATTTGGTTCCAGTTCTTGCTGGATCTACATCCCGTGCTGTGATTTGGCTGGGGTGGGGCTGCGGTCCTGTTTGTCGGAGGGATCTCGGAGTCCTGTGAGTGCGTTAAGCCTCATGCACACGTCTGTGTGATCCCGGCCTTGATTTCTTCTGAAATCGCAGGAGCGCTCGGCATCATTGGTTGCTATGCCTTACTTGATACCATTCGATACCACGCAAAAAAAATAAACCCAAAAAGCCACGTGCATTCCGCATTTTTAAAAAATGGCGAATCGCACAGTTTTTATAAAAAACATTCTGTTACGGCGTTCACCGCATATTTTTTTTTTTTCTATTTTACTAATTTGGACTTTTTGGACGTGGTGATATGTGATATGTTTATTTATTTATTGTTTATATATTTAATATGTAATTTATACTTAATATTTTGGTGTTTTTAAAAAATGAGGACCTTTCATCGGTCCAAACATTGTGAACTAAGTATCATGACATATACAGCGGCGCCCAGGGATCTCACTGCACTTACTATTATCCCTGGGCGCCGCTCCGTTCTCCCGTTATGTCCTCCGGTATGTTCGGGGACTTGGTTATAGTAGGCGGAGACTTAGGGGACTTGGTTATATAGTAGGCAGAGACTTAGGGGACTTGGTTATAGTAGGAGGAGACTGCCCTTGTTCTGCTGGGCGTCTCCTCCTCCTAGGCTGTAGCGCTGTCCAATCGCAGCTCACAGCTCACAGCCTGGGAGGTTTTTTTTTCTCCCAGGCTGTGAGCTGTGCGCTGCGATTGGCCAGCGCTACAGCCTAGGAGGAGGAGACGCCCAGCAGAACAAGGGCAGTCTCCTCCTACTATAACCAAGTCCCCGAACATACCGAAGGGCATAACGGGAGAACGGAGCAGCGCTCAGGGATAATAGTAAGTGCAGTGAGATCCATGGGCGCCGCTGTATATGTCATGATACTTAGTTCACAATGTTTGGACCGATGAAAGGTCCTCTTAAATAACTATTTCCCCCCTTATGGGGAGAAGAAGATGCCCAGGAGAACAAAGGCAGTCTCCTCCTACTATAACCAAGTGACCGAACATACCGGAGGGCATAGCGGGAGAACGGAGCTGGCCCAGGGATAATAGTAAGGGCAGTGAGATCCCTGGGCGCCGCTGTACAGATCATGACACTTAGTTCACTATTTTTTGCCAGATGAAAGGTCCGCGCCCGGCTGCTGGTGTGCTGGGCCTATTTTCAAGCAGGGGCAAATACCCAGACGACAGGACAAAATTCCTGATCACCATGGCGACCTGGTGCTTGGGATTTGTCGAGCCCTATATCCCGCCATGTCCAGCTCTATACATGATACATTATAAACAGCCATGTACAGCTCTATATATGATACACTATATACCGCCATGTCCAGCTCTATATATACTTTATATACTGCCATGTACAGCTCTATATATGATACACTATATACCGCCATGTCCAGCTCTATATATACTTTATATACTGCCATGTACAGCTCTATATATGATACATTATATACCGCCATATCCAGCTCTATACATGATACACTATATACCGCCATGTCCAGCTCTATACATGATACATTATATACTGCCATGTACAGCTCTATACCGTATATGATACACTATATACCGCCATGTCCAGCTCTATACATGATACATTATATACCGCCATGTACAGCTCTATATATGATACACTATATACCGCCATGTCCAGCTCTATACATGATACATTATATACTGCCATGTACAGCTCTATACATGATACACTATATACCGCCATGTCCAGCTCTATACATGATACATACAACTTGCTGCAGACTCTCCTAGCAGGCAGACATGTCATTCAGGACAGCTCTTGTATTCACTCCCTTAGCAGTGTCATTATACAGCTGGGACTTGTAGTCCTACACATACAACATGCAGCAGAGTCTCCCAGCAGGCAGACATGTCACTCAGGGCAGTACTTGTATCCACTCCCTTAGCAGCGTCATTATACAGCTGGGATTTGTAGTCCTACACATAAAACATGCTGCAGACGCTCCCAGCAGGCAGACATGTCACTCAGGGCAGCTCTTGTATCCACTCCCTTAGCAGTGTAATTATACAGCTGGGACTTGTAGTCCTACACATACAACATGCTGCCGAGTCTCAGACATGTCACTCAGGGCAGTACTTGTAGCCACTCCCTTAGCAGTGTCATTATACAGCTGGGACTTGTAGTTCTACACATACAACATGCTGTAGTCTCTCCCAGCAGGCAGACATGTCACTCAGGGCAGCTCTTGTATTCACTCCCTTAGCAGTGTCATTATACAGCTGGGACTTGTAGTTCTACACATACAACATGCTGCCGAGTCTCAGACATGTCACTCAGGGCAGTACTTGTAGCCACTCCCTTAGCAGTGTCATTATACAGCTGGGACTTGTAGTTCTACACATACAACTTGCTGCAGACTCTCCTAGCAGGCAGACATGTCATTCAGGGCAGCTCTTGTATTCACTCCCTTAGCAGTGTCATTATACAGCTGGGACTTGTAGTTCTACACATACAACATGCTGCCGAGTCTCAGACATGTCACTCAGGGCAGTACTTGTAGCCACTCCCTTAGCAGTGTCATTATACAGCTGGGACTTATAGTTCTACACATACAACATGCTGTAGTCTCTCCCAGCAGGCAGACATGTCACTCAGGGCAGCTCTTGTATTCACTCCCTTAGCAGTGTTATTATACAGCTGGGACTTGTTGTCCTGCACATACAACATGCTGCAGACTCTCCTAGCAGGCAGACATGTCACTCAGGGCAGCTCTTGTATTCACTCCCTTAGCAGTGTCATTATACAGCTGGGACTAGTAGTCCTGCACATACAACATGCTGCAGACTCTCCCAGCAGACAGACATGTCACTCAGGGCAGTACTTGTATCCACTCCCTTAGCAGTGTCATTATACAGCTGGGACTTGTAGTCCTACACATACGACATGCTGCAGAGTCTCCCAGCAGGCAGACATGTCACTCAGGGCAGCTCTTGTATCCACTCCCTTAGCAGTGTCATTATACAGCTGGGACTTGTAGTTCTACACATACAACATGCTGTAGTCTCTCCCAGCAGGCAGACATGTAACTCAGGGCAGCTATTGTATTCACTCCCTTAGCAGTGTCATTATACAGCTGGGACTTGTAGTTCTACACATACAACATGCTGCTGAGTCTCCCAGCAGGCAGACATGTCACTCAGGGCAGGACTTGTATTCACTCCCTTAGCAGTGTCATTATACAGCTGGGACTTGTAGTCCTACACATACAACATGCTGCTGAGTCTCCCAGCAGGCAGACATGTCACTCAGGGCAGTACTTGTATTCACTCCCTTAGCAGAGCAGGGGGAGGGGCAGAGGTTGTATTTATTGCAAGTAAACAAAGGGCCAGAAAAGAACCAGGGAAATGAGGAAATAGATATTTTTTTGCCTAAAACTTGCTTAGCTTTTAGGCTTCGTTCACACTTCAGTGTTTGGTCAGTGATTTCCATCAGTGATTTGTGAGCCAAAACCAGAAGTGGAGCCTTCACAGACATGAGGTAGAAGGAAAAGATCTGCTCCTGTTCTGTGTTTAGAGTTGCACCTGGTTTTGGCTCACAAATCACTGATGGAAATCACTGACTAAACACTGAAGTGTGAACGAGGCCTTAGTTATATATCGCTGACCATCAGAGTTACAGTGCTATATCTATTTTCCATAACTCAGACAACCCTTTTATGGGGTTTAAGTGGAGGGTCCCTTCATCAGGCATGAAACAACAGTTAGGCCCCTTTCACACTGGCGAGAATTCCGCACGGGTGCAATGCGTGAGGTGAATGCATTGCACCCGCACTGAATACGGTCCCATTCACTTCAATGGGGCTGGGTAGATGAGCGGTGATTTTCACGCATCACTTGTGCGTTGCGTGAAAATTGCAGCATGTTCTATATTCTGCGTTTTTCACGCAACGCAGGCCCCATAGAAATGAATGGGGTTCTGTGAAAATCGGCAACATCCGCAAGCAAGGGCGGATGTGATGCGATTTTCACGCATGGTTGCTAGGAGAGAAACGGGATGAGCAACCCTGGACCCCATTAAAGTCTATTCACTGTATTATTTTCCCTTATAACATTGTTATAAGGGAAAATAATAGCATTCTTAATGCAGAATGCTTACTAAAATGTGGCTTGAGGGGTTAAAAAATACATAAAACAGGACCTTTGATGACGTAATCGCGCTCACCACGTGGTGACGTCAGCGCAAGTCCTGCTGAATGAAGATAGAAAGAACCCCTTAATCCACATTTTAGTAAGCATTCTGTATTAAGAATGCTATTACTTTCCCATATAACAATGTTAAAAGGGAAATAATGCAGGGAATACACTTTAATGGGGTCCGTGGTTCTTATCCCTATCATCTCATAGCAACCATGCGTGAAAATCGCACCGCATCCGCACTTGCTTGAGATTTTCACGCAGCCCCATTCATTTCTATGGGGCCTGCATCAACGTGAAAAACGCAGAATATAGAACATGCTGCGATGAAAATCAGAACAAGTGCAGTGTCCCAGGGGGTCAGTAGTGTATGCTGGGCTTTGTAGTGCAGATTGACCACTAACCTGGGATCCACTGTCGTCTTCAAATCGGGGCGAATGCTGGAACAGGCAGGTAGTTAAAGAGTTCGTGACGCCAGTGTCAATTAAACGGTGACACGCCGTGTATGATGTTATAAAAGAATGAAGCAAGCATAGGGTAGCCAACAAAAACTGGAACTTTACTGAATATCAGTCAGGATAATACATGGACACAGGTAGAGCACAGTTCCATGAAAGACGGTTGGTTTTCCATACAGATACAGGTGGTTCTTGGGAGTACAGAATGGCCGGTCTTAGCAATGTATAATACAGAGTGTTGATTGCAGGAGATGCAGTACAGGCGGCTTGCACACTATTCCTGACTGGTCCTGACACATGTGACTTGCTCTCCAAGGTCTAATGCCCTTTATCTGGCGTACCCTTGAAGCTGTCCTTATCTAGTACCTCCTCTGTTATCTTGAGTACCTCTTGCTTTATCTGATCGGCCTCTGTGGTAATCTGTGTCTTGGCTGGTGGCTTGCTTATGCTGCTTCAGCTAAACGGATGATGACTCAGGAGGGGAACCTTTTCCTTGGATCCGGAACCCGGTTACAGGGCCTTTACTACCCTCTCCTAGCCGGCAGGCTTCAGGCCTGCTATGCTCTCACAGGCCCATAGCCTGGCCTTCCCTCAGACACAGGATCATTTCTGACCTCTGCTCCCACTGTCTGACTCTCTACTACTACTTCCTGACTGGGCCTTATATAACCTAGGGTTCCCTAGCTCCCTCTAGTGACTCAGAGCTGGAACTACACCCTAGCCGGCCTGCAAATGCACGTTTCACAGTAACAGGAAAATACATAGCATGACATTATAAGATATTCTATACCAACCTCCCCTTAAATACAGGGGGAACGACAATACCCAAGTGACCCTTCAGTAGTGACGGGGTATTACTCTCCCGTACACTACACAAGTGATGCGTGAAGATCACTGCTCATCTGCACAGCCCAATTGAAGTGAATGGGTCCGGATTCAGTGCGGGTGCAATGCGTTCACCTCACACATTGCACCCGCGCGGAATTCTTGCCCGGGTGAAAGGGGCCTAACAGTGCATTAACCCTCCCCCTGCTCCAGGCTGGCTTAGGTCACACACATCTGAAGGGGGGAGCTGAAATAGTGCTGATGGATCCTGCTTATTAAAAAGACATTGGGCCAGTACATGACCACAGTGCCTGCGGACTGTAATACAGATTTATTCTTGATAAAAAATGTTTCTTATAGTACGGTACGTAAATGGACAGTACAGAGATCTCTGTAATGACTATTTTCATACCTAAGGCCTCCTGCACACGAACGCGTGCGCCCTGTGGCCGTGCTGCGGCCCACAAAATGCGGGCCGCAATGCACGAACGTCATCCGTGGGGCAGCCGCAGCGGATCGCGGACACATTCACTTTAACGTGTCTGCGATCCCGCCGTTCTGCAACAAGATAGGACATGTTCTATCTTTTTGTGTACAGGACGAAACCCCACAGAAGCACTCCGTAGTACTTCCGTAGGGTTCCGTTCCGTGCTTCCGTTCTGCATCTCCGGATTTGCGGACCCATTGAAGTAAATGGGTCCGCATCTGTGATGCGGAATGCACATGGAACGGTGCCAGTGTATTTTCGGATCCGCAAAGGCGGTCCACAATACGGTAACGGGACAGCTACGGTTGTGTGCAGGAGGCCTAAGCCTGTCACTATAACAAGAAGGCATCATCTAAGTCTAGTGCAAAGAAGCCTTTTACCATCAGCCTAGACAGGGATTCTTTACTGTAAGGGTACAACCACACGACCAGGTTTTCTGATGTAGTTTTGGGAGCCAAAACCAGGAGTTAGTTAAAAAAAGGAGAGTTGTATCTGTCCTTGGTACTGTCTCTCCTTTTTCGATACTCTGCCGATTTCGGCTTCCAAAACTGCATGCAGAAAGCTAAGGGTCCATTCACACGTCCCATTCATTTTCAATGGGGCCGGAATGTGCTGTCTGCATCCGCACTTCTGTTCCGCAAAAAAAATAGAACATGTCCTTTTCTTATCCGCAATTGCAGACAAGAAAAGGCATTTTCTATGAGAGTGCCAGCGATGTGCGGTTCCGCAAAACGCGGAACGCACCTTGCCGGTGTCCGTATTTTGCGGATCCGCAATTTGAAAAACACATACGGATGTGTGAATGGACCCTAACTGTGTGGCCGTACCCTAAGAGCAGTGAGACGCAGCCTATGGGGATTCATTGAGGTTTTGAGGTTCATGAAGGGCCTGGATTAGAGATGAGCAAATCAGTTTGTAATGAACCGGGTTCATTACAAATTGTAAAAAATGTTGTCTGGCATCTGAACCTGAAGCTTCAGGTTTTTTTCGGACAAATCCAGTAAAACGGCACGCAGCACCATTTTGCCGAACATGTTGGTGGGAAAAAGCCCTAGAGGAAGTGGACGGGAGGGACAGGTGGGTTGGGCCAAGTAGTGCAGGAGGGGGGGCCCTTGCAGAATGTCTTCTGTGGTGGGCCATGAATGAAGGTGGACGGGTATTTGCAGTGTCTGGCAGAAAAACGACTTTAGGGACAGAGTTCAGTCACAATTAAGCTTCTATTCTACTGTCGGGGTCAGTGAAGGGCAAGGCTAGAATGAAGAATTGTGTAGCATAGAGAAAGAACTGATATGAAACACGAGGATGGGGCTGGGTGTGGCCGGCAGTATGTTCTAGCTGCAATTATTTATTATTAAAGCGCCATTCATTCCATAGCGCTGCACATATGAGAAGGCATATACATACATACATAATACAGACAATTGCACTGAGCATGAACAAGATGAGTTACAGACTGGTACAGAAGGAGAGAGGGCCCTGCCCGTAAGGGCTTACAATCTACATGGTATGGGAGAAGGACACAGTAGGTGAGGGTGAAGTTGGTCATGGCGGTATAGAGGCAGCAGGGGCACTGGTTGTAGGCTTGTCTGAAGAGGTGAGTTTTCAGGTTTCTTTTGAAGGATTCCACTGTAGGGGAGAGTCTGATATGTTGGGGTACCGACTTCCAGAGTATGGGGGATGCATGGGAGAAATCTTGGAGGCGATTTTGGGAAGAGGTGATAAGAGGAGAGAAGGAGGTCTTGTGAGGATCGGAGATTGCCTATGGGGATGTATCGGGAAAGTAGCTCAGAGATGTAAGGAGGGGACAGATTGCTGCCTCAGGCCTCTTGCACACGACCATATGGCATTTTCTGTATTTTGCGGTCTGTTTTTCACAGATCCGTTGTTCATTTTTTTGTTTCCGTTCCGTAGTTCAGCAAAAAATCTCTGCATGGTTTCTGTATGCGATAACGCCCAACAGACATTAGGCCCAAATCTGTTAACGACGCCAATACTGCATTATTTCCAGTATCAGTAGCAGTGTCTTCATTGTGGTTGTGTAAAGGGAAGAACACAGGTGTTGTTTCCAGGTTGGGCAGCCCATGCCGCTCATACTGAACTTGTCCCTCAACCCCCTCATATGTATCTTAGAACAGACGCTGGCGCTCACGTGGCTACAGAGGAGGTAGAAGAATTGCTGTCTGTCCTGTACCTGTTGGGGACCCAAAATGAGAATTTTCCTTGAGGGAGGAAGAGTCAGATTTGGATGAGTAAGAGGATAATGGCCAGGACACCCAGTCGTCTCAGTGGGGTGCAGAGTTGAAAAGAACTGGCTCCTCTGGTTTGCTGGCCAGAATGGTGACCTGTAGACTCCCTTGCTTACTACCATGAGAGGTGTATAATTGATATCAAGCAGTCTGATCATTACTGGATAGCCATGCTTCTAGACCCTCACTTTTAAAGCAAAATAGGGGAATGTTTTGCTCTCTCTGAAAGTCAGGCCAAATGACATTATAATTAGGAAACACTGTCTGTGCACCTTGCCGCAGCTTTCGATGAGCAGACGCCTGCCGCCAGCATGTCTGAAAGGAAGACCCCTCTCCACCTCCCACAGAGTCACCCACCAGCCAGTTCAGTTTCCTCAACATAGTGTTTACCTACACTCTGGCCAGTCTCTAGCGCATACCTTGTTCCCTGACCCCATGGATTTCTGGGCAGGGGGTCTGGTCCGGACACCACACAAAGAAAGGATGTGTCCTTTGTCGGCCTGGTTGTGGCTATAAACTGTGTCTGCCCTAAAGGAGTATTCGGGTTGTTAAAAGTTATCCTTTATCCATAGGATAGGGACTAACTCTTTTTTTAGGTCCTACGGCGTGGATCCCCGTGATCACGAGAACTGGCATGGATAGGGGGTAATATTTAACAACTAGAATACTCCTTAAAGTGCATTGTGTGAATGAGGACTTAATCTATCATTGAGGCCTCATGCACACGACCGTTGTGTGCACCCGTGGCCGTTGTGCCGTTTTCCGTTTTTTTCTGCGGCTCCATTGACTTTCAATGGGGCCGTAGAAAACTCGGCTTGTGCACCGTTTTTACACCGCGCCCGTGACCCGTGTTTCGAGGCCGTGAAAAAAATATAACCTGTCCTATTTTTTTCACGGCCAACGGTTCACGGGCCCATTCAAGTCAATGGGTCCGTGAAAATCAGACTTAGATTTTTTTTTAATCTTTCATGTCCGTGGATCCTCCAAAAATCACGGCAGACCCACGGAAGAAAAAACGGGCACGGATCACGGTACAACGGAACCAAGTTTTGCGGGACGTTTAAAAATACGTTCGTGTGCATGAGGCCTTAGGCCTCATGCACACGGACGTTTTTTTTCACGGTCCGCAAAACGGGGTTCCGTTGGTCCGTGATCCGTGACCGTTTTTCCGTCCGTGGGTCTTCCTTGATTTTTGGAGGATCCACGGACATGAAAAAAAAGTCATTTTGGTGTCCGCCTGGCCGTGCGGAGCCAAACGGATCCGTCCTGAATTACAATGCAAGTCAATGGGGACGGATCCGTTTGATGTTGACACAATATGGTGCCATTTCAAACGGATCCGTCCCCATTGACTTTCAATGTAAAGTCTGGAGTTCTGTTATACCATCGGATTGGAGTTTTCTCCAATCCGATGGTATATTTTAACTTGTAGCGTCCCCATCACCATGGGAACGCCTCTATGTTAGAATATACTGTCGGATATGAGCTACATCGTGAAACTCATTTCCGACAGTATATTCTAACACAGAGGCGTTCCCATGGTGATGGAGACGCTTCAGGTTAGAATATACAAAAAAACTGTGTACATGACTGTCCCCTGCTGCCTGGCAGGTGCTGCCAGGCAGCAGGGGGCAGACCCCCCCCCCCCTGTTTTTAACTCATTGGTGGCCAGTGGGCCCCCCCTCCCCTGTTGTTAACTCGTTGGTGGCCAGTGTGCGCACCCCCCTCCCTCCCGCCCTCTATTGTTTTAATACATTGGGGCCAGTGTGCGGCGCGCCCCCCCCCAACCCCCCTCCCTCCCTCTATTGTTTTAATACATTGGGGCCAGTGTGCGCGCGCCCCCCCAACCCCCCCTCCCTCCCTCTATTGTTTTAATACATTGGGGCCAGTGTGCGCACCCCCCCAACCCCCCCCCCCCTCCCTCCCTCTATTGTAATCATCATCGGTGGCAGCGGAGTAGAAGATTTTCATACTTACCTGGCTGCTGGCTGCTGCGATCTCTGTGTCCGGCCGGGAGCTCCTCCTACTGGTAAGTGACAGGTCTGTGCGGCGCATTGCTGTCACTTACCAGTAGGAGGAGCTCCCGGCCGGACGCAGACATCGCAGCAGCCAGCAGCCAGGTAAGTATGAAAATCTTCCACTCCGCTGCCACCGATGATGATTACAATAGAGGGAGGGAGGGGGGGGGGGGGGTTGGGGGGGCGCGCGCACACTGGCCCCAATGTATTAAAACAATAGAGGGAGGGAGGGGGGGTTGGGGGGGCGCGCGCACACTGGCCCCAATGTATTAAAACAATAGAGGGAGGGAGGGGGCGCGCGCACACTGGCCCCAATGTATTAAAACAATAGAGGGAGGGAGGGGGGGTTGGGGGGGCGCGCGCACACTGGCCCCAATGTATTAAAACAATAGAGGGAGGGAGGGGGGGTGCGCACACTGGCCACCAACGAGTTAACAACGGGGGGGGGCCGCACAATGATATTCAAACTGGGGAGGGGGGGGGGGTCTGCCCCCTGCTGCCTGGCAGCCCTGATCTCTTACAGGGGGATATGATGGGGTTAATTGTACTATCATATCCCCCTGTAAGAGATCGGGTGCTGCCAGGCAGCAGGGGGCAGTCTTGTACAAAGTTTGCAGTGTATTCTAACTAGAAGCGTCCCCATCACCATGGGAACGCTTCTGTGTTAGAACATACTGTCGGAAATGAGTTTTCACGAAGTGAAAACTTAGATCAGAAAAAGCTTTTATGCAGACGGATCTTCAGATCCGTCTGTATGAAAGCAACCTACGGCCACGGATCACGGACACGGATGCCAATCTTGTGTGCATCCGTGTTCTTTCACGGACCCATTGACTTGAATGGGCCCGTGAACCGTTGGCCGTGAAAAAAATAGGACAGGTCATATTTTTTTCACGGCCAGGAAACACGGCTCACGGATGCGGCTGCCAAACGGTGCATTTTCCGATTTTTCCACGGACCCATTGAAAGTCAATGGGTCCGTGAAAAAAAACGGAAAACGGCACAACGGCCACGGATGCACACAACGGTCGTGTGCATGAGGCCTAAGGGGTAGAGGGTACTCGTTCACGTGATCGGTGGAGGTCCCAGCAGAAGGATCCCCACCGGTAAAATAGTTATCCCTGATCCTGTGGATAACTTTTAACAACCGGAATACTCCTTTAAAGGCCATTTATCAGCAGATTTGTACCTGTGAAACTGGCTGACCTGTTACATGTGCACTTGGCAGCTGAAGCCATCTGTGTTGGTCCTATGTTCATATGTATCTGATTGCTGAGAAAGTTTTAATATATACAAAGCAGTTTCTAGGAGAAAAGGGGGCATTGCCTTTACTCCTAGAGACTCAGCTCTCTCTGCCGTGCCAGGCAGGTAAACGGGACCCTGTCAGTCAAAGTGCAGAAGGTGCGGCAGTTGAAGAAAGAGCTGAGCCTTTAGGGGTAACGGCACCACTCTTGCTGCTCCTAGAGGATCATTTTCACTTATAAACATCATTTTTCTCAGCCATGCGGGCACATATGAACATGAGACCAACACGGATGCCTTCAGCTGCCAAGTGCACAAGTAACAGGACAGCCAATGTCATAGGTACAAATCTGCTGACAGAGGCCCTTAACGCTGGGTTCAGACCTGAGCGTTCGGAAACGAGCGCTCTGTATGCGCGATTGTACGGGCGTTTACAATCGCGCATACAGAGACAGGGGTGCACACATTGTCGCGCGTTCCCGAATATCTATGTGCGGGAACGCGCGACAAACGCCCAAAAAAAAGCTCAAGCACTTGTTTGAGCGTCGGGCGTTTTACAGCGCGTAGGAACGCGCTGTAAAATGCTCAGGTGTGAACCCAGCGTAAAGTGCAAACAAAGGGAAGCAGACTCTGCTTGGAATTTTTTTGGGCGGAATGTGCGCAAAATTCCACAAGCAAAATTTTTTTTTTTAAATGCATAAATGGGGACTTGCATTTGGTTACATCTAAAAAGCAATGATAAAATAGCATGAAACTGGCAAGAACACTGTAAGGCGACGGCAATCAATTCCCCTTTGCTTGGCACATAAACCAGCTAAGTGTGTGTTCTGCTAGAAAGAATTATTTCTCAAAGAGAAGTCAGTGCGGATTGTAATGTATTGATGCTCCAGGTGAAAGACCGATCTGATAGAACCCGTGTGTGGTATATACCGTAGTACACACAGGTGTTCTGTCTGCGCATCACTCATTACTCTCGGTATATTTGCAGACATGCTGCGCGGTACATTCTTGCTTCTTAGCACTTTGCAGGTCACTGATCACTTGGCTGATAGAATGCTGATTTCCCCGCGTCTTTGTCATTTTCCACACTGACATGTTTCTAATCCTTACAAGAGCCATTCAGGGTAAAAAAAATATTTTAAAAAAAATTGTGAGCACATCTGATTTAAGAAAAAATAAACGGTAATACTCTCCTGTTCAGTCCGCTACCCCGGTGGTCCTCTCTGGTTTTTACGTAGTCAGTGGCATAGCTCCAAGGCAGACCAAGAAGCTGCTATGGGGCCCAGAGGGGATGGAAGACCCCACCCTCTACAATGTCTAATGTAGCGCCACCCACTCTACTCCAGTTTCGAGTCCCTATATGGGACTCGGACGGTCCCTGCTTCCCCTGTGTTCAGCCCCCCCCTACATACTTTGTGTGTGTACAGTGCATGTCCCCGACTCTGACCCTGTGCCCTACAGTCCCACCCCAGACACTGCAGCCAAGGGAGCACTCTCCTCTGTCTTCTGGGTGCTGAACTGGCCAATCAGTATTTAGCAGTGCTAAGAGCCTGGCCTAGTGCAGCAGATAGAACTGAGCGGGCAGGACACAGCAGTCTTCTGTGTAGCACCGTCCTTCCTGGCTGTCAAGCCACCCGGGCGGACTACAGCCCCCAGCCAGAGACTAAGGTTTTTTTCTAGCCACAGACAGAGTCTCACTGCACTGACTCCAAGTTTAAAAAAAGTTCATGGGGGGATTGTTTCTGGGGTGGAGAGGCAGCAGCAAGCAAAGTTCAAGTGTCCTGTATATAAAGCTTATATAGAGGACCATGTACCCTAGGCAATCCCCCCTCCCCATGAGCTCTGGGGGGGGGGGGCTTCCTGGGCTACACTAAGCATCAGCAGCAAGCGAAGTTCATGGGGTGGGGGAGGCAATGCCAGGCTTTTGAAAAGCAGGCAGGAGGAACAGTATACGTGCGAGATCCTGCCCTGCGCTCGCTTAGCTGTGCTCACATACATATCGCTCTGCCTGCCTGTGCCCATTCCGCTAAAGCCTGAACTAGCCCAGCTGGGGGGGGGGTAATGATTTCTATGTGCTTACAGTACATTAACAAATATTGTTTTGCACGATTCCTTTCACTTTGCAAAAATGGTAAATCTTACAAATTCTGCCTAGGATATTTAAATGTATGACCACACCTGAAGATAATCCTACAAATGGGTCAGACAGGAGTTACAGCGTTATCCATCACCAGTAAATGTCTAGGCAGTCGGTAAATCAGGGCACCTTTTCCGGTGTCTATAAAAAAAATCATTCAGCTGAGATTTTCTGTGAAGCCGGAGGAGCTTCTGCAAGTTACTGTAATCATCGTCATCATGGTCAATAATGACTGTGTATGGTGTGTAGACATCAATGACCTTTAATATTTATGATGTATTATGGTTGTTCAATATTTGTTGATGAAGTGGATTAATAAGACCAAACCTTGAACAAGAAGTGTTGACAGAAGGACACAGAAACCTGGCGGCTTCAGGCTTGTAACATGAGGCACTAACAAGTGCTTAGATGCAAATAAGCTGCTAAAAAGGTTTTTCACATTTAAAGGGCATTTGTTGTGAGATTTATAACTATGACACAGTGGACCTGTTACATGTGCACTTGGCAGGTGAAGGCATCTGTGTTGGTCCCATGTTCATATGTGCCCGCATTGCTGAGAAAAATGAGGTTTCAATATATGCAAATGAGCCTCTAGAAGCAACTGTTCACTTTCATGGTTAGTTAGTTAGTTAGCCACGCTGATCAGTGAGAAATAGCAGGGGGATGCATAAATATTTAGGGTAGAGATATTAATATCCTGTACACTATGTGAGGGAGCAGCTCCCAGCCAAGCCTGTCTTCCCACTCAGTAGTGCACTGTACTGCACAAGGAAGACCGATGTGCCTTAGCAACGTTCATACAGAGAGAGCGCTGCGAAGGGACATTTCTGGGCAAGTTTTCTACTATAAATGTACACGTTCTTTAAATAAACTATATTACAAAAATTTTCCTAATCACTGTCCCTACACAGAAGCAAAAAAACTAAACAAAACATGAGTTACACTTTAACTCCTACACTGGGTCAGTTTTCACCTTCCTGCCCTTTTTTTTGCAAATCTGACCAGTGTCACTTTATGTGGTAATTACTTTGGCAGCAAGGGTTAACAGATAAACAAAACTCAATGTTTATTACCCTGATTCTGCAGTTTACAGAAACACCCCATATGTGGTCGTAAACTGCTGTATGGGCAAACGGCAGGGCTCAGAAGGGAAGGAGCAACATATGGATTTTGGAGGGTATATATCATTGGGATTATTTGTGGGTACCATGTCGCACTTGAAGATCCCCTGATGCATCCCTGCAGTGGAAATTCCCCAAAAGTGACCACATTTTGATGTCACACTTGTGTGTGGAAGGAAAATACCACACCGAGCATAGGAGGGAAAGGGGATACCGGAATAAGGAAAACTATGGGGGACAGTATACTAGATAAAATATCACTTTTATTAAAAAGTAAGACATGTACACACACACAAGCTGGTACAATGGAGAGACCAGTTGAGTACAAATAAGATGTGAGTAGTGGGCTGGACCAATGGTGGCAGACCGGGCACAACTGTGTCAAATAAGATCAGCTAGCCCTATTGCCTCCCTGCTTGTCCTGGTCCGCCCTACAAAATGTGTCCATGGGACGAGGTCCAAAAAAGCCCCGCAAGGGGTGGCCCCGACTGGAACTCTCTTCCTGTATAAGTGACCCTATTGAGGCCCTGACACAGGGAGAACACAAACCGTCCAAAGGGACGGAAAACACACAATAAATGAAAAAGTAACCCCACCAACAGATATATCCCCTAAAGAGGGGGATAGGGTGACGGTTATACTTATGTGTCCCGACGCGTTTCTTCACAGGATGCCCCAGGATTCATCAGGGGACACGGGGCAATTACTGCAGGCAGAGTATGGCTGAGTCTGAGGATCACATCAAAAGTGCAAAAACTAGAATAAGTACAATGACATAACATAGATGAGCCCCCATGTCGTCAGCCCTCATTGGGCCATGGAGGCAAATCACTTACATTTTTGTTTGGCAGCGGTCGGCGTATGGCTCTAAATCCACCATCAAGCTATGACCCAGGGTGTCCGCAGTGGTGGGGTGACCGGCAGCTAATGGGGCGACTAACGCCCCCTTATATAGGCTGTAGGGCCATGTGCAATGTTCCGAGAGCCTCCGGCGCCCCTTGATGACGTCACGAGAGAAGTGCCAGTCATTAGGTCATGTGACCGGAAGGATCGCAATCGCGCATGCGCAGAAACACTTCAATGTGCTTCAGGGGCCCAGGTGGAACGCACAGCTATATTTCCGCATCACGTGATCGCCATCTCTTTAGGGGATATATCTGTTGGTGGGGTTACTTTTTCATTTATTGTGTGTTTCCCGTCCCTTTGGACGGTTTGTGTTCTCCCTGTGTCAGGGCCTCAATAGGGTCACTTATACAGGAAGAGAGTTCCAGTCGGGGCCACCCCTTGCGGGGCTTTTTTGGACCCCGTCCCATGGACACATTTTGTAGGGCGGACCAGGACAAGCAGGGAGGCAATAGGGCTAGCTGATCTTATTTGACACAGTTGTGCCCGGTCTGCCACCATTGGTCCAGCCCACTACTCACATCTTATTTGTACTCAACTGGCCTCTCCATTGTACCAGCTTGTGTGTGTGTGTACATGTCTTACTTTTTAATAAAAGTGATATTTTATCTAGTATACTGCCCCCCATAGTTTTTCTTTATTGTCTAATTGAGCAGTAACTCAGGGAGGCACCCCTGTCTCTTCCTGACTGACCATCTTCAATCTGTTTTGATACCGGAATAAGGCCTGGTTAACCAGGGAAGGAAGATGGACACCTCCTAGAGAAAACTCTAACTCCAGTCCTGACAGACTACCAGTATGATATAAAAGTAGGTTCACGTGGATAGCTTACCACCTTACTCAGAGTGGAAAAGGTGCTCTAGTCTAAACTGATCACCCAATCAGTGAAAAATACGTAATGAAGAAAATATATAAGACTGGCACTCACTATATGGGTCACATCAGCACAATTTAATAAGGCAGCAGAAATACAATACTAATCACACTATAAAAAAACCACAGTTCCGGATAAATCTGTGGAAAGCATACAGTAAAAACAATCACATTCAAATCACACCCTAAAATGTATAAGAAAAATATAAAAAACTCAATGCACTCGCAGCAGTCCTCTACATGCAAGATAGGGCCGTGTGGAGGAAATCCCTTCAAATGCTGTGCTGTAGGATAATTATGCTACCCAGGTGTTGAATGTGTCACAAGCCTGTTGTATGTTTGATCATGCTCCTTGGCAAGAGATACTGATACTGTCCACATGACAATGTCCGTCTGAATTCCTATATTCGAAAGTTCACATTGAACATATAGTGGGGCAATGTAGCGACAAAAAGTCTTTCCTCCTTAAGTGCAATGTCCGCACTCAATATATGGCGGCTCGGTCCGGCAGGAGGCGAATGCCGTGGTGGGAGTTATAATATGCCCAATGTTGTTGTGGGCAATCGAATGTGGTGGTAGGTGGTATGGGAGTATAAAGCTTACCGGTATATGATGGCAGTTGGCAGTCCCGTTTTTTAGCTATCTACTCACCACCGCACGGCTGCTCTTGCTCCCTTGGCGTCCTCACTCTCTGGTGCGTCTCACGTGACTATTACAGAGATATCGCGAGGTCTGGTCTTTTAGTCCGGTTCGTAGGTGAGGTTTCACTCAGAGTAAAGAGATTTGGAGCGCTCCAATCTTTGAACTTTCTTAGGTGGTCCAAGCTGTATCCAGTTTCTTGTCAGTGCAGGGGTATAACGCCAGACGCGTTTCGGGGACTTCACTCCCCTCCTCAGTGGCTTTACCCCTACTCAAACGTCACATCCTTTTATATCCCCTTGGGTCATCTTCAAAATCTGGACCGGAGCATATATTTTACTTGTTGCGATATCGGTGCGTCTTCTGTGCGGTTTTTAACCGACATATGCGTTTTTTATATATTGTCTTCATATTGTTGCGACTAAGATAGGCAATGAAGGAAAAATCGCTGCGGCATTGCTTTGCATAAAAATATCAATCTATCTTTAAAAAGGGGAGGTGTATTGACCTGCAGTATATAATACATACATATTCATAGGGAAAGAACCATACTACTCATCCAATATATGTTAATTTTGTAATACACTAGAATTCATATAGCTTTGGCTCGGTCTTGCTTTCTATAAGTAGATGGGGGGATGTGGGACCATCCCCAAGGGGGGGTCACAGTGCCGATAGACGGCCAGACATGTGATCCCCCATGTGATCCCCCATTGGATGAGAGGCACACATCCCTAGACCTATAAGAAGCCAAATATTAATAGCTCTGTGTTCAAGCCTGCTGGAATCATACTTCCAAAATCATAAATCTGTTTGGATTCCGCTCTTGACATTCACTCAATATGTTTCCCTCCTCTCCAGTGTTTGTCAATCCTCTCGAAAGCTACAAACGTCAGCCCTGTGGGATCTTGCCTGTGAACTTCTTTAAAGTGCTTTGAGAGTGAGTGTTTTAAATATCCTTTCCTGATATTGGATATATGTTCAGATATCCTCACTCTCAAAGCTCTTTTCGTTCTCCCAACATATTGTCTGGAGCACGGGCATTGGATGAGACTACCAGTATGAACAGGCCCCAAAGGTAGGCAAGCTCATACACCAGATACCTAGAATCCTATCTCACCCTATGGGACCTTGGAACTAATGTCAGGACTGAGTCTACCTGTTCCTCCAAAGGGAAGGACGAACAGGAGTCTCCATTCAGCCTAATGACCAACAACATGGAAAGGCAACACACACATATATATACAGTACAGATCAAAAGTTTGGACACACCTTCTCATTCAAAGAGTTTTCCTTATTTTCATGACTATGAAAATTGTAGATTCACACTGAAGGCATCAAAACTATGAATTAACACATGTGGAATTATATACATAACAAAAAAGTGTGAAACAACTGAAAATATGTCATATTCTAGGTTCTTCAAAGTCGCCACCTTTTGCTTTAATTACTGCTTTGCACACTCTTGGCATTCTCTTGATGAGCTTCAAGAGGTAGTCACCTGAAATGGTCTTCCAACAGTCTTGAAGGAGTTCCCAGAGATGCTTAGCACTTGTTGGCCCTTTTGCCTTCACTCTGCGGTCCAGCTCACTCCAAACCATCTCGATTGGGTTCAGGTCCGGTGACTGTGGAGGCCAGGTCATCTGGCGCAGCAGCCCATCACTCTCCATTGTGGTAAAATAGCCCTTACACAGCCTGGAGGTGTGTTTGGGGTCATTGTCCTGTTGAAAAATAAATGATGGTCCAACTAAACGCAAACCGGATGGAATAGCATGCCGCTGCAAGATGCTGTGGTAGCCATGCTGGTTCAGTATGCCTTCCATTTTGAATAAATCCTCAACAGTGTCACCAGCAAAGCACCCCCACACCATCACGCGTCCTCCTCCGTGCTTCACGGTGGGAACCAGGCATGTAGAGTCCATCCATTCACCTTTTCTGCGTCGCACAAAGACACAGTGGTTGGAACCAAAGATCTCAAATTTGGACTCGTCAGACCAAAGCACAGATTTCCACTGGTCTAATGTCCATTCCTTGTGTTCTTTAGCCCAAACAAGTCTCTTCTGCTTGTTGCCTGTCCTTAGCAGTGGTTTCCTAGCAGATATTCTACCATGAAGGCCTGATTCATACAGTCTCCTCTTAACAGTTGTTCTAGAGATGTGTCTGCTGCTAGAACTCTGTGTGGCATTGAGCTGGTCTCTAATCTGAGCTGCTGTTAACCTGCGATTTCTGAGGCTGGTGACTCAGGTGAACTTATCCTTCGCAGCAGAGGTGACTCTTGGTCTTCCTTTCCTGGGGCGGTCCGCATGTGAGCCAGTTTCTTTGTAGCGCTTGATGGTTTTTGTGACTGCACTTGGGGACACTTTCAAAGTTTTCCCAATTTTTCAGACTGACTGACCTTCATTTCTTAAAGTAATGATGGCCACTCGTTTTTCTTTACTTAGCTGCTTTTTTCTTGCCATAATACAAATTCTAACAGTCTATTCAGTAGGACTATCAGCTGTGTATCCACCTGACTTCTCCACAATGCAACTGATGGTCCCAACCCCATTTATAAGGCAAGCAATCCCACTTATTAAACCTGACAAGACACACCTGTAAAGTGAAAACCATTTCAGGTGACTACCTCTTGAAGCTCATCAAGAGAATGCCAAGAGTGTGCAAAGCAGCAATCAAAGCAAAAAGGTGGCTACTTTGATTAACCTAGAATATGACATATTTTCAGTTATTTCACACTTTTTTGTTATGTATATAAATCCACATGTGTTAATTCATAGTTTTGATGCCTTCAGTGTGAATCTACAATTTTCATAGTCATGAAAATAAAGAAAACTCTTTGAATGAGAAGGTGTGTCCAAACTTTTGGTCTGTACTGTGTGTGTGTATGTATATATATGTTAATAAACAAAATACAAAAAGGAAAGGAAACACATCTTCAATCAGAAGGTAAAAAGACCACAATAGCCACTCCTGGGGAAAGAAGGTTTGGCAAGCACTACAAACAACACAGAAGTCATTTGATCCAAAAGGAAAACATGTCAGTTCAAACCACGTGTTGCCAGTCACACAGATCTCCTGCCTACCTGTCGCGGGAACATCCGTATGTCTCGGTACGTCCGTGACATTTGGAAACTATCAGATAAGATTGCAGTTTCATTGCTACTATTTTGGGGTACATATGATTTTTTGATGACTCAATATTACGCTTTTTGTGAGGCAAGGTAACCAAATAATGGGTGTTCTGGCACAGCTTTTATTTATTATTTTAGTGTGTTAACCTGACGAGATATATCATGGGAAATTTTTATAGTGCCGATCATTGCGGATGCAGCGATGCCAAATATGTCTATAAAATAATTTTTTTTCTGTGTTGCCATTTTCTGAAAGCCATATTTCAGTAAATTTTTTTTTTTTTTTTTTTTTTTTTTTTTTTTAGCGTTCACCTGATGGGGAAGATCAGGTGATATGTGATATTTTTATAGAGCTGTTCATTACGGATGCGGTAACACCTATTATGTCTATTTTTTCTTTAAATTAAAAATGGCTTGATTAGGGATGAGTGAATCGACTTTGGATGCTTCATCCGAAGTCGATTTGCCTAAATTTTTGTTGTAATACTGTACAGAGTGGGAGCTCCGTACAGTATTAGAATGTATTGGCTCCGATGAGCCGAAGTTATTACTTCGCAAAGTCTCGAGAGACTTCATGTAATGTTCCAAGTTACCACTTGGAACTGAACCCGAGTTCGGTATCAAGTTTTTTACAGTAATTAATTCACTAAGTTTTTACACAAAGTCTCACGAGACTTCGCAAAGTAATAACTTTGGCTCATTGGAGCCAATACATTCTAATACTGTACGGAGTTGTATGCAAATTGACTTTGATGAAGCATCCGAAGTCGATTCACTCATCGCTAGGATTGTTTTCTTTACTGGAAACTTTTTTTTAACTTTTTTTCTTTTTTTTTACTTTTTTTTTTTTTTTGGTCCCAGTATGGCACTTCAGCTTTTGAGGCTCTGATTGCAGATTCGATCTAGTACAATACATTGTATTGTATTGCGTGTATTTTACTACGTTGAAACTGTCAGTTTCACACTGACAGTGTGCCTATGAGGCCAACCCTGGTGGCTGGGCCACTTGGGCTTTCATATATAGCAAGGGCTGGGGTTGCCATAGCAGCCATAGTCCCCCTGTTGCTGGGGGGCCGATGGAGAAATATGGGGAGCCCCCTCCCTCTGCGAACCTCATATATGCCACAGTCAGCATAGATTGCAACATATAAGAGGTTAATATGTGTTTACAGCGATGCTGGTGGATACAGCAGGGTCCTGGCTGTCAGTCACTGCAGGGCCCTTGCATTGATTGGGCGCACGCACAGCTACTGTGCCTGCCCGGTCACCAAGACATACTAGTATATCATTTTGCGGGAAGTCACTTCCCACTGCGACGTACTATTATATCAAATGTCAGGAAGGGGTTAAGCAATGCAGTCAATTATACTGTCAGTAGGAAACGGACAGGCAATCGGTTAGCCTGTGCATCTGGCATTGCCTAATAGGCAAACACAGAGGGCAGGCCTGGGAGTCTTCATTGGACCCCTTGCTTTCTACAGATATAGCCACCCCGTGATCATGGCGGTGCTGATGGCTAACAGAGGGAGCCCCCTCCCTTTGAAAACCACTAAGATGCTGTGGTCGCAATTGACTGCTGCATGTATGGTGTTAAACAGCTGGGATCAGCATTTTTACCAATTCGGGACGTTAAAGCAGAAGCTGAGCTCCTACTCTTCGCTGCATGGAAGACCCTTGCAGTGCTTAGATGTCGGCTATGTAATACATTATGCAATTGGAATATAAAACTAGGACGCAAAAAATGGTCATCGTATGGCAGAAAAATAATTAGTTATGGCTTAATAAGGAGGCGGAGGGGTGTTTACAAGATCATAATAATGGCCAACACATAACAAGTGCAATGTCAGGAACAAACTGCAATTTGTTTTTTGATAGCTTTTAGTTCAAATGTATTTTTTCCTCCTATTCAATAATGAAATAATAATTACCATCATCAATCAGAACTATTGAAGTCACAAAGTGATCAAATGTACCTCAGCAATTTTTGAAACTTATGAGTAAATCAAAGCCTCTAAAACTGTATTTGATTTAATATCTTTTTATTTGGATCAAAGTGTAGTGAGATCTGTCTGAATGGCATCAAGGTTACTCTGAATATGTTTGCTGGCAGCATTCCCTATGTAGGGCATTCAAAATAACGGAATAACTGCTCGTTCCAAATCAAGTTGTTGGAATGCACTGATCCACACAAGAAAGGCCCTGGGCTTTCTTCCATTCCACCCTTAGCTAAAACTTTTCTGCTCCTTTCTGCCAAATTCCAACGCATTTATCACAACTGACAAAATCTAAGTTATTCTTTTCATGTCAGACATCCAGAAGAAATAAATAGAATGTTTTCTGAAGAATAACGTCACATTGTATGATTATATGGCTGGAAATAGAACAAAACTTGAACATATGATAGCATGGGTTGTTTCTATAGTTTTCTGTCCCCTGCATAAACACACAAATATCACTCAGTTGTTAATGCAGCACCCTAATAATGCCTTACATGCCCGTGTCTGTGACTTGAGACTTGCGGGTCTCGGACTTGGACGCTACAGCCATCATTTACAGCAGTGGGGAGCTACGTACTCCTACACTTAGCAAGAAACACTGCATCCCAGTGCAGTTGCAGTGCCCTTTTAGGAGCAGTGCTCACAGCATTCAAAGTTAATTTACATACCACTTAATTAATTAAAAGCAGTGATAGAGGTATACAGTGCCCTGAAAAAGTATTGATATCCCTTGAACATTTCCACTTTTTTCACGTTACAGCCACAAACTTAAATGTATTTTATTGGGATATTATGTGATAGACCAACACAAAGTAGAAAGTATGTTTGAAGTGAAAAGAAAATTATACCCGGTTTTCAAAAGTTTTAATAAGGGTACTTTCACACTTGCAGCAGAGGATTCCAGCAGGCAGTTCCGTCGCCGGAACTGCCTGCAGTCGCAAATGCGGATGGACGCAAGCAGATGGCATTTGTCAGACAGATCTGTCTCTCCGGTGTCATCTGGAAAAACGGATCTGGTATTTATTTACTTTTGCATTATTAAAGGTCTGCGCATGCACAGACCGTAAAACCACATCTGTTTTGCCGGAACACTTAATGCCGGCTCCAGCACTAATACATTTCAATGGAAATTAATGCCGGCATTCAGGCAAGTGTTCAGGATTTTTGGCTGGAGAGAAAACTGCAGCATGCTGCAGTATTTTTTCCGGCCAAAAAACATAAGAGTGACTGAACTGATGCATACTGAACAGAATGCTCTCCATTCAGAATGCATTAGGATAAAACGAATCCGTTTTTTTCATGTACTGAGCTCCTGTGACGGAACTCAACACCGGGAAAGAAAACCGCTAGTGTGAAAGTACCCTTAATAAAAATCTGGAAAGTGTAGTGTGTATTTGTATTCAGCCACCCCTAAATACCATCCTGTGTGACCAATTGCCTTTATAAGTCACCTAATTAGTAAATTGAGTTAACCTGTGCATAATGTATTCTCAGTATAATTATAGCTGTTCTGTGAAGGCCTTGGAAGTCTGTTAGTGAACATTAGTGATCAAAGAGCATCAACAAAACCAAGGAACAGAACAGACAGGTCAGGGATAAAGTTGTGGAGAAGTGTAAAGCAGGATTAGGCTGTAAAAAATATCCTAAGCTCAAGAGTATGGCACAACTGCAAACCTACCAAGACATGGTCAGCCACCTAAACTGACAGCCCAGGCAAGGAGAGCACTAAATAGAAAAGCAGCTAAGAGGACCATGGTCACTAGTAGAGCTGCAGAGATCCACAGCTCAGGTGGAATAATCTGTCCATAGGACAATTGGTCATGTACTCCACAAATCTGGCCTTTTATGGAAGAGTGGCAAGGAGAAAGCCATTTTTGAAAGCAATCAAACATGTGGAAGAAGGTGCTATGGTCAAGTGAGACCAAAGTTGAACTTTTGGGCCTAAATGCAAAATGCTATGTGAATTTCTTTTGTTCAGCAGGGACAGGGAAGCTGGTCAGAGTTCATGGGAAGATAGATGGAGCTAAATACAGGGACTTCCTGGTAGAGGCTGCAACAAAATAAGACTGGGGTGGAGGTTCACCTTCCACCTGGACAACAACCCTAAACATACAGCCAGAACTACAATGGAATAGTTTACATTAATGCATATTCATGTGTTAAAACTGCCCAGTCAAAGTCCAGACCTAAATTTGTTGACAATCTGTGACAAGACTTGAAAATTGCTGTTCACACACAGACGCTCTCCATTCAGTCTGAGCTTGAGCTATTTTGCAATGAATAATGGGCCAAATTTTCTGTCTTTAGATGTGCAAAGCTGGGTGAGACATACCCCAAAATACTTGGAGCTGTAATTGCAGCAAAAGTTGGTCCTACAAATTATTGACTCAGAGGGGCTGAATACAAATGCATGCCACACTTTTCACATTTTTATTTATTAGAAATTTTGAAAACCGTGCATCATTTTATTTTTATTTTTTTCACTTTACGTATACTTGCTACTTTGTGTTGGTCTATCACATAAAATCCCAATAAAATACACTTACGTTTGTGGGTATAATGTCAAAAAATGTGGAAAAGTTCAAGGGCTATGAATACATTTTCAAGGCACTGTATATTACTTCCAGTCAGCTGTCCGTCCCCAACAAAACTGCTGGCAGACTTCCTTTAAGGGCTGTGAAATATTGATCAGAATGGTTTAAATGGTTTAAAACTATAAAAGAAGTTATATTCACCTCAAAATTATCCATTGATTTTGTTCTGACACTTCCTGGGTCACCTCTTGGTCTCTACTTCCCCGTTCTTTCCAACATGGACATGTGACGCTGCAGCCACATTGGTGACTTTTTATGGAGACTACAGTCGCTATGGTCAACTAATGGTCTGATAGGTAGGTAGGTTAGAGAGGGGTCTGGAACCTTGCTAAACGAATATTAACTTGTGTGCACAGTATACGATCAATACATATGAGAAGTCATCAAAGTGGGAAAGGGTCACGTGTAGTTTTAATCAGCACTAGTTTGTACCATATGAATATTTATTTTCAGAAGGTATAATAAAGGAGCAGTGAGAACAGCTTATTATGGTTATCTATGAGGCGGTATGCTTCTTTGGTTTGTTTCTCCTCTGAGTAATGGCGCATGTAGACGAGCAGACAATGGTTACAGTTTGAATGCTGACAACTCATGTGGGATGATAATCGTGCAGTGTAAATGTATCTAGCGACTGAACGATTATACTGAAAAAGCTTGTTTGTAAAATTGTGAATAAATAAATTATTTGCTGTTATTGAACTGTGGTAATGTAAAGTGCATCATGTGATATTTCGGCAATGTGAACTGTTAGGCCGGCAGTCCATGTCCACCGCTGTCCCACTTTCCTGGGTGAGCATCGCTCTGCTCACCCTGTATGAACTGGGACTAATGCTCAATGAACTTCCTTACAGCAGTGATAGAGTTAATCCTTCCCTTTTTGCTCCCTGTCTAGCGGCTGACTGATTGTTAATCAGCCTCCCTATTTGGCTGGTCTGTGGATCCACTTCCTGGCCTGAGCTTTAGGTTTTCTAGTGTCTAGTAACCAGCGGAGGTGTGATCTCTTGCCTGACTACCCGTGTGCCATATCTTGCCTGACTTTCAATTTTGCTCCTTCCGCCTGTCCCGATCTTGGAATTGTTATTTTGATTATGAACATACTCAGCCTGCCCGACCTTGGAATTACTGCCTGGAATATGTATGTACTCTGCCTGCCCTGATCTTGGACTATATTCAGACTACTCTTTTTGCCTGAGTGCTTTGAACTGGTGTTTTTGACCACCGCTGCCATCTATACCAGGACTATTCCAGGAGGTAGTAGCCTGTTTTGTTCCCTGCAGCAAAGTCTAGATCCCTGTACAGGGGGGAAAGGGTAAATACTATAGAAAGTCAAATGGGTTACTTGCCACAATGGGTCCACACCCACCTCCCGTTACATGAACATGAATGTACAAAGAGGTGTATGTTATGTAAAATGTTGCCACTTAATTGCAGTGAACGATCCTCAAGCGACTAAACGATTGCATGGGAACAAATTTGTACACAATTATCGTTACATGAAAATGCTGGTCTGTCGTTACATGAAAATCGCCTAAAAAATCGCCTAAAAAAAAAAATCTAGTCAATAAAAATAAAAGCATATATTGTACATACAGTGATAACAGTCTCACCATATTACATCAATGCAAAAAGCAGATTGCAGAGCTTCACAGTAACACAATCGAGTATGAATTAGGTTTCCAGGGCAATAGCCCGACAATACAGGTAGGTGAAGACACCCAATCGTATCCAAGTATGTCTGATTACCACTAAATGTATGCATGAAAATATCTGGTGAAAACATAAGGAATCAAAAAGACATAAAACACAATAAGGAAGGTGACACAAGGACGTAAAGACACAAAAAACATGATAGTCCTGTCATCTATGACTTTTTCCATTATTTTCTAAGATAATCCATCTGCTGGGCCAAATGGCTAAACCTAAAGGCGCAGTTGAAAGGTTCGGCCAAGATTTGACCTAATGGCCAACATGGTCTCCCTCACCAGGCTAAAGCTGCCTGGAATGTGTGAAGTGAATCCATAGGATAGGCTTACTCTCCCAGTAACTTAACCCTTGCTGATCTCCTCTATATCTATCTTCTTAGCATACTTTATCCATGGTTCCCAGACCTGTAAATATCTATCCCTAGTATTGTAATTCCACCCCACCAACTCTTCCATTCTGCACATATCGCTCATATTCTCATGCCACATCTTAAGGGACTGCGGGTCGTTATCTTTCCATTTCACAGGGACTAACAACTTAGCAGCCGTGATCATATGTGTGGGGAGGTTCATTCTGTTCGGTCTGAAGCCAGCTAGGGGTAACCACAATAGGACTAACTCCGGGGGGGGGGGGGGGGCTTCAGGTCAACAGAGCAAATCTGATTAATCATTTTTTCAATACCTTCCCAGAACTCCTTCAGACTCAGGCAGAACCACGATATGTGTGACAGAGATCCTTTATCCTTCCCACATCTCCAACAAAGATCATTTGGCACTAGTCCCATTTTGAATAACAGCTCGGGTGTTCTGTACCATCTAGTGAGAATTTTTAGGGAGTTTTCTTGGGTCAGAATACATTAGGAGAACCCATGTGAATGAGTCAAGATATAGCTCCTATCTCTATCGTCCAGTGTGCAGTTCAACTCTCTCTCCCAGGCGCTAACGTAAGAGGGTATACAGTTGTTCCTATCCCTCAACAATTGCGTATAGATGAGTGAGATGCATTTCGGGGGGATTTTGGGAAGCAAAGTGTATGTTTCTAACCAAGTAGGATCCGCAAGAGGAACAAACTTGGACTTTTTGAACTTGGCACACGTGATCTCAAAATCCCTTTCTTGCAGGAAGTCCCACTTGGCACTATTTTCCCCAGCGAAGGAGGTATAATAGCCATTCTGATGGGGCGTTCTCACAAGATCTCCTAATACTATCCCCGACAGAGAGATCCAGATGGGAATATGCACAAAGAAAAGTCCAGCTCACCCAATTATTCCACCACCTGCGTGCACGGAAAAGGCCGGCAAGCCCGTATATTCTTGATATGAAAGCACAATGAAATTCCAGCACTCACGATTTTGGTAGCTAAAATCTTTGTCTTTTATTCAGGCAGTAGACATATAAACAGGACATCCACCCACAAGTGCAGCAACCTTGACGCGTTTCGAACAGTAGTTCTTAGTCGTAACAATGAGCAGTGTCTCCTCTGGCACCTTTATACCAGTCTATACCAAAATGTAATTGCTTTTCTCCTCCACCTGAGGGGTGGGGGAGTGTAGGAGGCAGGGAACATTTTAACCTCTTGTTTTCCAGGTGAGGCACTGCTCATATGTTTCACAATAGAAAATTCATGCATCTATACAAAGTCACTGATTATTACAAAAATTTGTGTTGAAAAATAACCATTAAATAAAAACAGTGAACATATTAAAATTGTCAAAGAATGTCAATTGTCAGGATAGCATCAGAACACCATATTGGTTATATATAGCCAATTTATTTGTATGGATCCACATATATTAGTGCTGTGTTGCTAATTCTGGCATGGATCCCTTTTCTCCATTACTGCTCTTGATTGAATTGAAAAAATGCATGCATACATAGCTATGATGAAAGGAAATGTGAAAAAACAGGAAAGTCATGAGTTAGTAGAAATACATAAGTTCATTTTTCTTATTGAGGCCATTTGGATGTCTGGTATTCAACTTAAAAATCCAAAAAGCCTCTCTGAGTCTCACTAAACGTTTAAAATCTCCTCCTCTGTTAGGTAATTTCACCTGTTCAATTGCAAAGGCTTTGAAATTGCGCACCTGGCTTTCGTGTTTACTAATAAAATGTTTAGCCGCATTGGATGTGTTCACACTATGCGGATTTTTTATGTAGTTGAGGTGCTCCAGAATTCGGACCTTAAATTTTCTAGTGGTACATCCCACATATAACATGTCACAGGCTATACATTTTATGATATATACCACCCCCATAGAATTACAATTAATATAAGATTTGATTGGATATATGTGCGA